>NC_081317.1:75542814-75851476 GCF_026419965.1 Kogia breviceps
GTGTGTTTTGGCGCCTATTACCTGTATGACTTTGGTTATGTCACCTAACCATAATTTTCTCATCTGTAAAGTGATAGTCACATTTCATAATCTCATACAGCTCCTGTGAGGATGAAACGTGATGACATTTCTGAAGTTCTTGATGAAGTGCCTTTTGTTTATGTAGCTATTATTAGGACTCTTCTATGACTACAAAGTGTCAATTACTCTTCAGAATGGTGGTGATCAGTTGTGTTGAAAGAGGAGGCTCTCAGACACAATGGAACCCGAAACTATTAACTGTGCCAACAAGGACACCTACTTGGAGGGGTGACCATCTACACTTGCTGCATTCTGACAAGGTTTTAGGATGCACTGAGGATTCACAGAATGCTAACTGACAGGCAGGTAGGCTGAATTCATCATACTCTAACCCCCACAGGGAACTACAGAAGTGCAAGAAGCCAGAGACCTGATGCAAGTGCTTTTAACTTAGGCTCCCACCAGGATTGGAGGGAATGGACATGCTTCAGATGTACCCATGCAAATGGGTTTTATCTGCAGAGAAGCCCAGAGTGTCCTCAGATTCTCAAACGGGTCTCCAGTTCAACAAACTTTAAGAGTCTCTGACCATAAAGAAACTTACAGTGTTTTCCAGAGCATCCCCCTTAACTAAATTTCCTACACCCCATGCTTCTGAATGAAAAACTTGTGTTTTTCTTCCCTAGGAAAAGGTTAAATTCTATTTTGATTCTCAAGATCTAAAATTTGATAAATTAATACATTTTTTGGAGGGAGTTTTAAATTAAGTAACAGAAAAGAACTATCTGTAAATTAGAAAATAATGAAGGAAAAAGAAGCTGCAGTCATTTTCTTTAATTTTAATATTGCAATGTAAACTGAATGTCCCCAGCTCACCAACCAGTGGGTATAAATGAGATCACTGGAACATTAATAAGGCCTGCATTTAGCTTCCTCACAGACCATATGTCAGGACCTCTGTTCATCTCCAGTTTTTTGGCAATTTCATGGGTATCTCACTTGAGCTCAGGAATAAGTCTGCACGTGTTCTAATTTTGTGTCACTACTGATGTCCATTGCTATTAGCCATTGTATTGTAGTTCTTTGGCCAGGATCCTCAGTGGAAATGCTGCTTCCTGGCATTCCTGCTCCACAGCTGCCTTGAGATTCCTGCCAAATGTCACCACTGTGCTGTGCAGAGATTGCAGGCATGCTCTTCTCTCTAAGTAGCAATTTGGCACATAGTGCTATTGTGTATGCAGTATGTCTTATAGGTTTCTCATCAAAATGCTTTCACTTAACAACTTCTCCATTCTTCTCTACAGGGAGTCCCTGACAGGTGGGGTGGATAGCAGACACTTTTTAACCTTTCTTTTCCACATCACTCTTTTCTCTGTCCCAGATGACCATGAAAAAGGTCCCTGCCTTCTTTTGTGTGTGTGTGTTTGGGGGTGTGGGAGCGGACAAGTTTTATATACTGAGTGACACAGGCAAATAAATCTCTGGAGCTAAGGATTTGAGGATGTTACCAACATCTGCTTATGCTCAGCTTAGATACCTCTTTAACTTTTTAATAAAAGTAATAATAAACCTTTTATATCAATTAGAATGCTTTGGGCTGCAAGTAACAAAATATTAAATTTACAGTGTCTTAATAATGACACTAATATCATCTACAATGTGCTCTGGATAAATGTCTAATGTAAGATTGTCTATTTTATTTACCAGTGTATCCCTAAAGCCTAGGACACCTGGCAAGAGTAAGTGCGCAATAAATATTTTTTGAATGAACAAATGAATGTCCACACATTTCTTCTGGCTTTCTTTCACAAGCACAGGAGAGTAGCAGCTGTTCTAAATATCATGTTGTAACCAAAACAAGAATAAAACATGCTGGAGGATAAAAGACTCTATCCGTATGTACCTATTCTAGCAGGTCTTTCCAAGAAGACCTCAGCTGACTTCCTATTCTTCAATGTCCAGAAATAGATTACAAGCCCACTGCAGACCAGTCACAGTAAGAGCAATATGGGATTGTCATAATTGACTTAAGTCAGTCTTGATTCATCTGATGAGGCTGAGCACTTTGTAACCTAAACAAAATTGGTAGCTTGAACGGAGAGAATGTCTGTTGGGTTGCTAATCAGCAGTGTCTGCCATACCCTTTCCAGTATTTATAAACCCAGTTTTTGTATTTGTTCCATTTCCTCACTTGCAAACATATGTTGGTGATTGGAATAAAATAATCGACCATGTCCTCATTTTAAAAAGTCTTCCATTGGATAGAAATGGGCCGAGTATCTGGTCTGTGTATTTTCTAAAGGAAGAAAAAAAGCCCAGCGGTCCAGATCTTCATTATCCTTGGAAACTAGACTATAGCAAGGGCCTCCAAGTTGGCCTCCCTGCCTCCAGACTCTTTCTGCTCTAATCCATCTGCCTCACAGCCAACAGAGTGATTTTTCAAATTCCAAACATGATAGGTTAATTTTTCTGTTTAAAAATTTCTGATAGCTCTCATCACCTCTCATCTCATTAGTATCACAAACAATGCCCTTCACAGTCTTGCCTCATTCTCTCTCAGTGTCATCTTCAACTCCCTTTCTTACCCTCTTCAGCTTCAATTTGCCATGAAAGACATTCTTATATCTGTGCCTACTACAATGGCATTCCCTCTTTCTGGAACATCTTTCTCATTTTGTCTGCCTGTCATCTTCATTTTATGAGCTTTCCTTGGTAGCTCTGAGAGTCACAGATGCAAATATCTGTAGTTATCAGGTGGATGAGTGAGGTGAGGTAGGTATAAGGAAAAAACGTGCTTCTGATCATTGAACTTAGTGTCTTAGAGACAATAGGGAGTTGTGGAGACTGTGGCAAACTGGAGAACATATGCTAAAGGGGGCGTTCATTACTCAGCTTCAACAGATTGTTGCCATGATGGAACGTGGGCCTTCATTTCCAAATATTCTGACTACTCCACAGAAGCCAGAAATGAATATTTTATGTGAAATCTCCTAATTTTATACACGTAGAATTTTAATTTTTCAAAATATTGTAGACCAAAACCAAGCCAGATAGAGTGGGCCATCTGTTTTTCATCACAGCCTTGGTTACACCCTCCTCTGAGCACCCATAGTATAGGAAATTGCTGAGTGGCAATTATGTAAGTTTCAATTTGATACTTTGATCCTGCTATCACTGTAGCATGTAATACAGTGGAGAATGGTTATTTGAGAATGGCTTGAGCTGTTCCATAAACCTTGGGTACAGGATGTCAGACTTCTTAGTTCCTTCCCAGAGTCTGCCCCAACTGGCATTGGTATGACATACAATTATTTATTGTTTAGGGCCTTCATCCCCATATCTTCCCTGTGGAGAACACCCCTAACTTGAACAACCTACAGTGTGAGACAAGGCCATGGTGGCGTTTCCTGTCATGCTTCCTGTTCCATTCAGAGGCAGGCAGTTCCTTTGCTCTAGGCGCATACTCTCTCTGTCCCACTCAGCCCTTGGGACTTGTCTGTGGCTTCCAAGGACATGATACTCAGTAAGGAGGCATCCATCATTGGGGTGCTGTGTGAGAGCAGAAAGCAGGTCCTCACCACTGGTGGAACCACACCTCTCTTCTTATAGTCTGGGGGAATCCAGTTCTTCCCAGAGTTGGGCTGCTCCTCTCCTTCAAACTTGGAGCATTTTCCTTTTCAGACAATCTAGATTTTTTGCTCCCTGGGCTTTGATTTTGAAAAGCAAAGACCTCTTAAGAAGGAAGAGAAAGCTTAGCCCTTAAAATTAGAAACTCGGGTCCAACTTTTGAGCCGTTAAAGAAAACATTGCATAGGTTAAATGTGCCTATTAACTTATAACACTAGAATATCAATAAATCATGATGCTACATTGGTTCACACAAAAACCTCCCTTACATTGTGTAGCTCACACACTTAGCAAGGCACCTGGTACTTAGTAGGTTCCCAACACTTGATCAATGAACTGACCTCAGTATACCAGGTTTATACTGAGAAAGAAAGCGTTGGAGAATGAGAGGGAAAGAGAAAGAGAGTGAAGAGGGGGCTGGAGGAAGAGGACAGGCAGGAGGGAGAGGAATGAACAATTATTGAGTACTGATCATATTTTGGTTCTTTGTAGTTATTGCATTTAATCCCAAGAGAAATAATCATATAGGCATTTTCATTCATATTTTATGGGAGAGAATATGAAGGCTTAGTGAAAGGTTAAGTAATGTACCAAGATCACTGAGCTTCTTAGCTGAGCTGGGATTTAGACTGATATGCCTTTCACTCCAAAGTCCTGCTAATTATTACACCTGCCTGTCCAAATAGTCCCAACTAATCTGGAGATACTTGAGACTCTGGTGGAAGCTGCCTGCATTTGTTGAATTTAAGATAATAGAAAACTCGCCTATTATTTGGCCTGGGGTCACCATGGAGTGAAATGCAAGAAGCTGAATGGATGAATTGGGAGATTGGGATTGACATGTATACACTAATATGTATAAAATAGATAACTAATAAGAACATGCTGTATTAAAAAAATTTAATTTAATTTAATTTAAAAAAAAAAGAAAAAGCTGGAACCTGAGAGATGGTTTCCGTAGAGGCCAAATGTGACTGTAGCACAGCATGGCTTCTACTGCGCCTCTGCAAGAAGTCCAAATGCCCTCAGTTAATCAGTTCTGTGCATTCTAATGGCTCTGAACTCAGTTTTCTAAAGGAAAGTGCTCCCCTGCTCTACTCTAAGAAACTTTTTTGGACAGGAGGCCTTTTACTAATGCCAGTGGTTTTTCACTGTGAGCTCTTAAGAGGACTAAGCATTGGGGCTCTCACACTGTCCATATGAAATTATACAGGATTATTCCTCTAGTTGAGAAAGAGTACCTTCTGTCCCCAGAATGTTCCAGACAGACAAGATCTTCTGGGGTCCTCACCACTGCAGGGGACAGCTTATTCTTTTCTTTTACACCTTCTTTCTTTTCTATGCCTCCTTGATGTCTCTGTGTCTATGGAAACTCCTTTAAATTATTGCCTGTTCTAGCCAAGACAGCTCTGTGTATAAAAGTCTGGTTAGTTTCACTCCAGTGTCGCTTGGATTTCTTTTCTGTGGTGCACAGTTTACAATGTGAACCCAGATTAAGAGGGAATGAGTTGATCCATTACTGGTATATTAGTAGAATGTCAATTTAACAGAACCCACTCAAGCATCCCATAAAACAAAGGATTTTTTGAACGCAGGCTTCTGAATTTGCATGATTTATAAACTTGGGCTAGTTACGAGGGAGGTCAGCCAGAATTAAGAAAAACTCTGAATTATAGTTTACTATACTAGAAAGAACATTTGTTATTTTTATTATTTTCCTCTAAGAAATAGAATTAATTCAGTCTAAAGTATTTCCAAATCAAGGTTACCTAAGCCTGCTTTTACATGTGGAAGCTTTGCATTTTTGGTTCTTAGGATCACTAATTTATACTTAAATTAATACTACAAAGTTGTAAAATACAGGCAATTCTCTTAAGTAAGTCACTGACCTTCAACATGATATGAATTTTTTAAAAATCAGAAACTTATACAAATGTAAATCACAACTGAACTGCTTGAAAATGAGGGAGAAGGTACACAAGCAGATCTTCAGATGACAGTAACAGCTACTATTTATTGTGTTCCAGTGCTGTACCAAAAGGATAATCCTAAGAGGTGATAATAAGTATCCTAACTTTTCAGTTAAGTTACAGCTTTTGAGGAGGCTAAACAACTGGCCCAAAGCCACACAGCTAGTAAATAATAGAACCCTGGCTTAAGCTGAGTGAGCTTGTCTCAGACCTTTGTTGCTAATGCCTAGTTTACACTGTTTTCATTTTAGTGCTAAATTTAGAGTTGATCTAGTCCAGTGTTTCTCAAACTGAGTGATGAATGTATCCCTTAAAAAAAAAAACAACAAAAAAACTCATGTGGATTCACAGTGTTGACGTAAATTATTTTTATTATAAGAAGCTTAAATATGTGTAAACTATGTTCCTGTTATGCCCATATTTCTTATATAAGCCTAAAGTCAAACCACATTACAAATTAAATATCAAGAAAATTACAAAACCAATAAAATTTAAGTTAATAGCGTTAACATGACAGAAAATGCTTTTCTGCTGAAACTAAATTGCCTAGATTAGCTTTAAAAATATCAAAAGATATCTACTAATCACTAGGGTAGAAAATCGGAGTCTGTAGCAATGGGGTATTCATATAAATGTAATGTTCAGAATGTTATTAATAATTTCAAGGCAGTGAGAGATGTTCAGATGTCAATTTTAATGGAGTCTTTTATAACTCTGTAAATTATCTTATTTACTTGAAGGTAAGGTTAGCATTCTACCTTTTGGGAAATCTACCTTAAAGAATATCTGATTGAATTATCACTGGACTGAAACTAAAATGTACTCATTATGTGTTAACTGCCTTACAAAACTGTTCTTGAACTATTGCAAACTGGTACGGAGGGTACCGGAAAGTGGATTCTCTTGGGTTCAGCAACTCTAAACTACTGCTATGCTGCATGATGGTTCAATGCTCTGTCTACTTGTCTCTTTTCAAAGTTTTGTGTACTAATTAAGGATAGTGTTAGCAGTTACAACAGGTAACTGAATTTTCAGTAACTGAACCCAGTAAAATTTTGCTTCTCAGTCCACAATCTGGTTAGGCAGCCTTCCATGTTACCCTTTCAGGGACTGGTCTCCTTCCATTTTGTGGCTCCACTTGCCTTTGGTCCTCAATGGCCTTTCTGTTCAGCTGGCAGATGGGGAAAGAGAGCAAAGGCTCTATGTGCTGTGGGGAGGAGAGTGGGTGCTTATTTGGACCCAATGTGGAAATGGCACACGTAACTTCTGCCAGTGACCCAGCCACACCCAAGTAGAAGAGGGGCTAGTAAATGTAGTCCAGATGTGTGCTGAAAAAGGAAAAGGAAACGGAAACAATAAATATATAGCAGAATATTTCCTCATTATAAAAAAGACAGTTTTTTTTTTTTAGTGAGCCAGAATTTCTTAGATGAGCCAGATTATAAACACAAGTATGAAAATGGGTCCCGTAATGATGTAGCAGTGACTAGATTAAGTGGCTATCCCGACCTACATATGCTTACACTAATATTTTAGATTATCCCTGAAATGAAAACATTAAGTGTAAAAATTGTCTCTGAAAACTCAAAGGCCTCTAAGAAGATACATAGAATCCTCAAGGTCCATACATCCTAATTTTAGGGACGATCACCCTAAATGAAATCTCCATTTAGTCTGGCTAGAGGGTTTCCTGATGCCTGTTCATTCACCATAATTATTCCTAGCCTTAGGCTTTTGTTTATGCAGTTTACCTGCCTAGAATGCTCTACCCATTTCTTTTCAGAAATTTATCGAATTCCTATTGACCACTTGGCTAATGGTCCCACACCTCTAGGAAGGTTACCCAGCCTTCCTATCATCCAGGATCTCTGATTTGGCAGAACTCTTACCTTACACAGAACTAAAAAGTTACTCATATCATTATTTTGTTTATGCATATATGTCTTGTTTCATGACTTGTTTCATCAAGTGATTTCCCAACCAGAGCCTGGAGGAGTTTTTCACTCCACAAAGAAATGAAGAAAATAAGGATAGAATGCTGGGTTTTTGAAAAGGTTTAATTAATTCAACCTCCAAAATTTTTTTCCTGAGAGTACATATTTTCTATTTTTTTAAATTTTAAAATGAATTTGCTTTTATAAAATGATGATTTGAAATACAGAGAACAATCTCTGTCTTTCTCTCTGTTTCTCTTTCTCTCTCTCTCTGTCCCAGTGAAGAGACTGAACTCAGAGAGATGAAGTGACATTCCTAAGGTTACATTGCAAGGTCAAACCTAAGTGTTTCAGTCAGGATATTGTGGACAATGAATGAAAGGAAACTCAAACGAAACCCAAGTGTCTTAAGCAGTAAAGAAACATATGAAGAAGTCCTGAGGAAAGGCTTCTATGCAGGGTTGATTTATTCAGTGGCTCGATGATGTCATCAAAGGTCCAGATTCTTTCTCTATTTCTTTTCTTAAAAAAAATTTAATTAATTAATTTTTTTATACAGCAGGCTCTTATTAGTTATCTATTTTATACATATTAGTGTATAGATGTCAATCCCAATCTCCCAGATCATCCCCCTCCCCACCTCCGACTTTCCCTCCTTGGTGTCCATCCGTTTGTTCTCTACATCTGTGTCTCTGTTTCTGCCCTGCAAACCAGTTCATCTGTACCATTTTTCTAAATTCCACATATATGCATTAATATACAATATTTGTTTTTCTCTTTCTGACTTCCTTCACTCTGTATGACAGTCTCTAGGTCCATCCACGTCTCTACAGATGACCCAGTTTCCTTCCTTTTTATGGCCGAGTAATATTCCATTGTACATATGTACCACTTCTTCTTTATCCATTCGTCTGTTAATGGGCATTTAGGTTGCTTCCATGACCTGTCTATTGTAAATAGTGCTGCAATGTACATTGGGGTGCATGTGTTTTTTTGAATTATGGTTTTCTCAGGGTATATGACCAGTAGTGTGATTGCTGGCTCATATGGTAGTTCTATTTTTAGTTTGTTAAGGAACCTCCATACTATTCTCCATAGTGGCTATATCAATTTACATTCCCACCAACAGTGCAAGAGGGTTCCCTTTTCTCCACACCCTCTCCAGCATTTATTATTTGTAGATTTTCTGATGATGCCTATTCTAACCGGTGTGAGGTGATACCTCATTGTAGTTTTGATTTGTATGTCTCTAATAATTAGTGATGTTGAGCAGCTTTTCATGTGCCTCTTGGCCATCTGTATGTCTTCTTTGGAGAAATGTCTATTTAGGTCTTCTGCCCATTTTTTGACTGGGTTGTTTGTTTTTTTAGTATTGAGCTGCATGAGCTGTTTATATATTTTGAAGATTAATCCTTTGTCCGTTGATTTGTTTGCAAATATTTTCTCCCATTCTGAGGGTTGTCTTTTCATCTTGTTTATGTTTTACTTTGTTGTGCAAAAGCTTTGAAGTTTCATTAAGTCCCATTTTTGTTTTTATTTCCATTACTCTAGGAGGTGGGTCAAAAAAGATCTTCCTGTGATTTATGTCATAGAGTGTTGTGCCTATGTTTTTTTCCTCTAAGAGTTTTATAGTGTCCGGTCTTACATTTAGGTCTTTAATCCATTTTGAGTTAATTTTTGTGTATGGTGTTAGGGAGTGTTCTAATTTAAATCTTTTACATGTAGCTGTCCAATTTTCCCAGCATCACTTATTGAAGAGGCTGTCTTTTCTCCATTGTATACCCTTGCCTCCTTTATCAAAGATAAGGTGACCATAAGTGCATGGGTTTATCTCTGGGCTTTGTTTGTATCCTGCTCCATTGATCTGTATTTTGGTTTCTGTGCCAGTACCATATTCTCTTGATTACTGTAGCTTTGTAGTATAGTCTGAAGTCAGGGAGTCTGATTTCTCCAGCTCCATTTTTTCCCCTCAAGATTGCTTTGGCTATTCAGGATCTTTTGTGTCTCCATACAAATTTTAAGATTTTTTGTTCTAGTTCTGTAAAAAATGCCATTGGTAATTTGATAGGGATTGCATTGAATCTGTAGATTGCTTTGGGTAGTATAGTCATTTTCACAATATTGAGTCTTCCAATCCAAGAACATGGTATATCTCTCCATCTGTTTGTGTCATTTTTGATTTCTTTCATCAGTGTCTTATGGTTTTCTGCATACAGGTCTTTTGTCTCCTTGGATAGGTTTAGTCCTAGGTATTTTATTCTTTTTGTTGCAGTGGTAAATGGGAGTGTTTCCTTAATTTCTCTTCCTGGTCTTTCATTGTTAGTGTATAGGAATGCAAGAGATTTCTGTGCATTAATTTTGTATCCTGCTGCTTTACCAAATTCATTGATTAGCTGTAATAGTTTTCTGGTGGCATCTTTAGGATTCTCTATGTGTAGTATCATGTCATCTGCAAATAGTGACAATTTTACTTCCTTTATTCCCGTTTGGATTCTTTTTATTTCTTTTTCTTGTCTCATTGCCATGTCTAGGACTTCCAAAACTATGTTGAATAACAGTGGCAATAGTGGATATCCTTGTCTTTTTCCTGATCTTAGAGGAAATGCTTTCAGTTTTTCACCATTGAGAATGATGTTGGCTGTGGGTTTGTCATATGTGGCCTTTATTATGTTGAGGTACATTCCCTCTATGCCCACTTTCTGGAGAGTTTTTATCATAAGTGGGTGTTGAATTTTGTCGAAAGCTTTTTCTGCATCTATTGAGATGGTCATATGGTTTTTCTCCTTCAATTTGTTAATATGGTTTATCACATTGATTGATTTGCATATATTGAAGAATCCTTGCATTCCTGAGATAAACCCCACATGATCATGCTGTATGATCCTTTTAATGTGCTGTTGGATTCTGTTTGCTAGTATTTTGTTGAGGATTTTTCCATCTATATTCATCAGTGATACTGGCCTGTTGTTTTCCTTTTTAGTGACATCTTTGTCTGCTTTTGGTGTCAGGGTGATGGTGGCCTTGTAGAATGAGTTTGGGAGTGTTGCTTCCTCTGCAATTTTTTGGAAGAGTTTGAGAAGGATGGGTGTTAGCTCTTCTCTAAATGTTTGATAAAATTCACCTGTGAAGCCACCTGACCCTGGACTTTTGTTTGTTGGAAGATTTTTAATCACAGTTTCAATTTCTTTGCTTGTGACTGGTCTGTTCATATTTTCTATTTCTTCCTGGTTCAGTCTTGGAAGTTTATACCTTTCTAAGAATTTGTCCATTTCTTCCAGGTTGTCTATTTTATTGGCATAGAGTTGCTTGTAGTAGTCTCTTAGGATGCTTTGTTTTTCTGCAGTGTCCATTGTAACTTCTTCTTTTTCATTTCTCATTTTATTGATTTAAGTCTTCTCCCTCTTTTCCTTGATGAATCTGGCTAAAGGTTTATCAGTTTTGTTTATCTTCTCAAAGAACCAGCTTTTAGTTTTTTTGATCTTTGCTATTGTTTTCTTTGTTTCTATTTCATTTATTTCTGCTCTGATCTTTATGATTTCTCTCTTTCTGCTAACTGGGTTTTGTTTGTTCTTCTTTCTCTAGTTCCTTTAGGTGTAAGTTTAGGTTATTTGAGATTTTTCTTGTTTCTTGAGGTCGGCTTGTATAGCTATAATCTTTCCTCCTAGAACTGCTTTTGCTGCATCCCATAGGTTTTGGATCGTCGTGTTTTCATTGTCATTTGTCTCTAGGTATTTTTTGATTTCCTCTTTGATTTCTTCAGTGAGCTCTTAGTTATTTAGTAATGTATTGTTTAGCTTTCATGTGTTTTTGTGTTTTACGTTTTTTTTCCCCTGTAATTGATTTCTAATCTCATAGTGCTGTGGTCAGAAAAGATGCTTGATATGATTTCAATTTTCTTAAATTTACAGAGGCTTGATTTGTGACCCAAGATGTGATCTATCCTGGAGAATGTTCTGTGCGCACTTGAGAAGAAAGTGTAATCTGCTGGTTTTGGATGGAATGTCCTATAAATATCAATTAAATCTACCTGATCTATTGTGTCATTTAAAGCTTCTGTTTCCTATTTATTTTCATTTTGGATGATCTGTCCATTGGTGTAAGTGAGGTGTTAAAGTCCCCCACTGTTATTGTGTTACTGTTGATTTCCTCTTTTAGAGCTGTTAGCAGTTGCCTTATGTATTGAGGTGCTCCTATGTTGGATGCATATATATTTATAATTGTTATATCATCTTCTTGGATTGATCCCTTGATCATTATGTAGTGTCCTTCCTTGTCTCTTGTAACATTCTTTATTTTTTAAAGTCTATTTTATCTGATATGAGAATTGCTACTCCAGCTTTCTTTTGATTTCCATTTGCATGGAATATGTTTTTCCATCCCCTCACTTTCAGTCTGTATGTGTCCGTAGGTCTGAAGTGGGTCTCTGTAGACAGCATATATATGGGTCTTGTTTTTGTATATATCAGTGAGCCTATGTCTTTTGGTTGGAGCATTTAATCCATTCACGTTTAAGGTCATTATCGATATGTATGTTCCTATTACCATTTTCCTAATTGTTTTAGGGGTTTTTTTTAAGGTCATTTTCTTCTCTTGTGTTTCCCACTTAGAGAATTTCCTTTAGCATTTGTTGTAGAGCTGGTTTGGTAGTGCAGAATTCTCTTAGCTTTTGCTTGTCTGTAAAGCTATTGATTTCTCCATTGAATCTGAATGAGATCCTTGCGAAGTAGAGTAATCTTGGTTGTAGTTGCTTTCCTTTCATCATTTTAAATGTATCGTGCCACTCCCTTCTGACTTGTAGAGTTTCTGGTGAGAAATAAGCTCTTGACCTTATGGAAGTTCCCTTGTTGCTTTTAATAATTTTTCTTTCTCTTTAATTCTTGTCAGTTTGATTACTATGTGTCTTGGTGTGTTTCTCCTTGGGTTTATCCTGCCTGGGACTCTCTGTGCTTCCTGGACTTGGGTGGATACTTCTTTTCCCACTTTAGGGAAGTTTTTGACTATAATCTCTTCAGATATTTTCTTGGGACCTTTCTCTCTCTCTTCTCCTTCTGGTACCCCTATAATGCAAATGTTGGTGCATTTAATGTTGTCTCAGATGTCTCTTAGGCTGTCTTCATTTTATTTCATTCTTTTTCCTTTATTCTGTTCTGTGGCAGTGAATTCCACCATTCTGTCTTCCAGGTCACTTATCTGTTCTTCTGCCTCAGTTATTCTGCTATTGATTCCTTCTACTGTATTTTTCATTTCAGTTATTGTATTATTCATCTCTGTTCATTTGTTCTTTAATTCTTCTACATGTTTGTTCTTTAATTCTTCTAGTTCTTCATTAAACATTTCTTGCCTCTTCTTGATCTTTGCCTCCATTCTTTTTCTGAGGTCCTGGATCATTTTCACTATCATTATTCTGAATTCTTTTTCCTGGAAGGTTGTGTATCTTCACTTCATTTAGCTGTTTTTGTGGGGTTTTATCTTGTTCCTTCATCTGGTACATAATTCTTTGCCTTTTCTTCTTGTCTGTTTCTCTGTGAATGTGGTTTTTGTTCTACAGGCTGCAGATTGTAGTTCTTCTTGCTTCTGCTGTCTGCCCTCTGGTGGATGAGGCTATCTAAGAGGCTTATGCAAGCTTCCTGATGGGAGGGACTGGTGGTGGGTAGAGCTGGGTGTTGCTCTGGTGGGCCGAGCTCAGTAAAACTTTAATCTGCTTATCTGCTTATGGGTGGGGCTGGGTTCCCTCCCTGTTGGTTGTTTGACCTGCGGCGACCCAGCACTGGAGCCTACCCAGCTCTTTGGTGGGTCTAATGGCGGACTCTGGAATGGCTCATGCCAAGAATTACTTTCCAGAACTTCTGCTGTCAGTGTCCTTGTCCTCATGGTGAGCCACAGCCACCCTCTGCCTCTGCAGGAGACCCTCCAACACCAGCAGGTAAGTCTGGTTCAATCTCCTGTGGGGTCACTGCTTCTTCCCCTTGGGTCCTGATGTGTGCACTGCTTTGTGTGTGCCCTCCAAGAGTGGAGTCTCTGTTTCCCCCAGACCTGTTGAAGTCCTGCAGTCAAATCCCTCTAGCCTTCAAAGTCTGATTCTCTGGGAATTCCTCCTCCTGTTGCCAGACCCCCAGGTTGGGAAGCCTGACGTGGGGCTTAGAACCTTCACTCCAGTGGTGGACTTTTGTGGTATAATTGTTTTCCAGTTTGTGAGTCACCCACCCAGTGGTTATGGGATTTGATTTTATTGTGTTTGTGTCCCTCGTACTGTCTCATTGCGGCTTCTCCTTTGTCTTTGGAGGTGGGGTATCTTTTTTGGTGAGTTCTAGTGTTTTCCTGTAGATGATTGTTCAGCAGTTAGTTGTGATTCTGGTGCTCTCACGAGAGAGGGTGAGCGCATGTCCTTCTACTCCGCCATCTTGAACCAATCTCTCCTTTCTGTATTTCCTTCTCAGCCGTCTGCAAATGGGTGACTTTGGTTTCAAGGTGGTACTCACGGTTCTAGATGTCATAAGCAGACATCCAGTGTTTGGCAACGTGAAAAGAGATGGCCTCTTTCTGTGTTTTTCTTTTGTAAAAGTGAGGAAACCTTTCACAAAGGTTACCAGCAGACTTCTCCCTCAACTCACTGGCTAAAATGTGTCACACGCTGAGACCCAAACCAATGACTGTGGAAAATGGAATGGGGTGAACATGATTGGTCAGGATGTACCACTGAGTTGGTTTAGGGTCACCTTCCCTGAGGAGTAGAAAAAAAACAAAATTGGGTTTTTTGAACACAAAAGAAGGGGGAGAAATGGCTGTCAATAAACAATCATTAAGGCTCAGTATGCCAGACTGATAGACTGATTCTAGGGGTCTTCCTACTGCACAAAATACTGGTTGAATGAATAGAGAGAAGTGAAAATATATATGTAGGAGAAAGATATTTAGAATATCAAGGCGTTGAGAGAAGGAAAACTGATTTCTCATTCCTTTCTTTAGAACCATCAAATACTTTTATAATTTATGATAATGCACATTTGTATGAACCATATAGAAATTCCTCCTTCAGGCTTTCTTATGTTGCTATAAAGATAAATGAGCTCTATGAAGTCATACACCATAAATATAAGTTTTTATCACAATACTGATTATTACAACTCTATTTCTAAAGAACTGTAGAAATTTCATGAAAAGAAAAATGAAACTCTAGGAGATGCATAGAAAAGCCAAACAATTGCACAGATTTTAAAAGCAGCATTTTCCAAAAATACGTCAGTGCAGTATAAATATATGAAAAAAGTTCAGCTTTGCTAGTAATCAAAGGAATGCAAATTAGCATGAGAAACATTTTCACTCATCAAACTGGCAATTTTTTTTCCTAAGCTTGGTGTTAAAGTTTGGTGAGTGTGTAAGAAAATAGGCATTCTTATATACTGATGGTGGGATTGTAACTTGCTGCATCATTTCTGGTTGTCATTTTAACAGTTTGTGACAAAGGATTTTTTATTTTCCGTCTTCACTAGACCTTAGGGTCACTGAGTGCAGGGACTATATTTGTTCTGCTGAATATTCCTGGTGTCTAGACCATTGCCTAATAATTAAATAAATACATATCTAATAGTTATTGAGTGGTCACTAAATATTTGCTGAATTAATAAACAGATATTTTAAAAAGTAAGCATAGCCTTTAACCTGGCATTAAAGTTTCTAGGAATATATATGAGAAAAATAAGGATTATAAACCAAGAATCATTTATAAAGATGTTTATCCCATTGTAATTTATAGCTTCAACAAGATAAAAATGTCAGTGGGGGAATAATGTTTAGCGTAAGGGATTAGTATTCTAAATGTTAGCACATCCAGATGATAAGAGCTAATAAAAAAACATTGTGGAAGGTTATTTAATAATATTGAAGATGTTCATAAATGTGTATTATCAAATCAAGAAAGTTTTAACAATAGCATGACCTCTTCTGTTAAATACATGGATATGTGAAAATGCTTAGAAAAAGTGCTTTAAATATATACAACAAAATGTGCACAGTGATTATTTAACTATGATGGGAATATAGCTGATTCTTTTTCATTTTTTTAAATACTTAACATGTATTGTTTTGTAAAAAGGAAAAGAAGAATAAATGTTCTTTTGTTCAAGTGAGTGATTTGGGAAAAAAAAACCTCTCTCCATTTATTACTCCTAATCAAATGTCATTTTATTTTGGTAATGATGGCTTGATAAAGATATATATACTATATCAACCAAACTAAGCATGAAGAATCAATCTGTGGTACTTTTGTGGCAGATTGTGGGATGTTTTCCTACTGTGACTCCTGCAGCTGGTTTTTTTGTTTAGTTTAGTTTTGTTTTTTTGTGGTACGCAGGCCTCTCACTTGTTGTGGCCTCTCCTGTTGCGGAGCACAGGCTCCGGATGCACAGGCTCAGTGGCCATGGCTCACGGGCTCAGCCGCTCTACGGCATGTGGGATCTTCCCGGACCGGGGCATGAACCCGTGTCCCCTGCATCGGCAGGTGGACTCTCAACCACTGCGCCACCAGGGAAGCCCTGCAGCAGGTTTTTAAATGATATTTTAAAGATTGCCGAAAAGAGTCACAAATTTCTGCATAAACTGTGGGAAAAAAATTTAATCTATTGTATTTGAAGTTGAGCTTCAACCTTGTATATCTTATACTCTAGAGCAGCAACTTAATGTTTTAAAAAGCTGCTTGCCTACTTCTCTTTCTTTGACAGTGCTATTTAAAGTACGGTTAAGCACACTTATCAATAGGATATATGAGTCATATCAATAATTATGAACAACAGCAATAGTGTTCTCAAAGATGTGCAGCGTTTTTTTAAAACATTAAGCAAAATGGCATCTTTATGCAGTTGAATGGTGTTAGGGGCTGTTTAGAAGCAATGGAGTCTTGTTGTTTCCAATCAATCGGTATCATTGTAGATGAGAAACAAATCAAGTCATCTATTAACATAAAACATGACTTTTTGTGTGTGTGTGTGTGTGGTATGCGGGCCTCTCACTGTTGTGGCTTCTCCCATTGCGGAGCACAGACTCCGGATGCGCAGGCTCAGTGGCCATGGCTCACGGGCCCAGCCACTCCGTGGCATGTGGGATATTCCCGGACCAGGGCACGAACCCGTGTCCCCTACATCAGCAGGCGGATTCTCAACCACTGCGCCACCAGGGAAGCCCAAAACATGACATTTTTAACATGACCCAGTTGATGCACATATTACTGGGCGTAAATAAACTCATTGTCCCTAAGACATGATTCACATTCCCTAACATGTTTGTTTTTCGTTTTTTGTTTTGTGATACGCGGGCCTCTCACTGCTGTGGCCTCTCCTGTTGTGGAGCACAGGCTCCGGACGCACAGGTCCAGCGGCCTTGGTTCACGGGCCCAGCTGCTCCGTGGCATGTGGGATCTTCCCAGACCGGGGCACGAACCTGCGTCCCCTGCATTGGCAGGCGGACTCTCAACCACTGCGCCATCAGGGAAGCACCCCTAACATGTTTTATATGGTCTAACTTTGTTTATCAGCAGCCTCCAGGTAGCTCCCTGGTTTCTCCATGGTAGATACTTGAATTTTTTTCTGCTCATATCAAGCCTATGCTTTCACCAACCTGTCCCTTAATACGTGACTTCAACACTTGCGTCATTCAGAGAATAGAAGGCACCAGAAGGAAAATGACTGTACTTTGCTTCACTGAAACTACAGATTTACCTACCTTAGCACCCACCAATCCACTTTCCTTCCTACAGTGAATTCCTTTATCTGTGCTTTGGATCTCATCTTCCCCTGCCTTCAGGACTATACTCCACAAATTAGCCCCCTTTTCTTATCTCCAACTCTGACTTCAACCATAGGTATCTCAACATCCTCACAAGTAGCACATGGATAGCATTAATAAAATGGCAATTCCCCATTTACTAAGCATTTCGTCTGTACTGGGCACAGAGCTTTGAATCTATTAGCTTATTTCTTTCAACCTCTTTGTATGGTGGGTATTGTTTTCCATATTATGCAGATGAGGGAATTGAAGCTCAGAAAGGTTAATAAGCACCAGCTAAGATCATACAACACACATGAGGCAGAGTTGGGATTCAAATCAAACTCTGTCTGATTGCAAGATTATATCTTAACTGTTGTGTTATTTTGTTTTTGTTTGTCTCTGAAAAATCCTCTCTTGGACCCAATCTCTATCTCATCATAGACAAACTTCCTGGAAGACCTGCTCTCTCTACTTCACTCCTCACATCTCAACCCACTGCAACTTGGCCTGTGCAACATCATTGGTTACCTTCTCATTTCTAAAGCCAGAAGGTCTTCTGAGTCCTCTTCACAACTTGATTTGTCTGAGACTTTGACTCTGTTGACAGCTCTCTCCTTGAAACATTTTCTTCTGTGGACTTTCATAAAATACCCACTTTGCTAGTTTTTTCCCCTACTTAATCTTTGGGGTTGCGAATTACTTCTTTTTTTCCCCTCTATCTTTGTGTTAAAATTCCTCATATCTGTCATTTGTTTGTTACAAATACAAATGTTTTCATTACAAATACTGTCCTAGGGATCTCATCCACTCCCATGGTTTTATGTCTATTTGCTGATAAATCCCTCATTTCTATCTGGAGCCCAGGTCTTTGTTCTGACCTTCAGACCTGAATATCTGCTGCCTGTTTCACATTTGACTTTACCTGTCCCTCAGGCACAGAAGTGGAGTAGTGAAGTATTGGGAGCATCCTGTCTAGACTCACGCTGGGGCTTGAATCCTGGTACCACCACCTAGGACCCCGTGCCTCTGGGCATTCAACCCTCTGGGCCTCCATTTCCTCACTTCATCTGCACTTACTGAGTACACACACATAAAATTTTTCTCTTTTTAAAGAAAAACAGGTCTTACGCAAATAAAGATACTACTATACCACTGAAGGTTATTTTTCAAATTATTGTGCAGGCCACCTGCCAATCATCAATGAGAAAATAATGGTATGTTCTTTATTTTAATAGTCCAGTATCCTATTTTTTATCTGTCAAAAACTGCAAAGGAGAGAGAAAGAGAGATAAAGGAGGGAGGAGGAGAGGGAGGAAGAGTGGTTGAAATTTTTAAAAAATTAAAAAAAGAAAGCCTGAATTTTCATAAAAATTTACACAAATTACTATTAATTAATGGTATCATTCAAGATAATTAGTGTCATTTATTCACTAAGAGGGACTTGTGGCATTCAAGCAGATTGGTACTCAATAAACAATAATCAGGAATAGTGTTTCTCAAATCTGGTGATCATAAGAATCACTGCAGAAAATTTAAAATATACCTATGTGAATTCCTTCTCAGATTTACTGAACCAGAATCTCTGGGGATGGGAGCCAGGAATATGTATATATTAAAGCTCTCAGCAGATTCTAATGAACTATCTTATTTGGAAATCACTGTTGAGCAGGGTTTTAACCTCCAATATAATAAAATAGTCATACCTTCTTTAGAACAAATGAAAACTATTTTTAGTGCCATTTGATATTTTATGTTTGAATCCTGGATACTTTGAGAGAGGACTGAAAGGACTCATCATTAATGGCATTGACCTAGGTAAAGACTACATTTAGGAGCTTCAAGATGGCGGAAGAGTAAGACGCCGAGATCACCTGCCTCCCCACAGATACATCAGAAATACATCTACATGTGGAATAACTCCTACAGAACACCTACTGAACACTGGCATCAGACCTCAGACCTCCCAAAAGGCAGGAAACTCCCCACGTACCTGGGGAGGGCAAAAGAAAAAAGAAAACACAGAGACAAAAGAATAGGGATGGGACCTGCACCAGTGGGAGGGAGCTGTGAAGGAGGAAAGGTTTCCACACACTAGGAAGCCCCTTCGTGGGCGGAGACTGAGGGTGGCGGAGGGGGGAGCTTTGGAGCCACGGAGGAGAGCACAGCAACAGGGGTGCCGAGGGCAAAGCGGAGAAATTCCCGCAGAGGATCGGTGCCGACCGGCACTCACCAGCCAGAGAGGCTTGTCTGCTCAGCCGCCGGAAAGGGCGGGGGCCGGGAGCTGAGGCTCGGGCTTCGGTTGGAAGCTGGGAGAGGACTGGGGTTGGCTGCGTGAACACGGCCTGAAGGGGTTAGTGCTAACCACGGCTAGGCGGGAGTACGGGAAAAAGTCTAGACCTGCCGAAGAGGAAAGAGACTTTTTCTTGCCTCTTTGTTTCCGGGTGCGCTAGGAGACAGGATTCAGAGCACCGCTTAAAGTATCTCCAGAGAGGGCGCGAGCCGCGGCTATCGGTGTGGACCCCAGAGATGGGCGTGAGACGCAAAGGCTGCTGCTGCCGCTGCCACCAAGAGGCCTGTGTGCGAGCACAGGTCACTCTCCACACCTCCCCTCCCGGGAGCCTGTGCAACCCACCACTGCCAGGGTCGCAAGATCCAGGGGCAACTTCCCTGGGAGAACGCACGGCATGCCTCAGGCTGGTGCAACGTGATGCTGGCCTCTGCCGCCGCAGGCTCGCCCCACATCCGTACTCCTCCCTCCCCCCGGCCTGAGTGAGCCAGAGCCCCCGAATCAGCTGCTCCC
Source organism: Kogia breviceps (assembly GCF_026419965.1). Lineage (NCBI taxonomy): Eukaryota > Metazoa > Chordata > Mammalia > Artiodactyla > Physeteridae > Kogia > Kogia breviceps. The sequence goes on from NC_081317.1 coordinate 75,562,926, forward strand.
TTAACCCCTTCTTGTCTGAGCGAAGAACAGACGCCCTCAGGCGACCTACACACAGAGGCAGGGCCAAATCCAAAGCTGAACCCCAGAAGAGAAAGGGAAATCTCTCCCAGCAGCCTCAGGAGCAGTGGATTAAATCGCCACAATCAACTTGATGTATCCTGCATCTGTGGAATACCTGAATAGACAACGAATCATCCCAAATTGAGGAGGTGGACTTTGGGAGCAACTATATATATATATATATATATTCCCTTTTTCTCTTTTTGTGAGTGTGTATGTGTATGCTTCTTTGTGTGATTTTGTCTGTATAGCTTTGTTTTTACCATTTGTCCTAGTGTTCTGTCAGCTTAAAAAATTTTTTTTTCTTAATTATTTTTTATTTTAATAACTTTTATTTTATCTTTTTCTTTCTTTCTTTCTTTCTTTTTTTTTCTTCCCTTTTATTCTGAGCTGTGTGGAGGACAGACTCTTGGTGCTCCAGCCAGGTGTCACAGCTGTGCCACTGAGGTGGGAGAGCCAAGTTCAGGACGCTGGTCCAAAAGAGACCTCCCAGCTCCATGTAATATCAAACAGCAAAAATCTCCCAGAGATCTCCATCTCAATGCTAAGACCCAGCTCCACTCAATGACCAGCAAGCTACAGTGCTGGACACCCTATGCCAAAAAACTAGCAAGACAGGAACAAAACCCCATCCATTAGCACAGAGGCTGTCAAAAATCATAATAAGGCCATGGACACCCCCAAACACACCACCAGACGTGGATCTACCCAACAGAAAGACAAGATCCAGCCTCATCCACCAGAACACAGGCACCAGTCCCCTCCACCAGGAAGCTTACACAACCCACTGAACCAACCTTAGCCACTGGGGACAGACACCAAAGACAACGGGAACTACGAACCTGCAGCCTGCGAAAAGGAGACCCCAAACCCAGTAAGTTAAGCAAAATGAGAATACAGAGAAACACAAAGCAGATGAAGGAGCAAGGCAAAAACCCACCAGACCTAACAAATGAAGAGGAAATTGGCAGTCTACTGGAAAAAGAATTCAGAGTAAAGATGATCAAAAATTTTGGAAATAGAATGGAGAAAATACAAGAAACGTTTAACGAGGACCTAAAAGAACTAAAAAGCAAACAAACAGTGATGAACAACACAATAAATGAAATTAAAAAGACTCTAGAAGGGATCAATAGCAGAATAACTGAGGCAGAAGAACGGATAAGTGACCTGGAAGATAAAATAGTGGAAATAACTACTGCAGAGCTGAATAAGAAAAAAGAATGAAAAGAATTGAGGACAGTCTCAGAGACCTCTGGGACAACATTAAATGCACCAACATTCAAATTATAGGGGTCCCAGAAGAAGAAGAGGAAAAGGAAGGGACTGAGAAAATATTTGAAGAGATTATAGTTGAAAACTTCCCTAATATGGGAAAGGAAATAGTCAAGTCCAGGAAGCACAGAGAGTCCCATACAGGATAAATCTGAGGAGAAACATGCCAAACACATATTAATCAAGCCATCAAAAATTAAATACAAAGAAATAATATTAAAAGCAGCAAGAGAAAAACAATAAATAACACATAAAGGAATCCCCATAAGGTTAACAGCTGATCTTTCAGCAGAAACTCGGCAAGCCAGAAGGGAGTGGCAGCATATATTTAAAGTGATGAAGGAGAAAAACCTACAGCCAAGATTACTCTACCCAGCAAGGATCTCATTCAGATTTGATGGAGAAATTAAAGCCTTTACAGACAAGCAAAAGCTAAGCGAATTCAGCACCACCAAACCAGCTTTACAACAAATGCTAAAGGAACTTCTCTAGGCAGGAAACACAAGACAAGGAAAACACCTACAATAATAAACCCAAAACAATTAAGAAAATGGTAATAGGAACATACATATCGATAATTAGCTTAAATGTAAATGGATTAAATGCTCCAACCAAAAGACATAGATTGGCTGAATGGATACAAAAACAAGATCTGTATATATGCTCTCTACAAGAGACCTACTTTAGACCTAGGGACACATACAGACTGAAAGTGAGGGGATGGAAAAAGATATTCCATGCAAATGGAAATCAAAAGAAAGCTGGAGTAGCAATTCTCATATCAGACAAAACAGACTTTAAAACAAAGACTATTAAAAGAGACAAAGAAGGACACTACATAATGATCAAGGGATCAATCCAAGAAGAAGATATAACAATTGTAAATATTTATGCACCGAACATAGGAGCATCTCAATACATAAGGCAAATGCTAACAGCCATAAAAGGGGAAATGGACAGTAACACAATCATAGTAGGGGACTTTAACACCCCACTTTCACCAATGGACAGATCATCCAAAATGAAAATAAATAAGGAAACACAAGCTTTTAATGATACATTAAACAAGATGGACTTAATTGATATTTATAGGACATTCTATCCAAAAACAACAGAATACACATTCTTCTCAAGTGCTCCTGGAACATTCTCCAGGATAGATCATATCTTAGGTCACAAATCAAGCCTTGGTAAATTTAAGAAAATTAAAATCGTATCAAGTATCTTTTCCGACCACAACGCTATGAGACTAGATATCAATTACAGGAAAAGATCTGTAAAAAATACAAACACATGGAGGCTAAACAACACACTACTTAATAACCAAGAGATCACTGAAGAAATCAAAGAGAAAATCAAAAAATACATAGAAACAAATGACATGAAAACAGGACGACCCAAAACCTATGGGATGCAGCAAAAACAGTTGTAAGATGGAAGTTTATAACACTACAGTCCTACCTTAGGAAACAAGAAATGTCTCAAATAAACAACCTAACTTTACACCTAAAGCAATTAGAGAAAGAAGAACAAAAAAACCGCAAAGTGAGCAGAAGGAAAGAAATCATAAAGATCAGATCAGAAATACATGAAAAAGAAATGAAGGAAACGATAGCAAAGATCAATAAAAGTAAAAACTGGTTCTTTGAGAAGATAAACAAAATTGATAAACACTTAGCCAGACTTATCAAGAAAAAAAGAAGACTCAAATCAATAGAATTAGATATGAAAAAGAAGTAACAACTGATACTGCAGAAATACAAAGGATCATGAGAGATTACTACAAGCAACTATATGAGAATAAGATGGACAACTTGGAAGAAATGGACAAATTCTTAGAAAGGTATAACCTTCCAAGACTGAACCAGGAAGAAATAGAAAATATGAACAGACCAGTCACAAGCAAAGAAATTGAAACTGTGATTAAAAATCTTCCAACAAACAAAAGCCCAGGACCAGATGGCTTCACAGGCGAATTCTATCAAACATTTAGAGAAGAGCTAACACCTATCCTTCTCAAACTCTTCCAAAATATAGCAGAGGGAGGAACACTCCCAGTATCAATCTATGAGGCCACCATCACTCTGTTACCAAAACCAGACATAGATATCACAAAGAAAGAAAACTACAGGCCAATATCATTAATGAACAGAGATGTGAAAATCCGCAACAAAATACTAGCAAACAGAATCCAACAGCACATTAAAAGGATCATACACTATGATCAAGTGGGGTTTACCCCAGGAATGCACGGATTCCTCAATATATGCAAATCAATCAATGTGATACACCATATTAACAAATTGAAGGAGAAAAGCCATAAGATCATCTCAATAGATGCAGAGAAAGCTTTTGACAAAATTCAACACCCATTTATGATAAAAACCTTCCAGAAAGTAGGCATAGAGGGAACTTTCCTCAACGTAATAAAGGCCATATGTGACAAACCCACAGCCAACATCGTCCTCAGTGGTGAAAAACTGAAACCATTTCCACTAAGATCAGGAACAAGACAAGGTTGCCCACACTCACCACTGTTATTCAACATAGTTTTGGAAGTTGTAGCCACAGCAATGAGAGAAGAAAAGGAAATAAAAGGATCTAAAATGGAAAAGAAGAAGTAAAGCTGTCACTGTTTGCAGTTGACATAATACTATACATAGAGAATCCTAAAGATGCTACCAGAAAACTACTAGAGCTAATCAATGAATTTGGTAAAGTAGCAGGATACAAAGTTAATGCACAGAAATCTCTTGCATTCTTATACACTAATGATGAAAAATCTGAGAGTGAAATTAAGAAAACACTCCCATTACCACAGCAACAAAAAGAATAAAATATCTAGGAATAAACCTACCTAAGGACACAAAAGACCTGTATGCAGAAAATTATAAGACACTGATGAAAGAAATTAAAGATGATACAAACAGATGGAGAAATATACCATGTTCCTGGATTGGAAGAATCAACATTGTGAAAATGACTCTACTACCCAAAGCAATCTACAGATTCAATGCAATCCCTATCAAACTACCACAGGTGTTTTTCACAGAACTAGAACACAAATTTCACAATTTGTATGGAAACACAAAAGACCCCGAATAGCCAAAGCAATCTTGAGAAAGAAAAACGGAGCTGGAGAAATCAGGCTCCCTGACTTCAGGCTATACTACAAAGCTTCAGTAATCAAGACAGTATGGTACTGGCACAGAAACAGAAATATAGATCAATGGAACAGCATAGAAAGCCCAGAGATAAACCCACACACATATGGTCACCTTATCTTTGATAAAGGAGGGAAGGATATACAGTGGAGAAAAGACAGCCTCTTCAATAAGTGGTGCTGGGGAAACTGGACAGCTACATGTAAACGAATGAAATTAGAACACTCCCTAACACTATACACAAAAATAAACTCAAAATGGGTTAAAGACCTAAATGTAAGGCCAGACACCATCAAACTCTTCGAGGAAAACATAGAATACTCTATGACATAAATCACAGCAAGATCCTTTTGACCCACCTCCTAGAGAAATGGAAATAAAAACAAAAAGAAACAAATGGGACCTAATGAAACTTAAAAGCCTTTGCACAGCAAAGAAAACCATAAACAAGATGAAAAGACAACCTCAGAATGGGAGAAAATATTTGCAAATGAAGCAACTGACAAAGGATTAATCTCCAAAATATACAAGCAGCTCATTGCAGCTCAACATTAGAAAGCTTACAACCCAATCCAAAAATGGGCAGAAGACCTAAATTGACATTTCTCCACAGAAGATATACAGATTGCCAACAGACACATGAAAGAATGCTCAATATCATTAATCATTAGAGAAATGCAAATCAAAACTACAATGAGATATCATCTCATACCAGTCAGAATGGCCATCATCAAAAAATCTACAAACAATAAATGCTGGAGAAGGTGTGGAGAAAAGGGAACGCTCTTGTACTGTTGGTGGGAATGTAAAATGATACAGCCACTATGGAGAACAGTATGGAGGTTTCTTAAAAAACTACAAATAGAACTACCATATGACCCAGCAATGCCAGTACTGGGCATATAGCCTGAGAAAACCATAATTCAAAAAGAGTCGTGTACCACAATGTTCATTGCTGCTCTTTTTACAATAGCCAGGATGTGGAAGCAACTGAAGTGTCCATCAACAGATGAGTGGATAAAGAAGATGTGGCACATATATACAGTGGAATATTACTCAGCCATAAAATGGAACGAAACTGAGTTATTTGTTGTCAGGTAGATGGGCCTAGAGACTGTCATACAGAGTGAAGTAAGTCAGAAAGGGAAAAACAAATACCATATACTAGCACATAGATATGGAAACCAAAAAAAAAAAAATGGTCATGAAGAACCTAGGCTCAAGATGGGAATAAAGACACAGACCTATTAGAGAGTGGACTTGAGGATACAGGGAGGGGGAAGGGTAAGCTGGGACAAAGAGAGTGGCATGGACATATATACACTACGAAACGTAAAATAGCTAGCTAGTGGGAAGCAGCCGCTTAGCACAGGGAGATCAGCTTGGTGCTTTGTTACCGCCTAGAGTGGTGGGGTAGGGAGGGTGGCAGGGAGGGAGATTCAAGAGGGAAGAGATATGGGGACATATGTATATGTATAAATGATTCACTTTGTTATAAAGCAGAAACGAACACACCATTGTAAAGCAATTTTATTCCAATAAAGATGTTAAAAAAAAAAGGCTACATTTATTAGGCTCCATTGCAGCAACAAGGTAACCATGTGACTAAGTTCTACCAATCGCATGAGAGTGGAAATGAGGCATTCAGATTTGGGTCTGGCCTTTCAAGCAGTTGATTTTAATGTCTTTTTTTCCATGGGCCCTTTTGACAGCCTGGAGTAGACAAAAGGCTCCTTTTAAAAATAATATTTTTATGTGCATAAAGTAAATACTTAGAATTACAAAGGAGACCAATTATATGACATACTGATATCAAAATATTAAAAGAATAAATTTGTGATACAGTGATATAGATGTAACACATTCAACAAGATTTAGCACCAGGTTCATGGCAGAATTATGAACATTAGGGTTGCTTGGGGTGAAGGTGGGAGAGATATTTCGGGGTAGGGTAATGCTTGGATTCAAAGTACTTAGGTTCTCTGGGTTCTAAGAGTAAATGGACTCTATTCTCATGTTTTCTAGTCTCTAGAAACTTCTAACTTTGTCCCAATCCTACCCAAAGTCCTAATTCTCAAGTATCACTTAAAGGAAAATTATAGATGCATAATGGACATGGCTTTTCTGTGAATTAGGAAGGTAAAGAGCAGGTTCAGGAATGTTTTTAAATAAGATGGGGACCTTCTAAAGTATTCTGACTCTGGTTTACTTGATTTTGTAAACCCAGCTAAAAGAAGTGGTATTTCCTTTATTGGGCTCCTCAGTACTTAATTCATTTATCCATCCACCCATCCATCCATCCATCCATCCATCCATCCATCCATCCATCCATCCATTCATCCAACAAACATTTTTTGAGAAAAATGAATCTGCTATAGTCCAGACACTGTACTGGGTTATCTAAAAAATGTTGGCGACTCATAAACTTGACAGATGTTGTGTAGTGGGTGTGACCTGTAGTGACAGGCCAATGGCACCTCAACCTTAAGTCTGATCACATCTGCCTGTCCAGTTAGAACAAGATAGGAATTAGGTTTACAAAGCACTCTAAAGGGATAGTGAGGAACTAGTTAGTTTTTGGCTCCCTGTTTTAAGTTTGTCGTATAACTGCCTGATCTTCTCTGAGAGTATCTGGGTCTCTCTTTGAGCAAACTGCTGGCTGGTGAGTTCAAGGAGAGCATAGTCATTCCTGGGAAATTTCCATAGTAAAACATTCTCTGTGACCCTAATGATTCAAACTGGCCATCTGCCTTGCTTAAAATCACTGGGAAATATGTTGCATCCTAAATTTCCATTTATTTATGTGTGACTTAGCCTGATCTTTTAAAACTGCATGGCACTTGCTGTATTGAGCATTGCTATATTTAATGCTCATCTTGGAGTAAAGTAGAAATTATGTCCTTTTTCTTTAAAAAAATAAACATTTGAACCAGGTGGAATCAAGATCAGTTTTTTTAATTTAAATTGGTTGATGGGAAAATAAATCTTTCTGAAATGAGCACAAAAAAATATATGAAAGTAAATCTTTCCTGGGAGAATCTACAATATGTCTGTAGGTTTAGTTGTTCTTTCCTTTCAGGCTTATCCTTGGACATTTTCTCAGGTTACCTGCCTGTATCAGATCAAATGAAATGATGTATGAGACTGGCCTTGTAAGCACCACTGTTCCATGCAAAAAGAAGGCATTGCCACTGTCAACTAATGGCCTAAGAAGTCATTTCCTCCAAAAGAAGTTAGGTGGTTTTCCCCATTATGTATCTGTTTATCTTTTACTTTTGGCTGGTTTATTCTTTTTCATATCTATGTGTAACTGTAAACCATTTATTAGAGAGGACTTTGAATTCTGTCTCTCAATTCTATCAAGTACTTTTCTTGGTGGATTCACTTGAGCCAAAGACTTCTAGATTTTCTGCTTAGTGGTTTACTGGATTTTTGTTACTTGTTACCCACATTCCCACAGAGAAGGGACTTCTGATAAATGGAAAATAATTTCATATCAGAAGGAGATAAATGTAACTGGCATAGAAATGAATAGGTAAGATAAATGAGAGTCGTATGGCTACTTCCGGACCTGCCCATTACCACCATATTATCCTTGATGTATTTAAAAGCTATCTCTACAACTAAGTAAATGGAAAATGGTAAATAGTTTATTTATCATTCTATGTTCTCTTAAATAAGGGGTTCAAATATTGGAGTGGTAAAATGTGGTAGGGTAGGAGTGTGTTGGATGACTTTCTTGACATTCTTTTGAAAAATTTGCTTCACATTGACAGTCTCTTTGCTAATCGTAATAGTAATAATGATAATAATTAAAAACTACTATCATTTTGGAGCACTTCTATGTGCTAGGCATTTTATATACATTATCTTCACAACAAAAAGGGAAAATAGATGCTATTATTTGCTTGCCAATGCCTATATATGTGTGTATATATATTTTTATATATAGATATATAAAGTAGTAAGCATATAATGTTGATATAATTAGAGTGGATTAGTTATTTGCATTAGGATTTTGACAACTTGTAGGAGTTCTTTACCAGATTTCAAGCCAGCTCTAAACCCTCATAAAAGTCTTGTGAGACAGGCTGGAAGCCAGTATCTTTATATAGGCAGGGCTTGAGCCTGATTCAGTTTTTTGCCTAGCACCTAACTTATTTTTAGAATGCAATACATAGTAATAAAAATAAAATAGTGAACAGCAATATAATCAAAGTAATACAAATTTACTTCTCAGATTAGATGGGCTCTCACTGGAATTTCTTTTAGGGTGTCTGAGGTATTCCTTGTCTGGCAATAGAGATGGAATAAAATTACACCAATTTTAGATTTCTTTTGATAAAAATTATTCAAGCTTTCAACAGAATAGGCCAGCAGCCTCTCCCTGTGAGTAAGCCAGGCAGAGCTGGAGTCTTCACTGACTGCTTCACTCCTCCTGGCACATTTGCCTTGCCACAGTGAGCTTGTGTGTGCCCTCCACACCTGTGGGCATCCTCCGGCTGTGTCCACAATCCTCAGGTAACATTAATCACCACCCCTCTGCTTCCAGACCAAGTTAGGACTTGTTGGGACATAGGATGGAGTCAGGGTGTCACTGAAGAAAAATTACTTTTTGGGACCCACACAGGGCTCATGGCATCTGCTGCAGTATATTCTTCACATTCCCATATGCTGGCCTTCAGTCTTACAGCTCCACTGATGTGATATTGCTAGGAGCCTGGAATTCCTCAGATACAGGGAGACAGATTAATGCTTTATCTAGCTCACAACAGACTCCATGTAAAAAACACAATGTTATGGGGCTTCCCTGGTGGCGCAGTGGTTGAGAGTCCGCCTGCCGATGCAGGGAACGCGGGTTCGTGCCCCGGTCCGGGAAGATCCCACATACCGCAGAGCGGCTGGGCCCGTGAGCCATGGCCACTGAGCCTGCGCGTCCAGAGCCTGTGCTCGGCAACGGGAGAGGCCACAGCAGTGAGAGGGCTGCGTACCGGAAAAAAAAACGAAAAAACAAAACAAAAAACCCCCCAGAATGTTAGGGTATTTAACTGACAATGAGAAATGTAACTGCCAAAAAAGAATTTCTCTTAGTGAAATCTATATGAGAAGCTAAATCTTAATCAGAGGGTTGCTTGGTTAGCATTAAAGCAAGGCAGGGGAGTGAGCATAATGAGTTGAATATTTAAAGACCCCAGGATCATGTTAGTCTGAGACCAGGAATCTTGTGGCCACCAAGATGGGAAACGGTAAATTCTTAAGCCAGAGCATTTCTGCCCCTGGAAGTTCCCTGCCCTGGAGATGACTACTGCCTGCTGGAGACTGTTGGATGATGCTGGAAATATTGCCCCTGGCCACTGGCACCTCCCCAGTGCACTGCACTGAGTAGGCGCTAAGAGAAAGATAGTTAAACAGCAAGCCCCTATAGCATATAGATGTAAATGCCTTTATTCTAATCCTACATTCACATTGGGAAGCGATCATATTTCTGAACTAAGATGCCAAGTAGTTTAAAAAATAATTCATCTAGCTAGAGAATAAATGTGGTAGATTAAAATAAGCCGGAAAAAAAGGGGGTGGGGTACAAATCCCATATAGATGTTTCAATTTCATTTAATGGCTTATTTATGTAGATAAGAGCATTTTAAAAAACAGACACTTCCAAGAGGTTTAAATCTACCTAATATTCATAACTTAGTACACTTAAATGAATAATTTTTGGTGACATATAATGCTTGATTTACAGAAAATGACAAGATACAGAGAACAAACTAGTGATTACCAGTGGGGAGAGAGAAGTGAGGAGGGGCAAGATAGGACAGAGAGTTAAGAGGTACAAACTACTATGTATAAAATACATAAGCTACAAGAATATATTGTATAGCACAGGGAATATAGCTGATATTTTATAATAACTTTAAATGGAGTATAATCTATAAAAATATTGAATCATTATGTTGTACACCTGCAAATTAATATAGTATTATAAATCAACTATACTTCAATTTTAAAAAATGACAATCAAGAACTTTACACAAGAAGCTGAGACCCACAGAGTTGAAGACATACAAATGGTTAGAGGTAGAAGCAAAATATACACTCGCTTAACTTTCAGTCCAAAGTTGTTTGCATAATTAAGTACAGCTTATTTTTCTTCTATCACCCAGTTGATATGCACCAAATAAGGAATGGAATTTGGGTTTGAGAGAGAGGGAGAGGGGTAAGGGGTAATTTTTTTGAGAATGACACAATGTTAGGGGCCAGGGAACCTAAGTAGAGCCCCAGTGGAAGGTCATAGGGTGCAGAGAGGACCATAATGGACATCTTCAACTCTGCACTTTTTTTAGAACTGGTCAGCGGCTCTCATGCCAGATTTTGGGTAGCTTTATGTTCTGTTACTTCAACTACATTAGTTTTTTAATATACAAAACACTCATCATCAAGTACATGAGGGGAAAACAGAGCTGCGGGAAGATGTTGACACTAAGACCTGGAGATCCTGGTTAATGGATAACTTATGAGAAAGTAGCAAACTCATTTTTTTTTCATTCTATATTTATTGAGTACCTCTGCCCAGATATGCCCTGGGCGTAACCCAGAGGACACAAATATGAATAGCACATGGTCCCTGCCCTCAAGAAGCCACAGTCCAGTGAAGTCTATCACTTAATCAGTTATAGTTACTGCATAATATACCCAATGATCCAAAGCTATATAAGGCATGGTGATAATATAGAGATAGGAGAACATAATTCTATTGGCAGTGGTCAAAGAAGGCTTTCCAGAAAAGGTGACCTATGAACTTGGTTTTGAGTAATGAATAGCCTTAACCATGGCCTTAAGCTGTTACCTCATCCCACCACACCCCTCCTTCATGAACCCTGTGCTACCCACTTTGCCACTCTTAACTGCACCATGGATTTTTCCTTAATTGCAATGCCTTTCCTCTATTACTTAAAAAATAAGAAAGCTTACTTGTCTTTCAAGGCCTATCTCTAGCACCCTCTAAACCAGAGATCAGAAAACTATGGCTTGTGAATCAAATTTGGCCCACTATTTGTTTTGTAAATAAAGTTTTATTGGAACACGGCCATATTCATTCAAGTATCACCTTATAGCTACTTTGGGGTTACAGTAGCAGAATTAAGCAGTTGTTTCAGAGATGGCATGGCCTCCAAAACTATGTATCCTTGAGATAATAGTTATTTAACTTTCATGTTTCAATTTCCTTATGAGTCACATGGCAGTAATTATTAAAGCTGCAGCATGTTTTTATAATGATTAAATGAGCTGTTGTGTATTTGATGGATGCTGTGATGTGGCACCCTTATCCCTCTTCTGAATGAGGATCTATTTCCTCCTTTGTCAAAAGATAGCACTTAGTTGTCAACCTTCTGCTGTTTTGGAAGAAAACTTCACCTCAGGTCATGACTCTTTTCTGGGGCAGCGCCCATCTAATTACTAATTACTCTGGCAAGTATGGACTTACCCCCCCCACCCCCCAACTCAGATCTGTACCAGCACCAGAGGTCCCCATGGACCGTGGAAATTCAGGCTTTTCCTGTGCCCCATCCTGCTACCTTCCTCACTCTTCCATAGGTGTTGATCTCAAGAGCATTCCCTAAACTCCTTCTCAGGGTCTACACCCAATGATCCCTGCCTGTGATAGTAGGTACCAGGATTGGTCTCTAAGCATAGACACTAAGATGGCATTTTGAAGCTGATCACCATCTCCTGGCTGCCAATGTGAGTGCTGTCACTGGTAGGTAGAACATGCATAGCCCAGGCAGCTGTGCAGTTGTTTCACCAGTCATGACCTACTAGTGGAAGGGGATGTGCTGGCTGATGCTGTGTGTCAGGCATTTGAGAAGTGAGAAGGAAATAGTAATCTTAAGGGCAATGGATTGGCTGGCTGTGGTCAAGTTCCACTGATGCCCTGGAAAACGGTAGCAAAAGAGCTGAGATGGATTAATCAGCAATTAAATCCTAATTATGAAGATCAGATGACCTCCCTGGAAACATAAAAAAAAAGGCTCTTATATCATAAATTGAGGATAAGGGGTTCAAATACAAGGACCAAGGCCAGGATTTAATGGTAAGAGTAGCTGAGGCAGGTTTGTTGGGAAAAATGGACCCCTGACACAAGGGATGGGTTTATCTGTGTGGATCCCCCCCACCTGCCAAAAATCTTTAATTTCCAGATTACCCTGAACCCTCTGAGCCTGTACAAATGGCCCACTCTTCCTCTCTGTTAAGGGCTAGATACACACACACACACACACACACCCACACACACACACACACACACACTCACACTCCATGCTTGAAGTTAATCCTCTGTACTCATTCAGGATCTCTGTCATCTCCCCTCCCAATCAGTAGGTCAATAACTAGGATTAAATCACAATATACCTCTGCCAAGGACCTACTGGAACTGCTAAGGGAGGAAAAGGACTATCCCCCTATAGTCTAACTTCAAGACTAGCCACTAGCCAACTGGGGAAGTATGCATGGGACTGGGTTCTGAGTGTGCCCGGCCAAGGTGGGTGGACGATAAACTTAGATATGAGAGTTTGCCAATATGAGAGCATTTGCCCACAGTACAGGATGTAATAATATTCTGGCAAGGACCCAAGAGAAAGGATGTGAACGTGTTGCATGCTGGCTCCCAGAGCATGGAAAAAGCAATGCCACATACTGAGTGAGGTAGAAATGATGGAATTAATGTGCCAGACAGATGGAGAAAGGAAAGAACATGTTTATTACACGTTCTTTACACAATGGAGAAAGGAAAGAACATGTTCAACGGCTCTTCTCCCTTGCCCAATTTGACAGTAAATGACATGTGCAGCAGTCTCAGCCTAGTTTTATTATTGCTATATCATTCTGAAGATGTCCAAATCAGTCAAGAGGATGCAGATTTGTGTCAAGAAGAGTCCTCCAAGAATGTCCCATAGGGACACAGTAGTCCAGACACACTGGGAGATACACAGACTATTGAGGGTTCTGCTGGATCCAAACAGTTATAGTTTCTGGAATCCTCTTACCTCCCAAAACCACATCCTCAACCAGATATCCCTGTATCTGTCCTAGGTGTGCAGATTTGTGGCTCTGGCTTATGGGACCCCATTATGAAGGGCCGCCTTGTATAGTTGTGTCCAGCTATGAGATGGGGCCCATCATTTCCAAGGACAAAGTGTAACAGAGGAAGAAAAGGAGGCAGCTGGGTGCCCTTTGTGTGATTATCAATTTCAGGAGAACTGTTCTTCTCTAATAACAAGAAGTAATTTTTGCTTAGGAAGCAATCTCTGAGCTTTCTCTTTTCTGGTCTCCATCTATATTATTTATTGATTTGCAGGTTCCAGCATGTCAGCTATTTTACACGAATTCTTTTCTATTTTAAAAATCAGTAATGTATATAGTTTAGATACTATTCGGACATCCCTTGTGTATTGTTCTTCGGGAACGTTGAGCTGAGAATGCTTGCTTTTAGATTAGCCAAGTGACCTTAGCACACAAAGAAATTATTACCCATCATTTTTTTTAACATCTTTATTGGAGTATAATTGCTTTACAATGTTGTGTTAGTTTCTGCTGTATAATAAAGTGAATCAGCTATACCTATACCTATATCCTCATATCCCCTCCCTCTTGCGTCTCCCTCCCACCCTCCCTATCCCACCCCTCTAGGTGGTCACAAAGCAGCAAGCTGATCTCCCTGTGCGATGCAGCTGCTTCCCACTCATCCATAAAAGAAACAAAATTAGGTTATTTGTAGTGAGGTGGATGGACCTAGAGTCTGTCATACAGAGTGAAGTAAGTCAGAAAGAGAAAAACAAATACCGTATGCTAACACATATATATGGAATCTAAAAAAAAATACGGTTCTGAAGAACCATCATTTGTTTTTAAACTCCATGGCCTTAACATTGTCCTGATTTTCCATGGGAAGAATACATATTCACACTGGTTGAAGTTTAAGGAGAGTTAAGGAAGCTCCCTTATTTTCTCTTAGACTGACTTCCTAGAAATATTCTCCCCAAATGTGCTTTAAATTCCACTATAATCAACACTGTTGTACAATAATGCTATGAATGGATCCAAAGTAGTCGCTTTGTATAATGCAGTGCTGCTTTAATGCAAGGTTCAAGACATAAGCCCAGGGAGCCTGCTGGAAGGACTGAAGCCAATGCCAAATCCCATTACATTGGAATCTGAGCTATCACAGGACTGTGTTATCATGGTTTCGTTCCATGTTTAGCAAACCGGTCTCTGGTTACTCGTTGAACTCTCCCTGTGTTTCTCATTTACTGCAGAAGAACCATTCGGATTCTCTCTTTACTCTTTGTCTAAAGAGTGGAAATCATTGATATAATGGGGAGCAGGAAGACCATGAAAAAGAGAACATTAGGAGAACAAAGGGAAGGGATTCAGCAAATAGGTATAAACACCAGTTTGGGGCTGAAACAGTTTGCTCAAATAAAAGACCAAGTAGGGTGATGGAAAGAATGTTGAGTTAATTGCCCGAGTTCTGAGGCTCTTAGAGAACCAGTGTTGCAGTCTTGGACATAGCAGTTAATGTTTGTTTATCTCAGTTACTTCATCTGTAAAATGCAATGTACTATGCTTGCCTTGCCCATCTCCCTGGCTGATTGTGAAACCCAAGTTTGTATTTCTGATGACTCTGTGAAACATACTGTGCTCTAGGAAGGCACTTGGTTTTTATTATGGGTTTCTGAGTGTGTATAAATCATGACTCAAAATCTATTGGGAAAGTAGTTGGGTATAAAAGAGTACATAGAATTGAATTAATATTTATGAGACATATCAAGAATAAAGGAGCATCTACTTGACAATTTTGCCTGGTTGCAATCCTGGTGCTGCTATTATAGAGCTGAGGATCTCCCAGTTGACCAGCCTCCATTGGGGGAACTGTGGTTTTGGCGAAGAAGGTGGCTGGTCCAGATCACATCCAGCTATGATATCCAGTAACTTGGGTTTATTGTTGGTTACCTCTCAGTTGAGTGATATTTCTCTGGAAGCACAAGATTCTACAGTTAGGGAAAACAATGTCAGCTAAAAAAGAATTCCTGCTCCATTTGCTTTGTTTTGTTTTTCTGTATCAGTATCCACAATTAGCTATTCATTGGCAAGACTGACCCATTTTTACATCCACTTTTGAATAAATAAACTTTTACCCAAGAAAGAATTAAGGTATGGTACTGGACATCATGGCCTTTTTTTCCTTTGAGTTTTCAAATTTCAGTCAACAAAAGAAATCACATCATCAAATAATAAAAATAAATAATATTGAGCACCTTCTATATTGTAACTGCTGTGCTAAGAATTATATGTATATTATTTCACCAATTCTAATAGTGAAACTGAGAGTAGGTATTTGTGTTTCTGTTTGGAGAAAGCAAGATTTAAGATGAAGCCACACACACGAGATTGCATAGTCGTAAAGGGTAGATCCAGGATTCAGATCCAGCTTTATCTTATTTTGAATCCCAGATCATTAATCACTTTGTTCTCCTATCTTCACCAAAGGGCATCTGCTCTGAGGAAGGTGTGCTGTGTACTGGGGATGGAAGGATGAATAAAGTAATTCTGTCCTCATCAAGTTCCATTTGATGTTTGAATGAGCATTATAAAAGCTATTATTGAGAGGCCCACAAGACTGAAATGATTACCATAATAGTTTTTTATAGAAATAATAAATTTTTACAATTTGAGGGGAAAATATTCCATTTTTAAGCAGTAAAAATGATAGCAGAATGTGTGTTACATCTTGACTTCAGCAAGGCACCAGACAGTTTTTGAGGGAGAATTGTAGAACTATCATGTAAATGACAGTGTAATATGGAGAATTCAGAGCTGATTAAACCCATACATCAAAATGTATTGAATAATACAGTCAAGGTCAAGCTGGAGTGAGGTTCTGGAGGTGAGCCATTGGGCTCTGTCTTTACTCATGACCTACTCATCTCTTTTAACAGTGCCTTAGGTCTCTGATTTGTTTAGCACATAACAAATCTGTGGATGGCATAAGACTTTGAGAAATAATTGACACGTTGAATTAAACAAGGTCATTATCATTAAGGATAATGTAAAGCCTTTGATTTAGGTTCAGGAACTCAACTACATTTGTATAGAATAATACTAATAATGGGCTAGAAAGATTTAAATGTGCAGTATGTCTAAATAACAAAATATGTGTGCTAATGGAGCATGTGTTACCTTAGACTGAAATAATAGAAGTCTTATGTCCAGATCAATGAAGATAAGTTTCAGTGTATTTATTGCTGTACTTTAAAAAAATATTCTGACAGTTCCAGGTGTCTTCCTTGAAATGAGATATTGACCAGATAGAGGCAACAGAGACATTTATTGAGGACGTACTATGTACCAGATTATGTGCTAGATGTCATCCAAATCTCACAACATCTCTGTGAAACACTTTTAAAGAAGACATAACAACTGAACCTCAGAGAGGTTAATAAGTTGTTTGCAGTGAAGCTGAGATTTGATGTCAGATTGATGTAACTCCAAAACTCATAGCCACACCACCACATCAGGCTCCCAGAGGGCTCTAATCTCTGAAGGGAGCAACCTGGGGGTGGGAATGAACGGAGGTAGCTAAGAGTAGAGGAGAAGTGAGGCATCTACTATTTGCTAGACATTTTACATGCATAGTCTCAATTAATATAGTAACTCAACAAAATAGGTATTATCACATACCCATTTTAATATGAGAAAACTGAGGTTCAAATGACTAAATACAACCTAGGCATTTTGAATGTATAGAAGTATTGAACCACTATGTTGTATAACAGGAACCAGCATAGTGTTGTAGGTCAGTTATATCAATACTTCAAAAACAAGCAAACATGCAAACTCATAGAAAAAGAGATCAGATTTGTGATTAACAGAGGCAGGGGGTAAGGGTGGGAATTGGATGAAGGTAGTCAAAAGGTACAAATTTCCAGTTTAAAATAAATAAATACGAGGGATATAATGTACATGATAAATTAACACTGCTGAATGTTATCCATGAAAATTGTTGAGCATAAATCCTAAGAATTCTCACTGCAATGACAAAATACTTTTTTCTTTTTTTTTAAAAAAAATTATTTATTTATTTTTGGCTGCTTTGGTTCTTCGTTGCTACGTGCGGGGTTTCTCTAGTTGCAGCGAGCAGGGGCTGCTCTTCGTTGCAGTGTGCGGACTTCTCATTGTGGTGACTTCGCTTGTTTCGGAGCTCGGGCTCTAAGCACGTGGGCTTCAGTAGTTGTGGCACATGGGCTCAGTAGTTGTGCCTTGTGGGCTCTAGAGCGCAGGCTCAGTAGTTATGGTGCATGGGTTTAGTTGCTCCACGGCATGTGGGATCTTCCCAGACCAGGGCTCAAACCCACGTCCCGGGCTTCCCTGGTGGAGCAGTGGTTGAGAGTCCGACTGCCAATGCAGGGGACACGGGTTCGTGCCCCGGTCCGGGAAGATCCCACATGCTGTGGAGTGGCTGGGCCTGTGAGCCGTGGCCACTGAGCCTGCGCGTCCGGAGCCTGTGCTCCGCAACGGGAGAGGCCACAACAGTGACAGACCCGAGTACCGAAAAACAAAACAAAACAAAACAAAAACCATGTCCCCTGCACTGGCAGGTGGATTCTTCTTCTTCTTCTTTTTTTTTTTTTTTTTAACATCTTTATTGGAGTATAACTGTTTTACAATGGTGTGTTAGTTTCTGCTTTACAACAAAATGAATCAGTTATACATATACATATGTTCCCATATCTCTTCCCTCTTGCATCACCCTCCCTCCCACCCTCGCTATCCCACCCCTCTAGGTGGTCACAAAGCACAGAGGTGATCTCCCTGTGCTATGCGGCAGCTTCCCACTAGCTATCTAATTTACGTTTGGTAGTGTATATATGTCCATGCCACTCTCTCACTTCGTCACAGCTTACCCTTCCCTCTCCCCATATCCTCAAGTCCATGCTCTAGTAGGTCTGTGTTTTATTCCCATCCTACCACTAATCTCTTCATGACATTTTTTTCCCTTAGATTCCATATATATGTGTTAGCATACAGTATTTGTTTTTCTCCTTCTGACTTACTTCACTCTGTATGACAGACTCCAGATCTATCCACCTCATTACAAATAACTCAGTTTCATTTCTTTTTATGGCTGAGTAACATTCCATTGTATATATGTGCCACATCTTCTTTATCCATTCATCTTTTGATGGACACTTAGGTTGCTTCCATGTCCTGGCTATCGTAAATAGAGCTGCAATGAACATTTTGGTACATGAGTCTTTTTGAATTATGGTTTTCTCAGGGTATATGCCCAGTAGTGGGATTGCTGGGTCATATGGTAGTTCTATTTGTAGTTTTTTAAGGAACCTCCATACTATTCTCCATAGTGGCTGTATCAATTTACATTCCCACCAGCAGGGCAAGAGTGTTGCCTTTTCTCCACACCCTCTCCAGCATTTATTGTTTCTAGAGTTTTTGATGATGTCCATTCTGACTGGTGTGAGATATCTCATTGTAGCTTTGATTTGCATTTCTCTACTGATTAATGATGTTGAGCATTCTTTCATGTGTTTGTTGGCAATCTGTATATCTTCTTTGGAGAAATGTCTATTTAGTTCTTCTGCCCATTTTTGGATTGGGTTGTTTGTTTTTTTGTTATTGAGCTGCATGAGTTGCTTATAAATTTTGGAGATTAATCCTTTGTCAGTTGCTTCATTTGCAAATATTTTCTTCCATTCTGAGGGTTGTCTTTTGGTCTTGTTTATGGTATCCTTTGCTGTGCAAAAGCTTTTAAGTTTCATTAGGTCCCATTTGTTTATTTGTGTTTTTATTTCCATTTCTCTAGGAGATGGGTCAAAAAGGATCTTGCTGTGATTTATGTCATATAGAGTGTTCTGCCTATGTTTTCCTCTAAGAGTTTGATAGTGTCTGGCCTTACATTTAGGTCTTTAACCCATTTTGAGTTTATTTTAGTGTGTGGTGTTAGGGAGTGTTCTAATTTCATACTGTTACATGTACCTGTCCAGTTTTCCCAGCACCACTTATTGAAGAGGCTGTCTTTTCTCCACTGTATATCCTTCCCTCCTTTATCAAAGATAAGGTGACCATATGTGTGTGGGTTTATCTCTGGGCTTTCTATCCTGTTCCATTGATCTGTATTTCTGTTTTTCTGCCAGTACCATACTGTCTTGATTACTATAGCCTTGTAGTATAGTCTGAAGTCAGGGAGCCTGATTCCTCCAGCTCCATTTTTCGTTCTCAACATTGCTTTGGCTATTCAGGGTCTTTTGTGTTTCTATACAAATTGTGAAATTTTTTGTCCTAGTTCTGTAAAAAATGCCAGTGGTAATTTGATAGGGATTGCATTGAATCTGTAGATTGCTTTGGGTAGTAGACTCATTTTCACAATGTTGATTCTTCCAATCGAAGAACATGGTATATTTCTCCATTTGTTTGTATCATCTTTAATTTCTTTCATCAGTGTCTTATAGTTTTCTGCATACAAGTCTTTTGTCTCCTTAGGTAGGTTTATTCCTAGATATATTATTCTTTTTGTTGAAATGGTAAATGGGAGTGCTTTCTTAATTTCACTTTCAGATTTTTCATCATTAGTGTATAAGAATGCCAGAGACTTCTGTGCATTAATTTTGTATCCTGCTACTTTACCAAATTCATTGATTAGCTCTAATAGTTTTCTGGTAGCATCCTTAGGATTCTCTATGTATAGTATCATGTCATCTGCAAACAGTGACAGCTTTACTTCTTCTTTTCCTATTTGGATTCCTTTTATTTCTTTTTTTTCTCTGATTGCTGTGGCTAGAACTTCCAAAACTAGGTTGAATAAGAGTGGTGAGAGTGGGCAACCTTGTCTTGTTCCTGATCTTAGTGGAAATGGTTTCAGTTTTTCACCGTTGAGAACAATGCTGGCTGTGGGTTTGTCACATATGGCCTTTATTATGTTGAGTAAAGTTCCCTCTATGCCTACTTCCTGCAGGGTTTTTTATCATAAATGGGTGTTGAATTTTGTCAAAAGCTTTCTCTGCATCCATTGAGATGATCATATGGTTTTTCTTCTTCAGTTTGTTGATATGGTGTATCACATTGATTGATTTGCGTATATTGAGGAATACTTGCATTCCTGAAATAAACCTCACCTGGTCATGGTGTATGATCCTTTTAATATGCTGTTGGATTCTGTTTGCTAGTATTTTGTTGCGGATTTTCACCTCTCTGTTCATCAGTGATATTGGCCTGTAGTTTTCTTTCTTTGTGACGTCTTTGTCTGGTTTTGGTATCAGGGTGATGGTGGCCTCATAGAATGAGTTTGGGAGTGTTCCTCCCTCTGCTATCTTTTGGAAGAATTTGAGAAGGATAGGTGTTAGCTCTTCTCTAAATGTTTGATAGAAGTCGCCTGTGAAGCCATCTGGTCCTGGGCTTTTGTTTCTTGGAAGATTTTTAATCACAGTTTCAATTTCAGTGCTTGTGATTGGTCTGTTCATATTTTCTATTTCTTCCTGGTTCAGTCTCGGCAGCTTGTGCATTTCTAAGAATTTGTCCATTTATTTCAGGTTGTCCATTTTATTGGCATAGAGTTGCTTGTAGTAATCTCTAATAATCTTTTGTATTTCTGCAGTGTCAATTGTTACATCTCCGTTTTCATTTCCAATTCTATGATTTGAGTCTTCACCCTTTTTTTCTTGATGAGTCTGGCTAATGGTTTATCAATTTTATTTATCTTCTCAAAGAACCAGATTTTAGTAAAATACTTTTTTCTCTTTAATTTTGTATCTGTATGAAATAATGGATGTTCACTAAACTTATTGTGGTAATCATTTCATGATGTATGTAAGTCAAATTATGTTGTACACCTTAAACTTATACAGTGTTGTATGTCAGTTATATCAAAATAAAACTGGAAGAAAAAAATAACTTACCTAAGGTCACCTAATAAATAAGTGGTAGAGTCAGGATCAGGCTACTCATCTGTTCGATTCTGTGACCATGGTTTGCCGTTAGTTCCCCACTTTCAGATATAACACATGGTACCCATATTGATTTTGCCCAGTCTGTAAATCTGTGTTGGAATTAACTTTTTAGGAAAAATATCTCAATTTTTTTTTTTTTTTGGTAAAAATCTCAATTTTTAAAACTTAAATTCAACTATTTAAAAAAATATTTATTTATTTATTTACTTTTGGCTGCGTTGGGTCTTCATTGCTGCACACGGGCTTTCTCTAGTTGTGGCGAGTGGGGGCTACTCTTCGCTGCGGTGCGCAGGCTTCTCATTGCGGTGGCTTCTCGTTGCAGAGCACGGGCTCTAGGTGCGTGGGCTTCAGTAGTTGTGGCACACGGGCTTCAGTAGTAATTGCTCCACAGCATGTGGGATCTTCCCAGACCAGGGCTCGAACCCGTATCCCCTGCATTGGCGGGCAGATTCTTAACCACTGTGCCACCAGGGAAGTCCCTAAACTCAACGATTTAACTGGAAAATTGTATACAGAACCATAAAAGAGAAGACAGTTATGCCAAATCTATAAAAGAGAAACTATCACCCCTTTGCTATAAACAAGAAGAGACCATGAACATAAGAATGTTATAAACAAAAGGATGTTGGATACTAGCTAGATATTGTTGCCTGCAGAAGGTTCTAACTCTGAGGTCCCCTTTCTCTTTATTAGAAAGCGAAATTTGCATGGTTACTAAGCCGTTTAGAACCCTGACTTGTAAAGAACTGAAGAATTCAAACAGAAGTAATTTCCTCACAATAATTATATGTAATTCAATGCTGTTTAATGCAATGTGTGTGAGATAGCTGAAATCATCTCCTGAACCATGTGAAGACATCTCAGCTTTCACCAGTTGCTCACATCCAATATTTTTGAATATACTCTTTACCATTCTTTTTAATTGCTTTGAAGAATAGTAGGATGATGAATCTGGTAGGTGGAAAAATGGCTTAGGACAATCACCACTATTTCAAATTCTGGAGGGCTGACATGTGGGAGATAGTACTTATTTCTTATTTTATCCTCAAGAAAGTCAAACAAGGACAAATTGTGTGACTTTTTGAAATACAACTTTCAGTTCAGTGTAATATACAATATGAACATTAAAACTAACAAAATAAATGGCTGTTGCTCAAAGAACTGTGTTCTTTGCTCATGAAAATTGATAGTGGACCATCTTCCAAGACTGATATAAAAGAAATGATTCTATTGTTTGGGGGATTGAAGTCAAACTAAAGATCATTTAGAACTTTAAGATCATTTTCAACTCCATCATTCTCTGTGATTCCATGATGCTGCTAGTCGCTCAAAGATCACTGGACATTTAAGATCCTATAGCTGATGATCTTACCTAGACAAAGATTTTTCAACCTCAGCACTACTGACATTTTTTGAGTAGAAAATTCTTCATCCTCTGCCTTGTAGGATGTTTATCAGCATTTTTGGCCTCAACCCATTAGATACTAGTAACACCCCCCCAGTTGTGGCAACCAAAAATGTCTCCAGGCATTACCAAATTTCCCCTAGGGAGCAGACCACTCTTGGTTGAGGATCACTGTTCGAGACCCACTTCTCTCTGTGCATATTTGCTCTTCTGAGATAGTAATCAGTAAGAAGTTTCTTAAATATTTATATCTTGTACATACCTTTACCATTGCACTTAATGCATTTAACAAACATCTACAACATGCCAGATGCTGTGTTAAGCACTGTGGCTACAGTGGTAAAGGAGACAGAGCTAGTCCACACAGAGCTCTGTGGTGGGTGGATGGGATTGCAGGGGTTGAGGGGAGAAGAGACAGACCTGTATATGGTTTATCACAGTTAACCTGTGTTCCTGTCTGTTTCCACCATTATCTTGGGAGCTTCCTAAGGGTGAGAACCACGTCTTTGAAATCTTTGGGTTCCCAGGGCCTAGCTGAATGCCTGGAATATAGTAGGTGATCAACAAACATTTGCTGACTAAATGAATGAGAGAGTAGAAGATTGGGTAAGGGCAGGAAATGGTAACCTACCCAGCACATTAAACCACCACCACAATAATCAACCATGTTTAGTTGATTGGGGAAGGAGGAAGATTTATATAGTTTTTGTTAGGTCTTGTGGAAGATTTATATAATTGCATCTTTCCATAGTTTCATTTTTTTTTAATCATAGAATTTTACTAAAAGCCAGGAATAGAGAAATCTCAGAATGAGGGAAGTGTACTTATAGGGGTATGGGTAGTGGGGAGGGAGGGGAACTTTGGCTCAGAGGATTTCCATACTTCCATCGTATGTTGTTTTTATGAACATTGTCCCTTATCCTAACACATCTAGGAATATAAAAGAAAGATGAAACAGGCATGACTGGCCACCCATCTTTCTAGCACTTTACCTTAAGGTTGACAAGTAAAAATTTGACCCAGAGATATGATCAAAGCAGTACTTTTTGTTGTGGCTCATTTGAATTAGGCATTTTGGTGTATTTTGTCTAAGTGCAAATTTACTGAATTTCATTACCAATTTCAAGATGGCATGAGGGATAAGTAAGGATTGGGAAGATTAATGATCAAATTGACATTGCAATGCTATATGGTTTTTTTTTGTGGTACGCGGGCCTCTCACTGTTGTGGCCTCTCCCGTTGCATAGCACAGGCTCCGGACGCGCAGGCCCAGCGGCCATGGCTCAGGGGCCCTGCCACTCCGAGGCATGTGGGATCCTCCCGGACCGTACCCTGCATCGGCAGGTGGACTCTCAACCACGGAGCCACCAGGGAAGCCCGATGCTATATGTTTTAAGTCATTAAACTATCATCTCTCCATTGAAATAACCACATCAATATGTTCCGTATCTGGAAATGACATAATTTACATAAAGTAAGTACATGGCAAATAGAGAAATTCCTTATGGCACCAAAAATGTTAAATATCTTTCTTCTAAGTCATAATGGCTGAATCTCTGACCCAGATATATGTATTTATGTCCTTCTAAGGGAAGAGCAGTCTGTAAATAAAAATTAAAAGAGTAGTTCACTCTGCACTTTATTTTTTAAAAGGTCCCTTACACTTGTGATTCTTAGTGTGAGGACAGGACCTATTTCACACTTATTTTTATATCCCACACAACACACAGCACATTGTCTTACTCATAGGAGGCACAAAACAAAGTTTATTGAAGGAAAAAAGAAAGCATGTTGCAATATAATTATTTCATGTACATCATGGATTCTGTCATACTTTACCAATATTTATACTTGTTATATAGTTGACCCTTGAACAATATGGGTTTGAACTGCTCAGGTCCACTTACTGTGTATGTATTTTTTTTCAATAAATATATTGGAAAATTTTAATGGAGATTTGAGACAATTTGATAAACTCTCAGATGAACCATGTAGCCTAGAAATATCAAAGAAATTAAGAAAAAGTTAAGTATGTGAAGAATGCATAAAATATATGTAGATATTAGTTGATCCTTACATATGTGTTAAGGTGAGTCATATTTAATATAAAACTAATAATGTGTTAGTTTTCTTACTGTTTCATAACTTTGCTTTCAGAGAATTACATTACTGTTCACTATGCCTCCCTCTTTCATAATTGGTAAAACTGCATATGAGTCTGTCATCACAGGTAAGTGAGTTTTTAAAAAATGAAGTTTCCAATACTGTATTATGAATATGATTGTAATACTGTATGCCATAAAAATTTTATAATGATTCATTCATTAGTGTATAGGGTAGGCTATACAATCGATATGTGAAGCAATTGTATTGATTACACTAGGCTACCATATTGCTGCTGCTTTATTATCAGTGCATGAATCGTTACACCTGTAAATAAATATGAATTTCTTTTTCATGTTATCTTTTCATTTTTGATGTCTAGTGTTAATAATAACCTCTACAGTATTTTATATCATATAAGACAACTTTGATATAGATACTGACAGATGATTCATCTTGTAAACAGACGATTCAAACTTACTGTAACGATAAATACAGTACCATACTGTAAATGTATTTTTGCTTACTTACGGTTTGCTTAATAACATTTTCTTTTCTCAAGCTTACTCTATTGTAGGAATACAGTATATAACACATATAACATACCAAATACGTGTTAACTGTTTATGTTATCAGTAAGGCTTCTGGTCAACAGTAGGCTATTAGTAGTTAACTTTTGGGGGAGTCAGAAGTCAAACACAGATTTTTAACTGTTTGGGGTCTGCACCCCTAACCCCCAAGTTGTTCAAGGCATCACATCTCACATTGCCCTCTACGGTGATTGTTGTGGGACTGGACATTGGTCCAATTGGGGCAAACAAGGCAAAGAGCTGTCTGTTGTTGTTTTCCTGGAAATTTGGAGGAAGGTTGTTTGGTGCTTCCCTCAGTTGAATTTAAGAGAGTATGACATCTAGAGCTGTTGCTGCCATGTTGTAGCCATAAGGAGAGAGATGCTAGAGAATTAAGTCTTTGTGAAGGAGGGATGGAGGAGGGTGGAGGGAGGGGGAGGGAGGGAGAGAGGAGAGAAACAACCAGGTGCTGTAGACATTGATGGAACCTGCAACCAAGCTATGCCAGAAGCCAGTGAGATTATGTTTTTGGTTTTGTGAGACAGTATATTCTCCTTTGGCTTAAAAAGTTTGAACTGATTTTCTGCCACTTTCAACTCATAGTCTTTACTTACACATGCCCTAAACTCAAATTACATTTTCTTCATTTCACAGCATATTATAGTATTATACACACTATGGCAATTTTAATGCTGCAGGGGGGAGATGAGGGAGTCTGAATCGGGGGTTTAGGGTATATAATGTAACATTAATTCATCTAATATTTACTGAGTCCCTATTATATTCCATTGCACAAAGAATTCTGAAAAACAAACCAAACTTATAAAAGCAATTAGAAAAATTGCTTTTCTTAGATGTTTTTATCCTCCGATTAGGGCTAGATTTTTGTTATAAATATAATCAATGGTTTTGCATTTCATAAGGAAGAGTCTTGTGTAAATGGTAGGTTCCTTCATTTATATGTAATATTAAAAATGATCCCTTTAGAAATATGCAGAGAGGAATTTTTGACATTTATAGTTTCCCAAATAAATTTAATTTTATGCATTCAAATAATACTTTAAGAATTCCTCAGAACTCTTTTTTTCCCCTTAAAAACATCATTATTTTATCATTTAATTTGAGTTTCAGTTAGCCTTTAATTTCCATATCTGAAGGGGCTCTAATTGTGTAGCTTTTCTAAGGATGGTAATACTTGGCTTTCTGCTGGGGTAGAGTCCAACCTTGACATGGCTTCTAGAAGCATGGACTCTATAGGCATGCAATAGCTGTTATAGTATATTGACTATCATGTCATTAGCTGGCGCCAGCATTTTCCCAACTTTGGAACCATGATTGCTCAAGCCACTTGAGTTGTGAATTGATATCCTTGAGGAAAACCAACCTTTCTCTGTGATCTCAAGAATTAACACCTAAGTAGTATTCACTTAATCCTCTAGGTCTCAGTCATTGATGTGGCATGATGGATATGTGTAAAATATACTCTTTTAGTTCAAGGCAGAAAATTAACAACTAATTCCCCAAAATGTGTGCAATCAGGTCAATGATTCCCTACCCTAGTTTGGTTTTTATCAACCTAGAGTCCCAGGATACTAAGGAAGATTATTCAACAAATTAAAAAACATATTCCTTAAGCTATTTCTAACATTTTCACAAAGCCTAACAGAATTTGTCCAACTTGAGATAGATTGCATGGGCTACATGAAATGTTAGATCTGCTTTTGTTTTGAATTATGTTAACTCAACATACTGATACTAGACAGTTCATGTTGATCAGCAAAATTTGATTGGTAGTTAATTTGGTCTTTAATGAAAAATAGGGAAATAATTTATTCAACAAAAATTTATATCAAGCATCTATTTTATCTTCTTGATGGATAAAATGTTTTAAAACTTAAGATCTTAGCAGTCCTTGAGAGTAAAGAAGTATGGAGCCAGTGATAGTATGTGACCTTCCATCTTATAGATGGAGAAACCAAGCCAAAGAGGTGGAGTGACTTTCCCAAGGCACCACTGGCTGGTGGCTAAGCTGGAACAGGAGTCTATAGATATTGATTCTATCTGGTGCTTATCCTTTGATATTAAACATAGGAAAATATCTATGTTAGGGCAGAAATGTAGAGAAAGTAACATCAGGTCAATAGTATTTGCTTTGAGCTTGCTGTCATGACACGGAAAGTGGCCTAAGGTAATCTCTGCTAAGGTGCTATGTTATTCTAAGGAACAGCAGTATGAGCAGGTGGAGACAGCTACTTACATGGTACTGAAAGCTCTCCAGCCAGGAAAAATATCTTCCTGCACCAGCCTGGCATAAAACCTAATTCAAGTTGAAACACAATCCTCTTGTTTTGAAGTTTTCCTTTCTTCATTAAAATTCAAGTGAAATATATGCCTTTTTCCAAATTTCTCCAAATTTAATCGCTGCTCTACAAAGTAGAGGTAGCTTCTCTCTAGCTTAGTTTTCCTTTCTACAAACTTCTAGGCTGTCTATTTTTTGTCT
Source organism: Kogia breviceps (assembly GCF_026419965.1). Lineage (NCBI taxonomy): Eukaryota > Metazoa > Chordata > Mammalia > Artiodactyla > Physeteridae > Kogia > Kogia breviceps. The sequence goes on from NC_081317.1 coordinate 75,591,020, forward strand.
TTTCTATACTTGAACTTTCCTAAGAAAATCTCAAGGGTCTAATGGCGATGATATATCTGGGTAGTGAGATATGAGTATTTTTTTAAAATAGTCAAATCTTGCAAAATGAACATATATCAGTTTTACAAAAGTAATAAAATAGCTACTTAAAAATACAGACTTCTTTAAAACAAATAATGTTAAAGAAATCACATAACCTCTGCATTGTTATCAACATGTGTCACTTCAAGCCTTAGTCTTAAGTGCGTTTTATTATATTAATATAATTTACAGTTTTATATGTAGTATATATGATAATATGCTATTTGCCAGTCATGCTAGGGAAATGTTATAATAACACTATGAAAACTAATCCTACTCCTAGAGGTGATGGAGAGAAAGAAGATTAGTATAAATTGCATATGGACAAGATAATATCTGTTTCATACACTGTTACATCCACAGAGCCTGGCAGAGTGCCTATCATAATATAGATTTCCAATAAATATTGGCTGAATGAACAAACAGAAGAAAATGTATAGGGACTAGTACCATATTCTCATAAAAATCGGCTCAGTGAGGTTTGAGCCATTTCTCTGTTGCCAGTAAATGCAGAAGTGAGATATTCACAGACATAACTACTGCTACACAGATAATTTTCGGGAGCCAAGGGTGCTCCTTTGATGGGTGTGCAATCCTGTGTTCCCACTTAAGAAGTGGAAAAATCAAGATCATAATGATTTGCCATCTATCAAGGCTTCCTACTGAGGAGCACACAGTTTTAAAAGAAATCCATTTATCCCATCTCAGATTTTTGGTGTGTGTGTTTTTTTCCCTAAAGCATAACGAGCTTGTCAGAGTTTCCATGGTGAATGTGGGGCACCATGGAAACTGATAGATTTAGCTACACGGAAAGAATAAATAAAATAGGCAGGCATTTATTTCACTATGCAATGACAACTTCTCTGCCAGATAGGAGAGGAAAGTGGCTTCTCATTTAACCTGCCTGACCTTCACTCTCCATGCCTCTTGAAAGTATGAGTTATTATCACTGGATCATTTTACTGACTTATGTTGATTGGATTGTTCTTCCCCTCGAGGTCCATTAGTCTTACTTTGGTTTTTCTTCAGGGTAGATCTGTATGTCACTGGCAACTGTTGAGAAACCATGTACAATGTGAAAGTTGTAGATGACAACCCACAATGTGGTGACCAAATGAGTCATGGCAAAATTGATGGAAATTCTTCACAGTCTACTGTGATGAGACAATGAGTGAGAGTATCTGGAGTTAAAACCCAGGTCTCTCCTATACTAATTGGATAGGCAGGCCAACTGCCCCGAACCTCAGTTTCCCCATCTCTGAAATGGTTAAAATACATCCTCTTCCTACTTTATAGGGTTGTTGTGAGGTTCAAAATGAGAGAGTAAAAGAGAAAGTTTTTTAAACAGTCAAGGGCTTCCCTGGTGGTGCAGTGGTTGAGAATCCGCCTGCCGATGCAGGGGACACGGGTTCGTGCCCCGGTCCAGGAAGATCCCACATGCTGCAGAGCGGCTGGGCCCGTGAGCCATGGCCGCTGAGCCTGCGCGTCCGGAGCCTGTGCTCCGCAACAGGAGAGGCCACAACGGTGAGAGGCCCGCGTACCAAAAAAAAAAAAAAAAAAAAAAAAAAAAAAAAAAAAAAAAAAAACAGTCAAGTTCTATCTAGCAGGAGAGATTGACCAGCTGCAGGTATAGTTACACTGATAAGGTGATCTGGTCATGCTATGGTCCTGTTCCTTGCTTCACACAATTAGAGGTTCAGTTTCTACTGGTCCCATCCAGTTGTTGTTGAGTTTGAGATCACTTGGCTCCATCTGAAGAAGGGAAAAATGTGATCTTAAGAAATGAAGCTTTTCAACTTTTCTGTACGTTTGAAAATTTTCACAATAAAATGTTAGAAAACTAAATAAATGAAATAAAACTCTTCCTTAAATTCTAGTCCCAGTGAATTGCTCACCATTAGCACACATCCGCTATTCTCTTCTTTTTTATCACTAAAATATAGACAATGAGTCATCTCTTGAAATCCAGCATTTATATGTTTATTGAGCAGCTCCTACTGGTCAGACGCTGTGTTAAGGGGGTACAGAGAAAGAAGGGAAGGAAGAAAACATGGTCCTTAAGGAAACAGCAAGCTTCTCAGGGAGACAGACTGATAAGGAATACTTATAGCAACCCTACAAACTCAGAGGAGGAGCACTTAACACCTGAGAGAGAGAGAGGAGGTATAAAGATTTCCTGGAGGTGGGTGGGAGTGCACAATTAAGACGAGGGATTTAGCCAGGGGAGAGTGGGCAGTAAAATGAGGCAGGCGCAGTATAAAGTGGTATAAGGGCGCTGCAGGCAGAGAGATCGTGAGCAGAGCAGATGCACGGTATGTGGGATACTGGAAGAAGAGCCTGAAGAAGCAGCCAGGGCTTCAGGGAGCGTCCATGAGAAGGAGAGTCTCTTTTCTTCGGGAGGAAGTGATACATAGGGGTAGGACACTGAAAGTGCATACCACTGTTGGATTTCCTTTAGAGAAATTGAGTTGGGGAGGGTTGAAAGGAGCCCTTATTGGCAGGGAACAGTGATCCTAGAAAATAGCAGTGAAATGCACATTGAATAATAATCTCTATGGCTCTTTCAGTTCTAATATTGCATGAATTTAAAATGGGCTACAGAAAGAGCTGATGAATACGAACAGGTATTTCCTTGAGACTTCGGAGGCACAATAAGCACCACTTGTCACATACTTTGCCCTGGTCAGAATAATTTTACTAAACCAGAGGCTGGCTTGCGGTGTTCTTGAGCTGTGTTTCAAAGGTAAATATAAAAGCTCTGCACTCGTTTCTTCCTCCAAACCTCAGTAGCCTCCAGAACGTTTCCCTAGAGGTAACAGGATGGGAGTCAAAATTGCAGGTGGACTAGGAATTTAAAGGAGTCTTCACCCCTGAGGGTGGAGAACAGGTGAGAATAGTTGGGAAGCCAAGATTTCTTGACGTGTGGTTGAGCTGAGGGTACTGGATCCTGAGCGAGGTGCCTATACCTTGGCTGGGAATGGAAGTGAAATTGTGCCCTGCTTGGAAGAGCTAACACTTACCTGAGAAGTGCTAATGCCATGTCACCTGGAGGCCCATGGCCATATCTTCTGTTTAAGAAGATCAGCTTTATTCAAAGCTACACAATGATTAGTCATTCCATAAGGCCACATGAAACAATGTCAATAAACATCAAAACACAATTCCCCAGCAATTCCACTACCTCAACAGAATGACTGCCATTGTTGGGTACACTTTTAAAATTCTAGCTATTATGCCCTAGGCTTTTCCTGATTTTAACCATAGCATAAATGCCATTAAAAAAAACAAAAAAACTTGACATTTTATTATACGTAATTCCTACAAGGTTACATATATCCTGTATTGTTTTCAATAACTGCATAATATTCTACTAAGTAAATAGATTCTAATTCACTAAACTAGACTCAATTGTTGGACATTTAGGTGGCTTTCATTAAAAAATATATTAGCTGTATTTATATTAGGAAACCAATACATCTTTTAGAAATATTTAATTGATTTCTCTTTTACAGTAACAGCCAGACATTTTCTTCACTTTTCTTTCTGAGGTTTGTGTGTATACAAGCCTAGATCAAGAGGATGTTTTCAGTGTTCTGTCTCTTGCGACTGCAAGCAGGGAGTGTGGTCTGCATAATCAGAAGTAAGCGACAGGGAGAAAAGAGCTGATGTCTCCCAGAGGCAAGTGCAAAGCTCTCAGCTTCCTAATCTCAGGGTTTCCTAATCTGAGTTCTTGGCAGGTGATCAGCCAGCTTGGTGTGCCTGGGACTGAGGAGTTTCCTGCATTGTGAGACTTTCAGTGTTACAGCAGGGAAAGTCCCCATGAGTTGGTCACCCTGCACCTCGGTAAGGGGGAGGTGAAGGAACTGAGAATGGAAAGAATCATTTATATAAGCTACCCCTGCATCATAAAAGCAGCAATTCAGAGAAAGCTTGCTCATGCACGGCAATGTGAAACCCTTATGCTTTATGTAGGAGCCAAAATAGATATTTATCTCAGGTTACTGCTCTGCTTCCAGAAAGACTATTCATTCATTCATTCATTCATTCATTCATTCAATATGTATGAAACACCAGGCAGTGTTCTAGGTATAAGGCTCCTGTTCTTGTGGTGCTTCTATTACCCTGTGTGTGTGTGTGTGTGTGTGTGTGTGTGTGGTGTATACTGTGGGAAGGGAAGCAGAAATAAATGAAAAAGCATAAAGTAAATGAGAATGGATATGATAAATGCAATAGCAGAAACAAAATAGTCTAATGTGATAGAAGCTGCCAGGGATGTGGACGTGCTATTACCTTGGTGTTGGAGGGAGGTTACTCCGAAGAGCTGACACTTGAGGCAAACCAGTGATGAGAAGAGCCAGTCATGTGAGTATCCACAGGAGGCATTAGGGCAGAAGGGGCAGCCTGCGCAAAGGCCCTGAGTGGAAATCAGTTATTCTTCCTGCAGGAACTTAGTAAAGTTCTTTGTGCACATACTGTAGGGAAGGAATGCTGACCTAGAATCAATCTTAGCAACCACCCAGTCCAAGTTCCATTTTCACAAACAAGGATAAGGATGCTGAGTCCCACCTGCATTGACCATTAGTCTCTCTTTTTTTAAAAAAATAGATTTTATTTATTTATTTATTTATTGGCTGCATTGAGTCTTCCATTGCTGTGCACAAGCTTTCTCTAGTCGCGGCGAGCGGGGGCTACTCTTTGTTGCGGTGTGAGGGCTTCCCATTTTGGTGGCTTCTCTTGTTGTGGAGCACAGGCTCTAGGCATGCAGGCTTCAGTAGTTGTGGCACACAGGCTTCAGTAGTTGTGGCTCGTGGGCTCTAGAGCGCAGTAGTTGTGGCACACGGGCTTAGTTGCTCCGTGGCATGTGGGATCTTCCCAGACCAGGGCTCGAACCCGTGGTCCCCTTCATTGGCAGGCGGATTCTTAACCACCGCACCACCAGGGAAGCCCCGACCATAGTCTCTTGATTCCTAATCCAGGACTCTTTCCACCAAGCCATGCCACACTGCCATTTCTAGCTACTTGGCTTGAGTACTTAATTTTCTCCCCCTGTACAACAGGAAGTAAATCAAAGAGATTCATTTATTTTAGGTATGAGGAAAACTGGAATTGGAGTTGTTTATTGGTGGACACAAGGGCCAAAACATTGGCCTCAGGTGAAGAGAGGAACTTTGGGGTCGAGATTAGCCTCCACTGCTGGGGCCCCCATAATTCTGTAAGACATGTTTTCAGAACATCAGGTTAGGACAAATTCTGCAGCCCACAGAAAATGAAAATGAAACTGGTTGGTAAAGTAGGCAGCCCTAACAGACCTGTCACCCTGGCACTGAACTTGTGCCCGTTCAGACCTTGTGGCACTACAGGTTGGAAAGGTCCAGGGTTTGGCCACAAATAGTCCTAAGAGTTTAAAGGGCAGAAAAAGCAGATAGATACAACTCTGGGTGTGCCAACTAAAGGAAGGTGGAGGAAGTTGGGGCCCGCGGCAAAAGCAAATTTAATGACCAGTTAAAGGTACAGGGATGGAATCCTGAATCCTCCAGCTCCTTCCTTCATCTCCCGCCCCCTGGGTGGGTGACAACAACCAAGGGTTAAAAGAACCGCAGCGTGAACGGTGATTTTGGAAACTCAAAGAGTTAACGTATCAAAAACTAAAGCAGGGGAGGAGAGACTGGAGCCAACTCACGGGAGAAAAAATCCTATTGGCATCGAGGAGGCAGGGAGCCAGCCCCTGGGCGCGGTCTGCAGGGGGCAGACGATAGCACGGGGAAGCGGGGGCAGGACGAGGCCGGCACTGGTGCGGGCTCGGCAGCTGCCCGAAGCCGCTGGGAGTCCTCCTCGCGCCTCCGCCCGGTGCGCCCTCCTTGGGCCGCGGACTCCGCACTGCGCTCCACCGCTGACATGTGTGCCGCCCGGATGCCACCCCTGGCGCACATCTTCCGAGGGACGTTCGTCCACTCCACCTGGACCTGCCCCATGGAGGTGCTGCGGGATCACCTCCTTGGTGTGAGCGACAGCGGCAAAGTAAGCGGGTGCGGGGTCTGGCGCACCCTGACGGGCGGGCGGACAGGTGGAAGGAAGCTCGCCGCGTGAGCCGCGGAGCCCGGAGTTAGCTCCGTGTGGAGCGGGAGCCGCAGCGCTGGAGTTGAACTTGAGCGTTTTGGCTTTGGGAGAGCGCCGGGAGAGCCCTGGCACTGGGTTCGTGGGCTGGACTGGGAGTAAAGTGTTCCCAGGTGCTGGGAGCCGTGGAGTACGCACACCCACGATTGGTTCGACAGCCGTGCAGGCTGTGGTGGCAGGGAGCGAGGCTGTGCCCTGCCAAATCTTAAGAGATCATTAATAAACTAGCACCGCACTTCATTCATTTTTGTATCTCAGGCGCCTGACACAGTGCCTGGCACCGCCTAGGCGCTCCGTAAATTTGATTGAATTTATTGTGAAAGAAATAACAGAAGGGTCATTTGATCAGTGTTGTTGAGCCCTTTCAGTGCATTGGAATAAGTAAAGAACTGATTTCATTCACCTGACCTTTCAGCAAACAATATATGAATGATTCAGACTAGACAACTTGTAATACTAGAAAGGTTAGTCTGAGATAAATTACCTACCCAACCCCACTCCCCAGCCATTTGCATCAAAGCAGGCAGTTCCATTTTAAGGTTCAAAATGTCTTCTATGAGAGTATCTTTCACACTTACGTTTCCAAAATCAGGATTTCTGCAAACGACATAGGTAACTTGACTGTTCCATACACACCAGTGGTAACTGTATTGGCAGTGGCCTGGCCAGTTTCAGTGAAAGCCATTCCATTTTTAGGAGAAAAATTAAAGATAAAGATGGGTTATTTTTGAGCTTTCCCCCAACTACCGGTTTGGTTAGCATAAGTACACATATTTGGAACTTGTCAGCTTGAAGATACTATTCCTGACTAAAGATGATTCCGAGTCAGTGACAGTTTTGAATCGTGACTCTTACATTTGGGGATAACTAAACCCTGTTTACTTTTGGTGCTTAAAAATCTATACTCCCTGTGTATATTCAGGGAGCCTGCTGTTGTTTCCAAGGTGATGAAACTCTCAGAGCTCTCCCAAATGGGGAGACTCCAATAAACCCTGAGACTGATGAATTGCTGCCTTGAGTACTTGATCCTCAAGTTTCAGGGACACCTTAGGCTTGGGACAAGTCCCAAGAAGCAGAGGAAGAGAGACTGCTAAACCAGAGAAAGATTAGAGGTATTTGCTTAATCACAAGGAATTGTTCAACAATTAGGTTTCTTTTTACAATTTACATTTTCATTTCCAAAATTTGAGTTGGTAGGATAGCAGTTGAGAGAATTGACTAGGGGACTGGCTTTAACCAGTGGAGAGGAGGAAGAAAAGGAAGTAATTTATCTAAAAATTTACCTTTTCTGGGGGTTGTATAGAAGAAGAATAAAAGAGTGTCCTGAACATGAAATTAGTAGTTGAGTCAGGGAGTCTGTTCATAACTAAGGAGCATATTGAAGTTATAAATTTAGAAAAATGCCATTCCCCCACAAGATAAAATTAACTAGGAATTGGATACAAAGGTGAGTTAATCAACTGGATTAGATTTACAGTATACAATATCCTAATCAGTGAGATGATGACTGTTTTATCACTCTCTTCCTAAGTGCAAGGCAGTTGATTCCTGACTGTGTGTAAAGGGTGAACATGTCATATGTATTTTAAGACTTGATTTCTTTCATTTTGAAAATGGGACTGCCTCACCTTTAGAGTTGTTGGGATAAATATATTATTCATTTAAAAATTTTCAAGGTTCTTACAGAAAATTATATTTCCATGAAGTAAATAAATATGCAGTTGATCTTTATATTTTTACTGAGCTCCCAAAGCTGTTCTCAAACCTTGGGATGAATCAGAAACATCTGGGGTGTTTGATAAAATGCCAGTTCCTGGGTGTCATCTTCAGAGAATCTGAATCTGTAGGCCTGGAGTAGGTCCTAGGAAGTGGTATTCCAACAAAGGTCCCAGGAGATTTGGACACAGGTAGTGGATGGATTACATTTTGGATAACCTCAGTATATAGGTTGTGTGATGCAACCAGTTATTGGGTCTTGGGTGCTCAGTTCTCCATTTCAAGCCCTGGGCTGGGGTAGCATCTCAGAGAGACAGGACATGATTTCCTCTGTCCTCCCTCTCCCTTCTTCTAGACCTAATCTTTCATTTCATTTAGGCCCAGAGAATGGTAATGATTAACTGCTTTTAGTTCATTAATTAAAACTCATTCAAAATTAAGTTAATTTTTAAAAAAAATTCTCTAGTCAATATTTTAGTATTGGGCATTTTGAATTCAGAGTTAGTTTTTCTACTCAAGTGGCGTGTAGCTTTTTGAAAGAAAAACTCCAGCATGTGTAATTCATTTGCAGATAGGTAATTAATTGTGACACACTGTGTGCTCAAATATTACTAAATTATCTGATTCTTCTAGCAGGGTCAGGTTGACTTTAAAGATAGGTAAAGATGTCTTAGGTCTTTTAAGCACACTTAACTGAAAGCAACAGCAAGGAAGAGAATCATTTTGGAAGTAGTGCCCTGGGGTAGCAGGAGCAGGTCTTATGGAGACCTGAGTTCAAGTCAGGTCTCCACCACCTACATGTTCAAAGACCATGGGTGAGACCTTAACCTCTCTGAGTCTCAGTTTCCTTACTCATAGAATCAGATACTTTTGCTAAGTATTAAATGAGATCATATATGAAAATACCTGTCACGTAGTGGATACGCAACACATACCATGTTCATTTTGTCCCCTTCCTTCCCTCTGTGCCTAGCAAATCCTTAACCTCTTGCTCACTGTAGCATTTTTGCATATTTCCACATGGTGGCACCCCTGCAGGCCAACAGGCAGAGAAGGAAGCCATGGCCTGGGATGAAATATGTGGGAGGTTGGGGAGGTCATTGGACCTCTGGTGTGTAGCCTCACTGCTCATGCCATTGACCCTCTGGGACACAAAGCTGCATCTAGGAAGAAAGATCTAAACAGCATTTGCTGCCAGTTCACTAGCACATCATTTTCAGTGTCTCTTTTAGTCTTCAGTGTGATTATTTTGTCTTAAAGTTGGGAAAGTTGAGACTTGAAAAATCATGCATCCAGAGATGGATTTTGAATTAAAATGGCCAAAGCCCATATTCTCTCTCTCTCTCTCTCTCTCTCTCTCTCTCTCTTCTTTTTAATTGGGATATAGTTGCTTTACAATGCTGTGTCATATTCTGCTGTGGTCACCACAGAGGATGGAGCTGAGCTCCCTGTGCTATACAGCAGGTTCCCACTAGCTATCTCCTTTACACATGGTAGTGTATATATGTCAATCCTAATCTCCCAATTCATCCCACCCCCTTCCCCACCGTTGTCCACACATCCATTTTCCACATCTGCATCTCTGTTCCTGCCCTGCAAATTGGTTCATCTGTACCATTTTTCTAGAGTGCATATATATGCGTTAGTATAAGATATTTGTTTTTCTCTTTCTGACTTACTTCACTATGTATGACAGACTCTAGATCCATCCACATCTCTACAAATGACCCAATTTTGTTCCTTTTTCAGAATGGCCATCATCAAAAAATCTACAAACAATAAACTCTGGAGAGGGTGTGGAGAAAAGGGAACCCTCTTGCACTGTTGGTGGGAATGTAAATTGATACAGCTACTATGGAGAAGAGTGTGGTGGTTCCTTAAAAAACTAAAAATAGAACTACCATATGACTCAGCAATCCCACTACTGAGCATATACACTGAGAAGACCATAATTCAAAAAGACACATGCACCCCAATGTTCATTGCAGCTCTATTTACAATAGCTAGGACATGGAAGCCCATATTCTCTTTACTAGGATAGCCCACCTCCCTGAGACACAGTCCCTGACCTCAGTGAACTTGCACTTTTAGCAAGGGAGCTTAGAATTGTACCTGTAATAAAAGTGGATTGATTCCTGAACCAAAGACTGGGCTTATTGCTGGAGATACACTGATGAATGAAATATGCAAACTCTGCCCTGCTCTTGTGAGGTTGATCATCTCGTGATTAACAGAATCTGCTGTGACCTGTCAGAACTTGAACTAATCTGGGAGGTAGGGAAGAGCCTTCTAGGTAGAGGGAATAGCCTGTGCAAAGGCCCTGGGATAGGAAGGAATGAAAACATCAAGGTGGTTAGAATCCAAAGTTCTAGGAGAGGATAACACAATGTAAGTCTGGAGAGGTAGGCAGGGCATAGGGAGTTGGGGGAGGGATTGTGCCATGACCAAATTTTGCATTTTTTTTAAAAGATCATTTTAGCTTCAGGATAAAGAATGCATTGGAGAGGAGTTAAGTGCCGGCAAGGAAATCAGACAGGATCCTGTTGCAGTAGTTTAGGTGAAATGGGATGTGGCTTAGAAGAGAGAGGCAGTGTAATGTATCAATTAAGAAATGAACTCTCAAGGGCTTCCCTGGTGGCGCAGTGGTTGAGAGTCCGCCTGCCGATGCAGGGGACATGGGTTCGTGCCCCAGTCCGGGAAGATCCCACATGCCGTGGAGCGGCTGGGCCCGTGAGCCATGGCCACTGAGCCTGCGTGTCCGGAGCCTGTGCCCTGCAACAGAAGAGGCCACAACAGTGAGAGGCCCGCGTACCACACACAAAAAAAACAACAAAAAACAAACAAACAAAAAACTCTCAAGAGTACTTCTATCACTTATTACCTATGTGAATTTGAATAAGTTACTTAACAATTCTATTTCCAAGTTTCCTCATGTATAAAATGATTACTATAATCTACCTCACTGGGCTATTGAAAAGACTAAATGAATTAATAATTGTAAAGTGCATAGAACAATGCCTTGCAGCGTAGCACATGCCCAGTAAACATCAGCAGTTATTATCAGCAATGGAGATGGAAAGAGGTGGACAGAATTGGTAACTATTTAGGTCAAATTAATTGGATTTGATGATAGGATTAGAAAGATGTTTGTGAATGTATTAAATAGTATGGTGGGATATAAATTGGTTGGTGATAGGAAAAACTTGATGAAGGAAGCCAAAATTGAACTGGACATTAAAGAACACATAGGACTTGAACATGCAGAAGAGGGTTAAATAGCTCTGGTTAAGGGAAATGAGTCAATGTTCTATAATTTCTAAAACTGCTAGGAGGAGCAAGAGTTGTGTTTCACCTGTGACTGCATCATCATCTTGCTTTACCAGGAGTTCTCATAGTCTGAATCAGAAATCTTAGTGGTTGTGTGTCATCTTTTCCTTCTGCTTGGGCAGGTGAAGACCCATCTTCCTATAAGCTCAAGACCTCAGAATATCTTATCATTTTGAAGAGGGAATTTGGGATAAGCTATCCCTTCTGAGGCTGCTGAATCAGGGCTTCACTTTCATCAGAAACGTGTTCATGCCCAAGGATCACATTATCATCCTGTAAATTCCCGTTTTCAGGAAGGCAGATTGCTTTGTTCAAAATGCTCATGGCAGACCCTGTTGGTTACCCACTCAATAGCCATAACCACTTCTTTCTTATTAACACTTTCTGAGTTTGATAGCTTGCAATATACTTGGCTCATGGATAGATCATGGTGTAAGCCAGTCATAGTAATCATAATCCTGTTTGCTGGATACTTATTTTTCCAGTTTCCTGGTAGCGAAGGGTGGCCAGTGATGACATTCCAGAATTCAGGAAGTCATCGCAGAGGCTTCTGGGAAATATTTTTTTCCCTAATAAATAGACACAGATGTGGGAAGAGAAGTCCTCCCTTTTCTGGATACTTCCATGTGAGGAGTGGAGCTGCTGCCACCACTGTTTGAGACTATGAGGAAAAAGTTAAGAGGTTTTCAGAGGCACCAACCTAGTCCCTCTTTGAACATCACTGAATACATACGTGAATAACATCATTGAGTAGTTAACGGTCCCTGGAGCTGCCTACTATGTTGACTTGTTTTGCGAGATAATGAAATGTCTTTACTATCTATCCTTCTGTCAATTGCAGCTCAAAGGACCTCTAACAATTATACCACTTTTTCAAAGAATCATATTATTTTTCAAAGGACTGGTAGCTGCCTTCTCCTTTTTCTGTTTCTATCTTCTCCTTATTTGCCAAAAACATCAGTGTCTTTCCAGGCACCCATGTCAGTATTCAGGTCCCGCCAGTTATCCCTTGGGGTATCTTTGTGCACACCCCTTTCCATTGTCATTGGCCCTGTCCAGGTCTCTCGCCTGAAGTATTACAGGAACCTCGTAACCGTTTTCTCTTCCCCCATTCTAATATCTCTTCCACATTACTGACAGTTACTTTCCTGGAGCATGGGTAGTATCATGTATCTTCTCTTTTGCAACTACCTATGGCTCTCTATTGCCTCTAAGATCCAAATGCCCCAGGAAGATATTTTAGACGTGACATTTGGCCCTAACCTGCTTTCCTAATACTTCCTCTTGTTCCATCCTTCTCTCTTGCAAATAGGAGTAGGATTACCATGAGGTATCCACAAGCTGAGGGATATCTATCCATGCCAATTTCTCACTGTTTCCCAGCACATCATATCTTTTTACACCTCCACTTTGTTGGTGCCAATCCCTCAGCCTGGAATAGTCCTCCTTTATATAATCCCTTTTCCATTCCACCTCTGTCAAAATGAAATCTTGCTTTTCCTCCAAGGCCCAGTTCTGATGTCCCTTTCTTCCCAAAAGCTTCTCTGGCGACCATCCCCCAGTTGAAATAAATTACCTTTTGTTTTTCCATAAAATTTGCATATATATTCAAACCAGTGTTTTCCTGGTGGTTAAGAGCATGGCTCCTGGAGTCAGATTATGTGGATTCAAATCCCAGCTCTGCCACTTACTTGGAAACATTTCCTAACATATTTGAGCCTTGGTACCCTCACTTATAAAATGTGGACAACAGCACCCTGAAGAAGAGGTAAGGCAGATGAGATAGTGTGTGTAAAGCACTTGGCACATAGTAGTTGCTCAATAAATACTGGCCATTGTTATTATTTTTCTCTCGCTGAAGTGATTATTTCATTTTTGCCTTTGATTATACTTAGGTTTATAGAATGTTCTCACTCACTGAACTGATTTAAAGTTCTTTGACAAATGGGAGGTGAACTGGAGAGAAGGTAACATTTATTAAGACATAATTTGTGTCAGACACTGTGCCAGATTCTTTATACGTCAACAGTTCTGAGATGAGACCACATCATCATCATCATCATCATCTTCTTCTTCATTATCCCTCCCTACAAATGAGGAAATGGAGGGTCAGCTAGTTAGTTGACTTGACTGCAGTCACGGTGAGTAAGTGGCAAACCAAGAATCACACTCAAGTCTGTTCTGGCTGCCTCCTGTCATGAGGAGGGCTGACACCCTATTGTCTTTAAGGCTCCTCAACATTGTCTTATTGTTTTAACACAAAGTAGGTGATCAGAAAAGTGTTTTGAAAGTGATGTGTAGTACAAAGACATTTGTGTGTGATAATTAAAAAAAAAAAGACATTTCTAATTCCAGAGAGTTTTTTTTTTTTTTTTTTTTTTTTTTTAAGCACTATTTGACTTACTCTTCAAGGACTTGGAGCAACACTGCTGGGCATGACTGGAGTTTGCCGCCCTTCTGGTTGTGTAAAGTTGTCTGTTAATTCCTGGAATTTCTTGGCAGTCTGGTTGATTCAGCGCTGTGGCTGTGAGGCAGCATAGGTGTTGGTGTATCTGACACCTGGCTGGCTGTGGGAGCTTCTGACAGGTGCAGAGGTGGTGGGCAGGATCTCCTGCAGGCCTATGGCATGCCCATTCACTTAATGGGCATTGATCTGACTATTTAGGGATAAAGGCCAGGTGGACTTCCCTTACCTGCAAGAAGAGAATCCAATCGGTCATGTGTTTACAACCCCCTATTTGTAGAAAGGATTTAAGGCAGCTCTAGAGGGCACAGGCAAGTGGTGTTGCTTTTATACATTTAAGGGAGAAGAGCCAGTTGTTGACATAAAACAAAGCTAGGAATTAGATTTAAAATGCATCGTGAAATGACCTACACTCTTATTGGCCTCTATCTTTCCTAGGTGCCAGCCATTAAAAGGACACGTGTTACCTAGTTGGCAATATCTGTACTAAAAGCAGTTGCTCAAGAGGAACACCCCTGTCCTTGATGCTGAGTTTGGATGGGAATTTCTCCTAGATGCACACTGTCTCTTATAATTATGCTTAACAACTTTCCGGTGCAAGGTAGCATTTCATAGGATTGCCTCTCTTGAGCTGAAGATGTGACAGGAAGAAGGGGGTCCATAAAACTATTCTGTAGGGCTGAAGCTGTGGGGAGGGGACAGTGGGAGGTGGTCCAGGTACCCAGGTCTTGGCTGATCTGAAATGTCCTAGAGATAGACTTCAGGATGTCACAGGGGTGGCAGGACCCCATGTCTTCCAGGTACTCCTAAGAGTGGTCCTTTTGATAGGGTTATGATGAACACCAAGAGGGAGGAGCCTCGTAGTTATTGGCATAAGCCTGGAGTGCAGTTTGTTTCGTGTTGCCAGTAAAATGCAGAACCACCTACCTTTACTGCTAATCCAGCTTTGTGGATGTTGAGGAGCCTCACAAGAGACTATTCAACAATTTCAAACCCATTTACATTGGTGAGAAATCCATTTCCATGGTGGCTGTGGCTGCCCTTTGTGACCACACAATGCTACGCTTGGGTGCTAATCCCAGCCATCTGTCTGCCATTACTATGCTGTTCTGTCCAGGCTGGAAAGGGCTTTCCTCTAGGTCAGCTCAGTGGCAACTCCACAGCCCTGTGCTCTGTTTGTTCTAGAACAACTCATACAGACCACTGTGGTCACACTGGTCTTAATATTTAGCTTCCCCTCTAGGGAGGAGAACAATGTGTTATTCTTTCCTGATGCATCCAAGGCACTAAGAAAACAAAATACAAGAGAAATTCTCAGCTGGTCACTCAACTACAACAGTAAGTTTTAAAAATGAGTTCCATGGTATATTTAAATTATGATTTTAAACGTTTGATCAATAAAAATATAAGTAGCACATTTGTTATATTAAGCAGATGTGCATTAAAATACTCTAACATGAGTTAAAAGGAAATAAATGTTGTGTGTAAGTCATCTTCTTACATTGCACTGCATTTCTAGCCCATGACACTGGGTTATAAACTCGTAGACAGGAGGTACATTGATGGTGCTATTGCTCAGGTTAACAACTACAATAACATCAAACATTTATTAGACACTTGTTATGTGCTAGGTTCTGTACTCAGTGCTTTGCGAAGCATAATTCTCCTGACTACTTTATGAGGTGAAACTATTACCGATTCCTGATTAGGTTCTTTCCCTGCCTGGTTATTGTTCACATCAATAAGGGGAAATTACTTTTTTGGCAGCAAACAGAAACTTTATTCATTGGCCAAAGAATGGAGGAGGAGCTCATGCTCTAAAATCACCTTCTCCCCATTACAGGCAAGGCGAAATTTCTATAGAAAAAGGTGAATGGGGATCTTTTATTATCCTGACTTGTGGAAAGGAGTGGTGATTTTCCAGAATGCAGCTCACGCCTATTTTCAGCCCTTGTATGATCCTCCAGCATCTGGGTCAGAAGTGGGTTTAAGCAGTATGGCGCAGGTGGGAAGAGATCTTATTACAGTGAGATGGTAATGAGCCGTAGAGAGACCTTTGTCCCAATTTTTAATTCGGCTAGCTTATGCCAGTTTCTTGTGGTTAAGCCCTCTTGTTCTAATTATGTAAAAACAACTAGAAGATACAGTCAGTTTTTGGTTTTCTGCAAGTTTGCCTGGAGTAGAGAGTTTACCAGAAGTGGGGCACTTCTTTGCCTCCTTGCCTAGGACAGGTGCACTTGTGCTTTACAGAGACAGTTTAGGTACAGATGAAGGACCCTTGACTTGATCCCCTGGGTGACAGAACTTTTCCTTATTTTATTGACAAGGAAACTGAGACTCAGAGTGTTAATCCTAACTCTGAAATAAACATCTGATTACTATACATTGGATGATTTCTCTCTCCTAAAGCCACTGTGTAGCTCTTTGTTTTCAGATAGTCAAATGGCAAAGTTATAATAGCATTCTGTACTTAAATTGTTAATACCAATTTAATCCCTAAGATTAAAGGTGAAGACAGATTCATCTCTGATGATACATTTTTTAAGACTGAGCAATAGGGAATTTACTGGCAGTCTGGTGGTTAGCACTCTGCACTCTCACTGCCGAGGGCCCAGGTTCAATCCCTGGTTGGGGATCTAAGATCCCACAGCCACAAGATGTGGACAAAAAAAAAAAAAAAAAAAAAGATTGAGCAATAAATGTTGATCATCTTCCCTCAAAATCTTACTTTGACATTATTTCCTACCTTCTAAAAAGCCTCACCCTTTTCCTTTATGAAAGCATTGTTTCATTGACGTTATTACACTAACTTATGGACTCTAAAGGATAAATTACATTAACTTTCTTTTTTTTTTTTTTGGTGGTACGCAGGCCTCTCACTGTTGTGGCCTCTCCCGTTGCGGAGCACAGGCTCCACACGCACAGGCCCAGTGGCCATGGCTCACGGGCCCAGCCGCTCCGCGGCATCTTCCCAGACCGGGGCACGAACCCGTGTCCCCTGCATCCACAGGCGGACTCTCAACCACTAGCGCCACCAGGGAAGCCCCTATTTTTTTTCTTTTTTAAAGTATTTCATATATTTTAAGCATCAAACAATATACTACATGCTGTGTTAGATATTTTATCTATTATCACATTAATACTCTATAATCATATGAGGTAGATTTTTTTTCCTCTTATATTGGAGTAGAGTTGATTAACATTAACGTTAACTTATTTTTTTTATTTTTATTTTTTTGCGGTACGCGGGCCTCTCACTGTCATGGCCTCTCCCGTTGCGGAGCACAGGCTCCGGACGTGCAGGCTCAGCGGCCATGGCTCACGGGCCCAGCCGCTCCGCGGCATGTGGGATCCTCCCGGACCGGGGCACGAACCCGTGTCCCCTGCATCAGCAGGCGGACTCTCAACCACTGCGCCACCAGGGAAGCCCAACATTAACTTCTAACTGAGATCTGTTTTTCAAAAATCTTTTGACTGTTGACGTTGGTGCCTTTGCTTGTGAAATGGTGATTTGTTTTTCATGAATTATTATCCATGCACTGTTACCTGAAACCGTTTCATAATAAATACTCTTCATGCCTCTCTTCTCATCGTGATTCTGCTCAGGTTGGCATCACCATGAGACCTGCTTCTATAGTCACAATGCTTTTCTCTCTTCTCAGCCTGTTACTGGATTTAAAAAAAAAAATTTTTACAGAATGAACTTTCCTCAGTAACCTCCACCTGAAAACCCAGCTGCGTTGATCTCAGTTTATCAACCAGCTATTGATTCGTGAGTTAAAAAAACTTTGAAGGCTGAACAGTTATAAGGTAATTCTAATTTAAAGTGAGTCCTTCTGGACTTAACATATACTGATATACGAATTTTAAGAACCCAAAGATTTCCCAATAGTTTAAATGGACAAAAAAGTGTATTGTATGACCATACAACACTCTTCATTCACCCTCACACTTATATACACACATATAAAACACATTTCTGGAAGGCAATATTAAAATTAAAAACCTAAATAACATTTAGCTTTGTACAGTAGGAGTGGAGAGTTGGGGATGTGGAGAAGAATTTTCACGTTCCACTTTATAACTTTCTGCATTATTAGTTTTTGTTTTATAATTTTCCATAAAATTCACCATTTTAAAGTGTACAAGTCAGTGTCATTTATCACATTCACAATGTTGTACAACCATCACCACTATCTAGTTCCAGAATATGTTTATCACCCCCAAAGGGAAACCCATTAACCATGAAGCAGTCACTCCCTATTCCTCCCCTCCTTCCCCTGAGCAACCACTAATTTGCCTTCTGTTTCTATAAATTTGCCTATTCTGGATATTTTATATAGATGGATACATATAATGTGTAACCTTTGTGTTTTTGTGTCTTTTTTCACTTAATTTAATGTTTTCAAGGTTCACTCATGTTGTGGCATGTGTCAGAACTCCTTTCCTTTTTATGGCTGATTAATAATCCACTGTATAGATATACAACATTGTGTTTATTCATTCATCAGTTGATGGACATTTGAACTGTTTCCACCTTTTGCCTATTGTCAACATTGCTACCCTGAACATTCATGTGCAAGTTTTTGAAACCAATTTATTATTTAAAGTTGTTTTATGGTTCCACATTGCTTAACTGTGGGATAATTCCTGGCCTAGCCTTGCTGATTGCCCCACCTTTCATATTGTTTATGCCCTTGTGTCTTTGTTTATGCTCCCCCTTCACCTTCCTTCTGCTGGTTGAATGTACCTTAGAAACTCATTTAAACGCTACTTCCTCAATGAGGTCATTTAAACGCTACTTCCTCAATGAGGTCATTGTCGACATTGCTCCCTGCCTTCTGTTTGCAGGCAGAGCTGAACCTGGCTCCTTTGTGCCTCAGTTTCTGCTTGGCACCTCTTTGTGGCTCTTATTTTGTGAGTCTCTCCTGTAACCCAACCTTGAAGGCAGGGGCCATGACTTGATCACTTTTGTATTCACGACTCCTAGAACATGGTAGGTAGGCACTCAGATGAATATTTGTTAGATAAACGGTGCTTAGATTGTTTTTACTGCAGGATAACCAGGTTGGAAAAGTTCACTTTAGGATCACCAAAATGTACAGCCAACTAAAAATATCTTCCAAATAATTGTTTGAATAAGAACTCTGGGTTTTTCTAATCTGGATGTTTGATACAATGTACTTGGCCACTGGGAGCTATAATTAGTTTCATGTCCTAGTGAGTAATTAAGAACCCTGGAAGAGTAGATTCTAATTGGAACTCTGAGACCTCGTAAAGTTTTCAAATGCCTTTAACTTGGACTGTGTTAAGGATCTGGAATAGTGTAGATTATATAGGCCTGCTTACTCCCTTTGGTTTTATATTATGGTTTAAGTGTTCGCTTCTTCATAAAATGGTAATTTACTTGAAATGTTGCTTGTAAATTGCCACTTACAATTTACCGGTAGTCCTGGAACATGGTAGACCCTCCAAAAACAATAGCTCTTATTATCCATTTCCTGCCCCTCACAGTACTTGCAAGTGCTTTAGCACAAAATCAGCATTCAATAAATATGCTTCTGAGTAAAAGAATGAACAGAATGGGCTGCTCTTCTCTGAGAGTACACTATTCCTTTTGACCCTCAGATAGTCCTGGCTGTGTAGGCAGGAAATAGTTAATCAACATGCTCATCTGGTTGTAGCCAGTATCTGTGAAGGTGCAACAGAAGAAGTAACATTGTTAATGCCTTCCAAGAGTGGGACAGATTTTTTTCTTTGTGTTGTTTAACCTGGAAGGTGTTTCCCTCCTGCCGTGTGGAGGGTGGTCTTATGTAAGCCCTAACTAGTTTTTGAAGTGCAAAACACAGGGAGAAGCCGTTCCAGCTCCCTGGGACATCAACCTTCAGCTCCAGCATGTGGACTCACTAGCCTGTGGAGTTAGTGCCCTTGGAGCTCATAACAACTGATAATGGCTGATGAAGAGCAAAGACTTAAAGGTTTCAGAATAAAATGGTGAGCAAAAGGAATGCAGATACTGCCTTATTTGTACTCAGAGTCAATAATCAAATGAGCATGAATAAGTATATGATCACTACAAAGGAAAAATGCGGAGTGCTATGGAGATATGAAGCCAGAGGACCTGGCTTATTTTGAGGAGGGGTTTCAAGATGCATCCCTAAAGAAGTGACAGTTGGTTGAGTCTGAAGTCTAAATGGAAGTTAACTAGGCAAAGGAAAGGAGGGGAAAGGCCATGCAAAGACCCCGTGGGGTGGAGGAATTAGGAACCTGTGATGGAGGATGGGGGTGGAAATGGATGAAGCCAGAGAGATAAGCAGTAGCCACGGCAGTGTCTTTGTAGGCCTTTCCCTTTATTCCAAGGGCAATGGGAAGGCAATGAAGACTGTTAGAATGAAGAAGATAGATCAGATTTGCATTTTAAAAATATATAAACAGTCACACCTGTCAGAGTGGCTATCATAAAAAATCCACAAATAACAAGTGTTGGCAAGGATGTAGAGAAAAGGGAAACCTAGTATACTGTTGGTGGGAATGTAAATTGGTGCAGCCACTATGGAAAACAGTATGAAGGTTCCTCAAAAAACTAAAAAGAAAAAAAAAAAAAAAAACAGAAAAAAAAAAACAAAACTAAAAATAGAACTACCAGCAGTTCCACCCTTAGGTATATATCTGAAGAAAATGAAAACAGTAATTCAGAAAAAGGCATGCACCCCAATGTTCATGGCACCATTATTTATAATAGCCAAGATATGGAAGCAACCTAAGTGTCCATCAACAGATAAATGGATAAAGAAGATATATAAAAATGAAAACAAACAAATCTACATATATATATATATATATATATATATATATATATATATGAATTGCAGGGTGGAGAGCAGACTAGAGCAGAGCAAGAGTGGTTGCTGTAGGAGATGTGTTGGAAGGAATTGCAGTGAACCACGAAAGAGAGGTAGGTGGTGGTAGACTTGGAGAGAAGTAGGTCCATCTGTGAGACAATAAGCATGCAAAAAACTCAATGGGATTGGGTGACAGGTTGGATATGGGGTGGGGACAAGCTTCCCCTAGATTTCAGGCTTATACAACTGGATGGATGTGGTGGACATCATTGAGTTAGGGAACAGAGAAAGAGGTCAGACCCTGAGGTCTGTTTTGGTCATGCTGAGTTGAGGTGCCCTTGAGATATCTGAGTAGGAGATAGTGGAGTAAGGATTGGGCACAAGAAGGTAATGTCATAGAAGGCAAAAGATGGGGATACTTCAAGATGGAAGGAGTAGAGCAAATGTCACATGTTACTGAGAAGTAGAGGAGGAATAATACTGGAAAAATGTCCAATGGATTTAGCAACATGAGATTATTGTTGAACTTATGAAGACTTATTTTGGTAGAGAGGGTGACAGTCATCTTGGTTTGGGTTTGAAATGGGTGAAAGTTAAAGAAATACAGATAGTGATCATAGACAACTCTTCTGAGATAAGTGTGTAATATTTTTATTTATCATAAAGTGCCTCCAATAGTAATAAAATACAAATAAGTTATGTATGATTTATTCCCCCAGTTAAGTTATTTGAGGGCTTTTCTACAAATGTTTGTGCTTGTAAAAGTTACATAAGCACTAATATTGCCCATTTACAAATATTTGAGTGGACGCTAAAGCATTGGCAAACATGTATGTGCCAGAGTTTAGAATTAGTTACAGCCTTCTTAATAATCATTTTACTGTCTTATCTCAGAAATGCAATTTAGCACCTCAGAGTCACTGGAAATCTTGATATTCAGTCAGTATTTTTGTTTCAAAGTGTGGGATGCTACTAGTGAAGCTATTTTCATTTTATTAAGACCAAACAGGGAAGGCATAATTTTTCTATACATTTAAGGTTGTTTTGAAATTAAAACAAACAAAAGCAGGTAAGACAATTGAAACAGATGTTTCCTGTATTTTAAATGCGCTTTGATCCTGGGGAAGCATTTTTGGACTCCTGCCTTTTCGAAGGGAATTAAGAAAACCTCACCTCCTCCCTCTCTCCCAGGTGGATGACTGTGCAAGAAAAATTTAATCCAGTTGAAAAAAACCACATATAGGGCTTCCCTGGTGGCGCAGTGGTTGAGAGTCTGCCTGCCGATGCAGGGGACACGGGTTAGTCCCCCGGTCCGGGAAGATCTCACATGCCGCAGAGCGGCTGGGCCCGTGTGCGGTGGCCGCTGGGCCTGTGCTTCTGGAGCCTGTGCTCCGCAACGGGAGAGGCCACAACAGTGAGAGGCCCACGTACGGCAAAAAAAACAAAAACAAAACAGATATAAATGACTCACATTAGGAAGGAAAACTGCAACCCTTCTGTGTATGAATGGAGGCCTGAACAATCATTCTTTTTTTCTTTCTCTGTCCAGGCAATCAAGTAGGAAGGAGAAAAGCAAGACTTATGCTAGATTTATGACAATTGAAATTAGAATAAGGAAAACTATCCATGTAATCTAGACAGGATTGGATTCTTCAAAAATGCCAAATCATTGGGTACATAGAGTGAGAAGACAGTTAAGAGGAAAATATGTGGAAAAGGAATGATGTGACAATTATGACAATATAAATACACATCAGTTTACATTTTTTTCATGTCTTTGGGCTTCCCCATCTTTGTGTCTTACCCTGAATGCCCTAACCCCTCACTCTTCCCTACTTATAACTTATCCATCACCTCCAAAACACAACCTGATTTTTCTTGTCCTCACTGATTTCTCCTTTCTGTGAGTTTTCACAGCTCAGTTCATAATGCCAATTTGGCTCTTAGAAACATGCCACTGTGCATTGTTCTCAGTTTCCTATCTGCACATAAATTCTATTTCCTCTGCTAGAAAATAAACTTTCAAAAAGCAAGAATTATTTCTTATACATTTATCTGAATCCTTAACAGTTTGATGGGCATATGATGTACATTTAAACAATATGTGTTGCCTTGAATCATTACCAGGGAAAATGCATTACTGAACATGACAAAAGGTAGGCCAAGGAGTATATTTTATACAACTTCCAGCCAAATCTTGGCATTTTTCCTCCTAGCCTCTGTACCTAATGATTTGTTTGCCATGTACCCTGTAACAGGCCCTTGGTGAGCACAGGTGTGACTTTCTCAGATGAATTTGGAAGGTGTTTGTAATTTAGTGGAGGTGTTGTCTGAATCCCTAAAGCTGCATGGCGGTGTACTGGTCAGTATCACTTAACCAGCCATTGAGCCCATCTTGTCCTCCAGCATCAGCACCTTAATATCATTTCTTGTCCTTTTTGTATATGCAGTAACTCTCACAAAGAAGGTGAAAAGCAACCCACATTTAGCATATTTATAAAATGTTTCTATGTTCTTGAAAAATTGATGACCCCAGTGTTTGTAGCAGTATTATTTACCATAGCCAAGATTTGGTAGCAATCTAAGTGCCCATCAACAGATGAATGGATAAAGAAGATGTGGTAAAAATATATACAGTGGACTGTTACTTAGCTATAAAAAGAGTAAAATCTTGCCATTTGTGACAACTTGGATGGACCTGGAGAGTATTATGCCTAGTGAAGTAAGTCAAACAGAGAAAGACAAGTACTGTATGTTTTCATTTATATGTGAAATCTAAGAAAGCAAAACAAAGAAATATAACAAAACAGAAACAGACTCACAGACATGAGAACAAGCTAGTAGTTGCCAGAAAAAGGGTAGTGGAGAGAGGGGGGTGAAATAAGTGAAGGGGATTAAGAGGTATAAACTACCAGTTATAACATAAATAAGTCACAGGGATATGATCAATATGTTATAGTCAATATGTTACAGTAACTTTGTATGGTGCATAATCTATAAAAATATCGAATCACTACTTGTACACTGCAAACTAATATAATATTGCAAGTCATCTATACTTCAATTATTAAAAAAATGAGCAAGTGAAGGTGTACTGCTATCAAAGCAGTTTCCTTTTACTAGCATTGCTGCTGCTGTAGATTATTAATTCCTTGAGGGCAAGGATTTATGTCTTACTCATATCACATTCTCCAGGCTGGCACGTCATCTGGTAGATAGAATGTGCTCAGCAAATATTTGACGAATGAATTAGTAAGCAAATGATTAATTTCTAAAACAGGTAAAAGATTGTATAGCATTTATTGTGTGCCAGGCACTAGTCTGAGTCTTTTACATATATTAACTCATTTAATCATTACAACAACTCTGTGAATTAAGTACCATTATATCTCCATTTTGCAGATGAGGAAACTGAGTCACCAGCAGTTTGAGTGCCTTGTTAAAGATCACATAGCTGGAAACTGATGGAGTTAGGGTTTAAATCTACATGGTCCGGTTCTAAAATCTGTACTTTTAGCAGCTCTGATTTGGGAGAAATTAAATGCTGTACTGGTAATCAAATATTTGGGGATATAGGAAAACCTTAGGATATAGTCACCAATCTCTGTTATAAAATTTTTGTTTGCTTTTGGCTTTTTTTCTTACCAGAGAAAACTCATAAGGCATTTTGGCAGTTTGTCAGTAAACTTTCTGAAGCAATTATGTGTACTTTCCAAGATCACCAATTTGCTAATTCTTACTCAGGTTTTCAGGGACGCTGTTATCTCGTTACACCTCAGAGCTTTGGAACCAGGGGCGTAGGCACTGGCTTTGGGAGTGGGGAAAAGTAAACTAGTATCAGTGTTTGGCTCTGGCATCCTCATACAGGAGAGGGATTTGCAAGGCCAGTAGCGGGGCTTGTTCTGAACTTCTTTTATTAGCTTCAAGAGTTGAGTTTGTTGAGCTAATAAGCAGGCAGTTCAGTGAAACTCACAATATGTTGGCTGTGTGAAACCTAATGTCAGGTGTATCTAGAGCCACCACAAAGAAAAGAAAAACAAGAGGGAGTATCAATCACATGGAATATTTCTGATTGGACTCAGATTTTATTTTTATTTTTTTCACACACACACACTGTATTTTATTTTTACAAGAGATAAATAAACTGACACCAAGCATTGTAAATGGATGACCACAACAAAAGCAATGATTGCAATTACCAAACATGAAACACACTCATAATATGTCAATATTGACATTCAGTCTAGTAATCCTCCACTGTAACAGCTCCTTTACTTTGCAGTGAAAATTGATTTGTATATTTTTTGCCTCTGAGTCCTTGTGGGATTTTTTAAAAAATTCAAACAGAAAGTCACAAAAACTATAATCATCCTCATCAGTTCACTCAGTCCCATGTAATTAATTTTTTTATCTTGATCTTTTGTTAGCACTTTTATGAATTCATCAGTTTTCCATTAGAGTTCTGAAAATGCTTATTCATTCAGTTCAGCAGTATAGTCAGTTACCAGAAACCTGTACTTGTCAGGGTCTTTTCCGTGAATTCCTTGAAGATGAAACCCTTTTATAGGAACATATTTGCAAAAGCATCAGAGTACACCCAGAACTGTCTGTAAATGGCAAAAGACTTAAAAATGACCACAGCTAAAGATTTGATGAAAGTTCATAATAATGCAATTGACAAGGAAAGATTTTATTTTATTTATTTATTTTTAATAAATCTATTTATTTTTGGCTGTGTTGGGTCTTCGTTGCTGCGCACGGCATTTCTCTAGTTGTGGCAAGCGGGGGCTACTCTTTGTTGCGGTGCGCAGGCTCCTCATTACGGTGGCTTCTCTGTTGTGGAGCACGGGCTCTAGGCACGCGGGCTCAGTAGTTGTGGCACACAGGCTCAGTAGTTGTGGTGCACAGGCTCTAGAGCACAGGCTCAGTAGTTGTGGCACGTGGGCTTAGTTGCTCCGTGGCATGTGGGATCTTCCCGGACCAGGGCTTGAACCCATGTCCCCTGCATTGGCAGGCAGATTCTTAACCACTGCGCCACCAGGGAAGTCCCAAGATTTTATTTTTTAAATCTACTCTTTTGGACATAGAGCCACAATTGGACAAACCTTGGCTGCTCTGCATGCATATTCTCTAGATGGCCACCATGATTTCCATACATGTTCATACCGACTTTTAAGTAGGCTTTGTAAATCAAACCTTGGACTAATTGTCCTGATGTAACTTATTTAAAGAGCTACTCACAGTCGCAGGTACAAAGTCTTGGGAGTTCTGTTTGGCAGAAACAAACGGAACCAAAATTTTGCTTTTCTGCTTTCATCCAACTCCATATATGTAGTCAATCTGATTAAAACAAACAAAAACACCCAAAAAGCAAACCTGGCTACTTAGCTCACACTGGAATTGGAAATTGTGAAACATTTGGTTTTCCAGGGGCACTGGGAAGGTCTTTGTAATTAATGTGATAGAAACAAAGAGGTTTTCAATTTCACCACATATGATAGAAAAAAATAGTAATTAAAAAAATATCTTCCAGCTCTGAGAGCAGGTAAAGGTCCCTTGAACCTCCAGTAGGAGGTGCTCTTGCTAATTCATACAGCTGTGCCCCAATGACCAAATGGGATGAAGAGAGATGAACTGTAAATTAAACAAACAGAATGAAGCATAACATTTTTTCCTCCTTTAAAATTAGGGAACATGACATCAAATAGCATTCTCTGGTTGCCATAAAAATACAACAGGAAAGTTGGATTAGAACCACAGTTTTGACTAATGAATGCTGTGCTCATGAAAACACATGATTATCCCTGAGCTCTTGCTGTGAACCAATTGCAGTAGCTTGGGTGAGGGGGCATTTGCACATATTAATTTTAAAGACAGAATACTGGTTGGCAAAAATGACTCTCCTAGTACTATATTAAAGGATACAGCAAGAAGCAAGGAATATACATAAAGACTGAATGAAAAATAAAGCTCATTGCTGTTTTCATTGAGTACACATTTCTTAGAACTTAATAACTGGATTTTTGTGGAACTGTATTGAAAGGAAATTTTATAGATTAAATATTGTGAAAAAATGTATTAGGCCGTAAGTTGGGATACCTGAACTAGAGAAGGGATTCTACTACTCATAGGATTGTGTGATCATGGGCTAGTCTGGATCCTTTGTGTGTCTTTCTTCCTCATCTGTGAAGTGGGTTTGGGGATACAGTCCTCCAGAAAGGATTTTTATTTTCTTCTGTTGGGAGCTTGGGGCCATTGGGGTCACCGGGCATTATGTTTGAGCTTACTGCTCATTGTTCCTCTTTCACCCTAGAGCCTCTTTTTAGTCTCTCTCTCTTTTTTTTTTTTTAAAACCTTGATACTTCTCCTGTGTCCTGCAAGCATTACCTAAAAAGTCTTATGCAGCATAGAGTTATTTGTACCTTTAGTGTATCTCACCCCCTTATTTATGGAAGCAGAAATTGCTGGTGTTATTGAATACTTACTCTATGCCAGGCATTCTTTTGAGCATTTACTTGTGCTATCTCATTTAATGCCAACAACAACTTTATGAGGAAGGTAGTATTTTTATTCTCATTTTATGAGTGAGGAGACAGAGGCCTAGTGAGATTAAGTAATGATTTGCCAATGTTACACAGCTGATAAATGCTGGAACTGGGATTTTAAAAAATACACCCCCCCAAAAAAATCCATGCACATGATAGGAAATTACAAGTTTACAAAAGGATATATGTAGTGGCTAGCAGGTCCTGTTTCTGTTCCTGTCTCCTAGACATGACAGTGCCCCTCCCAAAAGACAACCACTATTACCAGTTTCTTATATATTTTTCTAGAGATAATATACAACATATAGAAGCTAATATATATATTTTACATATTCAAATACTTATATATTTTTATATATTCATTTTTTTCCCCACAAATGGTGGTCCACTAAATGTTTAATGCTTTGCTATATACTGTCAGCCCTCCATATGTTCAGTTTCTGCATCTGGGGGTACAAAGGGTCAACTCTGGAACTTGAGCATCCCTGGAATTTGGTACCCTCACAAGTCCTGGAACCAATACCCCGTGGATACGGAGGGATGACTCTTTGACATCCTTGCATACCAGTACATAAAGATTTGCCTCATTTTCTCACTTTTCCACAATTTTCCATTGCAGTGATGGGCCAGAATTTATTTCACCATTCCCTATTGATGAGTATGTAAATTATTTCATCTGTTTTGTTATTACAAACAGCGTGGTCCTGGGATGTGAACTCAGATAATCTGACTCCTGATCCCTACTTCTTTGCCAACCTTCTCATTTACTTTCTGCTAAGGAGTTTCCTCTGTACTCTGAAAATGATGATGAGAAACATTTTTAAATAGGGGAGTGACATGTTACCAGTGCTCTGTTGTTGAAAGAGAACTCTGGTGGCTGCAGTGAGGAGAGTCTAGATAGAGAGGAGTTTGGAAGCAAGGGTACTCTTTTTTCAATAGTTAACACCACTTTCCCCTTCACCATGTGGACAATGTGATCTCATATTCTTCTATCTCCAGGGGCCTCTATCCTCCTTCCACTCCAGCCACCAGCATGGCCTCATGTGGAATCTTTGCAGCTCTGACCACGACCTGTCCCTTGCTTCGTTCCCAGCCCTTAATTTTCATGGGAGTGGGCCTTACCCTGTTCTCCTCTGTCTGGATTTGATAGAAAAATAGAAATAACAAAACTAGAAAGTAACATTTCTTGAATTCTTACTCCATCCCTGGCATTTCTCATTCATTACCTCTTTTTTTTTTTTTTTTTTTTTTTTTGTGGTACGCGGGCCTCTCACTGTCGCGGCCTCTCCCGTTGTGGAGCACAGGCTCTGGACGCACAGGCTCAGCGGCCATGGCTCACGGGCCCAGTCGCTCCGCGGCATGTGGGATCTTCCCGGACCGGGGCACGAACCCGTGTCCCCTGCATCGGCAGGCGGATTCTCAACCACTGCGCCACCAGGGAAGCCCCATTACCTCTTTTAATCTGAAGAATTATTAGTTTTATTTTAAAGGTGAGAAATTGAGCCTTAGGAAATTTAAGTAACTTGTCCAAGGATTTTCAGATAGTAAGAAGCAGAGCTTAGATGCAAACCGAGGTCTTCATGGTTCCTGAACCTGCACTCTCAGCCCTCAGATGATGCTACCTATGGGTTTTTCAGAGGGATGGATGCCTTTAGCCCCCCTGTACTGGGTTAGGCTGAGGGTTAGTTAGAGTTAAGGCTGGAGGTAGGGTTCACCTTAGGATCACCCCTCTATCTCTGATGCCCAGCCTGGATGTGGCCTGCCCCAGGCTGTTTTGGAATTGCTGGCTCCTGGGGGACATGGGGGCTGGCACGAAGCTCAGCCCTGCCCAGTTTTTCTACATTCATATTGTCAGTTTCATGTTTAAGGATAAGCGTTTATCGGCCACTCTTCTATTTTGAAACTCCCTCCCTCTTTTTTCTTCTCGTTCTCATTCTTTTCTTTCAACCTTTCTATATTTGAGTTCCTTTGTGTGTCTAGCACTTTGGTGCCAGAAATACCAAGGACCAAGAGCATCACTGTCTTTTGAGGAGGTTATACTTTAGTGGGGAAACAAATAGATGAACTCTAGATTATACTGCAGTGAGTTTAGTGCTTGTATCAATATTAGCTTCCTATGGTGTTACCACAGACTTGGTGGCTTATAACAACACACATTGATTCTCTTACATTTCTGGAGGTCCAAAGTCTGAAATCCGATCCCCTGGGCCAAAATCAAGGTGTCAGTAGGGCCCTGCTCTCTCTGCAAGTTCTAAGGGAGAATCTTATTTCCTTGCATTTTCCAGTTTCTAGAGCTACATTTCTTGCATCCTTGATTCCTAGGCCTTCCCTCCATCTTCAAAAACAGCATCTCGCTCCAGTGGTCACATTGCCTTCTGCTTCTGTGTCAAATCTCCCTCTTCCTCTCTCCACTAAGGACACTTATGATTGCATTTAAGGACCACCCCGGTAGTCCAGAATAATCTCTCCATATCAAGATACTTAATTTAGCCATATCTGCAAAATGCCACATAAGGTAACATCCTCAGGTTGCAGGGATTAGGAACTGGATATTTTTGGTGGCCATTATTCAGCCTACCACATTGCTGATGGCAGGTGCATGCAGACATTGCCAAAGAGCAATTTCTTTAGCTTGAGAGGTCAGGTCAAAAAGGGCACCTGAGGAAGTGGTTGACCCTTCAGCTGAATTCTTAAATAGATAGGAGTGAGCTTCCATTCATTCCATTCATTACTCCCCAGGCCTGTCTCCTTGACTTTACCTTTTCCAATTCCTTTCCTGGCTCCTCTCACCCTTCTAGATTTTAAAAATCAGCCACAAAACCCCAGGCTTCCCCTGTCAATGCTTCTCACTCCATCTTCTCTTCCCCAGAAATGTCAGCCTCTTGCATGGGGTTCACATTCACCTCTGCACAGATGACTCCAATATCTATCTCCAGACCTGTGAGTTTCAGTCCTCTGCCCACACCTGCTGTTGGACAGCTCTGTCTGCAAGTCCTGCTCCCCTGCGTCATCTCCCCTCTACACCTCCAACCCACATCTCCTTTGGTTGTCATAGTTCTGTCGTTTCATCCTCATTCTCTCATTCAGAGACTTAGTATTTATATATATCCTCACTGTTTCTTCTGGATCCAGTGCACTACCAAGTTGTGTGGGTCCTTCCTTAACATTCTGCTCCCATGATACTTCTTCTCTCTCTGCTCCTCTCTACACTGGCCATTGCCTCTACCCAGATGAACCATTCAGATGGTTGGCTAAGGGTTCTTCCTGTCTCTAAACTCTTCTCCTAACTTACCTTATGATCATTGCTCTGTTAATTTTCATCTGCCACCCTTGTTTAAAAACTTCTAGGGAAAAAATTCTAAACTCCTTTGTGTGACACTTCAAGCTTCTTCAGAGGCCAGCCCTACATCACATTCATTTATTCATTCATCAGATGTTTAGTAGGCATCTCTCATGTGTTCCCCTCATGCCAGGAAGTGGAGGTATGATAATAAGTAAAAATAGACATCTCCACCTTTGTGGAATTTGTCATCTAATGGTAAAGACAGATATGAATAAAACAATAATTATGAATATGTGTGAAATTGCAGCTGTCGTAAAACAGTAGTTCAGACTTATGTAATGTCTGTGACGTGTCTGTCACCAGTCTAAGCATTTTACCTATGTTTCATTTAATCTTCACAACATGTTCATAACTATTATTCCCACATTACAGATGCGAACACAGGCACAGAGTTTAAGTAACTTGCCCAAATTTATACAACCGGAAAGGACTGAAGTCAGGCATCCTGCTTCTAGATTTGTGTATTGAATAACCACGATGTTGTATTTTCATAAAGAATAGGTGCCTAGTGCTTACAGAATTGTTAATTGGGGGTGGGATATGAATGAGGGGTGTTATGAGGAATTTGAGCTCATCAGGAAAGGCTTCCTAAGGAAGGACAGCTAAACTGAAACAGGAAAAATCAGTTGGGATTAATTGGGCAAGAGGAAAGAAAGGTGTTCCATGCGGGGGGCGGGGGGGAAAGGCCCGATGGTGGGGAGAGCAGGCTGCTTACAGAGTCTGAAATGGGACCAGTGTGGTGGAGCAGAGAGAGAGGGGGAGGGAGAAACAAAGAGTGGGATTTGGCTGAGGTGGGATTAGGCTGGGAGGCAGGTAGATGCCAAACCAGCCAGCACCCTACAGACCATGTTATGAATGTTTTTCTTGACCCTAAACACAGTGGGAAGCCATTGAGGTTTTAAGCAGGGGGTAAAAGAGATGTGACAAAGGTTTCTGGGTTGTGCCCTGAAATTATGTGGTCTCATTTTCTAGAACAGAAACTCTGGAAAGGGACTCAGTTCAGGAATAAGATCATAGACTTTGTTTGGACATGTTGACTTTGAAGTGCTTTGTGAGAAATACTAATGAGATATCAAGGACGATGTCAGATATAGGAATCCGGAGTCCATATAGAAGTCGGGGCTGGACCTTTAAGTTTGGGTGAGCAGATGGTGCCACACGGAAGGAAATGGTTCCTTCATTATATGAAGCATGGAAGGGCTCAGCCTTGTTTCATTGACCATTTGTGACAGAGAGATGAACTTGCTAAAGGAATTCTCTCCTGCTAAAGAGCACATTAAGACCTATTTGTGAGGTCTGTGTTAATCTTTTACAGCAGATTTGAATGTGGGTTGATAATCAGCCAGTGTGGGAGGAATTAATTTTAGATTCCTTCTCTGCTTTCTGCTTTTTACAACAGAATACTATTGGTAATCATTTGTCCTTCAATGATAGGAACTAGTTTTTGGAAATTGTGGTTTGAGTGTATTAAAAGGAGACTGGCAGGAAGAAAGAAAGAAAGAAAGGAAGAAAAAGCTCTGTGAGCAGGCTTCTTAAGATTACAGTGTACCCTCAGTGTTCGCATCAAAATGGATTGTATTTGTTAGCTATTGCTGCATAACAAATTACCCCAAAACTTAGGGGCTTAAAACAACAGTTTATTATCCTTACAGATTCTTTGGGTCAGGGATTCAGGAGCAGTTTAGCTCAGGATGTCTCATGAGGTCTCAGTCAAGATGTTGGCCAGGGCTGAAGTCATCTGAAGGCTTGACTGGGGCTGAGGGATCCACTTCCAAGGTTCAAGTTCATTCACATGACTGTAAGCTGGTGCTTACAGCTGTGGACAGCAATCCTTGGTTTCCTCGCATGAGAGCTTCTCCCAGGGCTTTTTAAGTATCCTCATGGCAAAACTGGAGGCTTCCCCCCATAATAATAATCCAAGAGTGAAAGAGCCAGATGGAAGCTGTCCTTTTTATCAGCTAGCCCGAGAAGTCACATAGCATCATGAGTGCTTTATTCCAAGCACATTATGAAGTTTGGTACACCTCAAGGCACCTTTTGAAAAGAGGAGTGTCGAAGAATTTGTGCACTTTTTTTTTTTTTTTTTTGCGGTACATGGGCCTCTCACTGTCACGGCCTCTCCCGCTGCGGAGCACAGGCTCTGGACGCGCAGGCTCAGTGGCCATGGCTCACGGGCCCAGCTGCTCCGCGGCATGTGGGATCCTCCCGGACCGGGGCACGAACCTGTGTCCCCTGCATCGGCAGGCGGGCTCTCAACCACTGCACCACCAGGGAAGCCCTGGACATATTTTAAAGCTACCACATGGATGTGGATGGAGCCTCCACTCTCATCCTGTGTAGGAACTAAATTCTGCTACAACATCCCTGACAGATGGTCACTCAGCCTCTGCTTAACACTTCCAACTATGAGGAGTTCACTACATTGTGAGTCATTGAGTTCCATTTATATCCAGTTTTAATTGTTAGAAGCTTCTTC
Source organism: Kogia breviceps (assembly GCF_026419965.1). NCBI lineage: Eukaryota > Metazoa > Chordata > Mammalia > Artiodactyla > Physeteridae > Kogia > Kogia breviceps. The sequence continues at coordinate 75,623,928 of NC_081317.1, forward strand.
TGTTCATGAACTTGAAAACACTATTGCTGACTATTTCATTATTGAAGCTAGTTTTGCTGCTCTAGAATGGCACTTTTATGTCATGACTTATCCATTATTTGCAATGATGGTAATCTTCTTGACTTCTCTCTTCTTCAGACAAAATATTGTCAGTTTCATTCAGAATTTACTCTCATGTTTTGATTTCAGGGTCTTTCCACATTCTGGTCACTTTCCTATAAAAATGTTTCAATTCAGTTCATCCCTCCTCAACTGAAGATCAATTAGTCCTGTACCCCAAGCTAAGTGTAAAAGAACAACACAAGGTAGTCTCCACTTTGCATAATAATGCAGGACAAGAAAAAGGACCCTGAAAGCTGAAATCATGCAAGTAATTTTAAGAATCAATGGGAAAAATTACGATTACTCTGAGACCTTTTAAAACTGTTAAAACATTAAAAACTTTCAGATCTAAATGCATGGGAAAATGAAATAGTGAAACTAGTGTTCATTTAGTATACTGTAATTTAAAACATTAGAAACATAGATAAAGTGTTTCATTTCTTTGTTAAAAAAGACTTAGCAAGAGTAGTTTGAACAGTGCTTGCCTTTTTCTTCTTATCATAAAACTGATAATACAGAGTAAGCATCTTTTGTTTGCCTTGCAAATTGTCAACCTGCTTTATAAATTTGGATCAGCTTCCAATATTTTATCTTTTGAGCTTTGAATGTCGTGTGAATATCTCTGAGACACATCTCAATGAATGAAGCTTTTTGCTGCTGTTGTTTGTTCTGAGACATCTTCAATCACTATCCTCATTTGTGTCAATAAGTTCACCTCCACTAAGTTCCTGGGGCCATAGATCTAGAGTATCTTGAATGGGGGCAGTGCCAACATTCCCAATGATAAGCTGTTTTTTCCATAACTCCATTTATGTTAGATTCAAGTTTCACTGTTTGTGCTATCATTTTTCATTTCTTCGCTGCACTTTCATCTTTGTTGAGCAGTTCGCTCTTTCAATTATTCATTTTGTAAAATGCTGTGTGAATTTATTGCTGGAATACAAGGAGGCAACACAACTACATGCTTTGTTGTCTGTGTATTGAACTGATGCACAGTGATCAATCACCACAGACTTTGGAAGAAGTGATGTGATTGGCCACTGATCATGATACACATCTGTTATGTATATACTGATTTGTGGAATGGAGAGTGAGGAGCCACGTTTGTACTTCATTCAGTCACTCACAGTTAATATACCATGGTAACTGATATTTGAACCATGTTGTTGGGGGCTGGTTTTATTTAACTGTCTCAGTACCTGAGATTTATGTATATGAGAATCATGCAAAGCGAGGACGTGCCTATATTTATACAAATTTGACCTCAGAATCCGTTTCTGTAGGCAACTATTCCATACTGCTAATTTTGAACTCATCATTCTTGCTCTTATCAGGTCTCATAATCTTTACCTCATGCATTTGATTTTCCTTAAATATAAATGTTGGATTTTTACTTGCATTCCTGTTCAGCTTCGTCTTATTAGTCTTAGCCCGTGGCAAAAACTTGATTGTGCTACCTAGGGAACAAATTGTCCCTTCCAAATTGTTATCCTTTTCACATTTAAGCCATTGATAAGAACAGGGCTGGGGCAGAGCTCAGCGATATGTCTCTAGAGCTCTCTAGCCACGCTTCCCTCATCCTATTAATCAACCCTTTGAGTAGACAACCAGATATGAATTTCTCCAAATCTGCCTATTTTGAGCTTGTTCAACAAAGTTAACTTTCTGGTGCCATCAGGTGCCTTTCTGAAATCAAAGCACACTGCGTCAGCAGTTGCCTCCTGAAATAACCCCTCCGGTTACCATGTCAAAAATCAACACTACTCATAATACCTTACGTTTATGGAGAACTTTTACAGTTCATGGAGTGTTTTACATATCTCCATTAAAAATATTTTGTCTTGATAGCATTGAAAGGAGATGTGGCAGATATTCTTACCATATTTTCAAACATGGTAAGTCAGAAAGGTTAAGGGATTTGCTTTGTTCACAGAGCTAGTAAATCTTGATTCTACCTAGATTTACTAGGTAGAATCTTGATTCTTTAGTTAAGTCTAGTGTATTTTTTGCCACCTCAGACTTCTCAGGAGAAGTGCCTACAGTAAACACAAAAAGAGAGTTTCTGTAATGTCTTTCCTTTGTTGATTTATTAGACCAGTCTTATAATCCCCTTTCCCATAGAGTCTTATATTGGTTTGCTAGGGTCGCCATAACAAAGCACCACACGCTGGGTGGCTTAAACAACAGTCTTCCAGTTATGGAGGATAGAAGTCCAAGATCATAGTGTTGGCAGGGCTGGTTTTTTTTTTTTTTTCGGTACGCGGGCCTCTCACTGCAGTGGTCTCTCCCACTGAGGAGCACAGGCTCTGGACGCGCAGTCTCAACGGCCATGGCTCACGGGCCCAGCCGCTCCGTGGCATGCGGGATCTTCCCGGACCGGGGCACGAACCCGTGTCCCCTGCATCTGCAGGCGAACTCTCAACCACTGCACCACCAGGGAAGCCCCATGGGCTGGTTCTTTTTGAAAGCCGTGAGGGAAGGATCTTTTCCAGGTCTCTTTTCCTTGGCTTGTTGATGGCCATTTTCTCCAGGTGTCTCTTCACATCATCTTCTCTCTATTCACGTCTCTGTGTTGACACTTCCCCTTTTTATATGGTCACCAGTCATACTAAATTAGGGTGCACCCTAATTTTAACTTGATTACTTCTGTAAAAACCTCATCTCTAAATATTCTGAGGTACTGAGCATTTAGGACTTCAACGTATGACTTTTGGGGAGACAATTCAACTTATAGCAGGTCTCTGTGGCAGATTTTATATTTGAAAATAATGATCAAAGGAGCAGGCTTGTGTAGCCAGTGTAGGTAGTACATGCCTGTATTTTCTTATCCATATCTATGCAGTCTGATGAGATAAACTTTACCATCAGTTGATATCCCCTTTCAGTTTTCAAAAGAGAGAGTGGGTGTTTTTCCTAAAGTCATTCTCAGTTGTCCACTTGCTGAATTTAGTCTCTGAAAATGTCTTTGTAAGGAAGCTGCTGAAATTATTAGCTTGTTTAATGACTTCAGGATTCAGATGTGTCATTTAACCTTGGCTCTGAGATTTGTGGTGAATTTGGCTCAGTGTTTAGTTATGATTATACTCCCATATAAGTAGATTCCTTATTCCACAAATTGGTTAAGGCATCAAGGGATTCTTAATTTAGGGGACAAATATATTAGAGAGTAACAATTTGTACCCCCCAAACATTCACAACTATCAGGTGCTTGTAAAGATTGTTTAGCACATTACTGACCTTTTGTAAGAAGAAGGGACAAATATAATATCATTTTAGATTACTAGCATTAGCATCAGAATACTATAAATGTTTCACCTGTGTCACTCTGTTTTCTCATTGCCTCTACCCTCCTGTAGTTTTACTTCTTGGTCATTAGGGCGTCCCACAGAGCATTAATGCTCATACCAATGTGAGCATTTCATATGACACAGATTTTGCTGTTTAAAAAAAATTACATTTAGTGTGAGCGGAGAATTTTTTTTGCTCATATATTTGCTCATATAAAAAACAGTTATAATGTTTCTGTAAGGTGTAATGAATGAAGACATGCCGAACCCTTCTGTTATCTTTGAAGCCTCCTATATCCCATTTTCTTCCCTTCTACTCTGGCAAACTCATTATCCTAAATTTTATGTTTATCATGTCCTTAACTTTTCCTTATACTTTCAGTATTTGCATTTCTAAACAAATACACTGTTTAAGTTTTGTAGTTAAAAATTTTAACTCCCCACCCCATTTTCTTCCCTTCTACTCTGGCAAACTCATTATCCTAAATTTTATGTTTATCATGTTAACTTTTCCTTATACTTTAAGTATTTGTGTTTCTAAACAAATATACTGTTTAAGTTTTGTAGTTAAAAAATTAAAACTTTTTAAGTCATTGAGAAATTATTTAAATAGTTACAAGAATAATATAAATAACTCTCATATAGCCTTCACCCATGTTCCCCAGTGTTAACATTTTACCATATTTGATTCACAGTTCTTCCCTACTCTCTCCATATATATGTAGGTATACATATGCCAGTACATACACACATATTTTTTCTGAGTAATTTACAGATATCCTGTTCTAGTTTAAATACTTCAGTGTGTATTTCCTAAACATAAGGATGCTGTCTTATGTAGTCATATGCAAAAGTCTAGATCAGGAAATTAACATAGATATAATTCTACCACGTAATCCACAGATCCATTCAAACCTCGCCCATTGGTCGTATAACATCTTTGGTACATTTTTTCCCCCTTCTGGTTCAGGATCCTCTCCAGAGTCACAACTGCATTTAATTGTCATGTTTCTTTAGTTGCCTTCCATCTGGAACAGGTCTTCAGTCTTTCTTTCTCTTTCATGTCCTGGATAATTTTCAAGAATACAGAATAGTTTTTTTTTAGGAGTATCTCTCAATTTGGGTTCATCTACTATTTCCTCATGTTATGCATTTTTTGGCGGAAATGATGCTGTGTTCTTCTCAGTGCATTATATCAAGAGGCACATGACCTTGATTTATGCCATTATTCTTTTTTTTAACATCTTTATTGGAGTATAATTGGAGTATATACTCCAATTTATTGGAGTATAAAAGGCTTGTTGCTATGGAACAGAGTAAACTGCTCTTTGGGCCATTGTGAAATAGCTTGGCCATCTAACAAAATAAGGTAATATATATTGCAATGCAAAATCCACTCAGGCACAGTACTGAGAGATAAAAATCAGATAAAAATGTGAGGTCTCGGGCTTCCCTGGTGGTGCAGTGGTTGAGAGTCCGCTTGCCAATGCAGGGGACACGGGTTTGTGCCCCAGTGCGGGAAGATTCCACATGCTGAGGAGCGGCTGGGCCTGTGAGCCATGACCTCTGAGCCTGTGCGTCCGGAGCCTGTGCTCCGCAATGGGAGAGGCCACAACATTGAGAGGCCCGTGTACTGCAAAAAAAAAAAAAAAAAAAAAAAAAAAAAAAAAAGTGAGGTCTCAATGATTTCTGAAGCTTTTGGACAGAGATGAAAATTGCCATATTAGCTCAATTCATATCAAACAGATTAATGGAAAAGATGAAGTGAGACTGCTTTTTAAAGTAAACTGTCAGCCTATAAATGTAGAATCGAGTGAATTAATGTTACGAAAGCACCAAAGGGTAGCATGAAGGACTTAGATCTTCAGGTCCAATATTCTCATTTCACAGATGAGGAAACAGACCAGGATATGTGACTTGTCCAGGGTCACCAGGCAAGGCAGGAATATCTGCTGGACTTGACCCATCTTCCCTGAGATTCTTCCAGATCTCTGTGATTGCTTCTCTCACAGTATAAAGCAAGAGTCAGCACACTTTTTTAAAAAACATCTTTATTGGAGTATAATTGCTTTACAATGGTGTGTTAGTTTCTGCTTTATAACAAAGTGAACCAGTTATACATATACATATATCCCCATATCTCTTCCCTCTTGCGTCTCCCTCCCACCCTCCCTATCCCACTCCTCTAGGTGGTCACAAAACACCAAGCTGAACTCCCTGTGCTATGTGGCTGCTTCCCACTATCTATCTATTTTACTTTTGGTAGTGTATATATGTCCATGCCACTCTCATTTTGTCCCAGCTTACCCTTCCCCCTCCCCATATCCTCAAGTCCATTCTCTAGTAGGTCTGTGTCTTTATTCCCATCTTGCCCCTAGGTTCTTCATTACATTTTTTTTCCCATAGATTCCATATATGTTAACATATGGTATTTGTTTTTCTCTTTCTGATTTACTTCACTCTGTATGACAGTCTCTAAGTCCATCTACCTCACTACAAATAACTCAATTTTGTTTCTTTTTATGGCTGAGTAATATTCCATTATATATATCTGCCACATCTTCTTTATCCATGCATCTCTCGATGGACACTTAGCTTGTCTCTGTGTCCTGGCTACTGTAAATACAGCTGCAATGAACATTGTGGTACATGACTCTTTTTTGAATTATGGTTTTCTCAGGGTATATACCCAGTAGTGGGATTACTGCGTCGAATGGTAGTTCTATTTTTAGTGTTTTAAGGAACCTCCATACTGTTCTCCATAGTGGCTGTATCAATTTACATTCCCACCAATAGTACAAGAGGGTTCCCTTTTCTCCACACCCTCTCCAGCATTTACTGTTTGTAGATTTTTTGATGATGGCCATTCTGACTGGTGTGAGATGATATCTCATTGTAGTTTTGATTTGCATTTCTCTAATGATTAGTGATGTTGAGCATCCTTTCATGTGTTTGTTGGCAATCTGTATATCTTCTTTGGAGAAATGTCTATTCAAGTCTTCTGCCCAGTTTTGGACTGGGTTGTTTGTTTTTTTGATACTGAGCTGCATGAGCTGCTTGTATATTTTGGAGATTAATCCCTTGTCAATTGCTTCATTTGCAAATATTTTCTCCCATTCTGAGGGTTGTCTTTTCATCTTGTTTATGGTTTCCTTTGCTGTGCAAAAGCTTTTAAATTTCATTAGCTCCCATTTGTTTATTGTTGCTTTTATTTCCATTTCTCTAGGAGGTGGGTCAACAAGGATCTTGCTGTGATTTGTGTCATAGAGTGTTCTGCCTATGTTTTTCTCTAAGAGAGTTATAGTGTCTGGCCTTACATTTAGGTCTTTAATCCATTTTGAGTTTACTTTTGTGTATGGTGTTATGGAGTGTTCTAATTTCATTCTTTTACATGTAGCTGTCCAGTTTTCCAGCTCCATTTATTGAAGAGGCTGTCTTTTTTCCATTGTATATTCTTGCCTCCTTTATCAAAGATAAGGTGACCATATGTGTGTGGGTTTATCGCCGGCCATCTGTCCTGTTCCATTGATCTATATTTCTGTTTTTGTGCCAGTACCATACTGTCTTGATTACTGTAGCCTTGTAGTATAGTCTGAAGTCAGGGAGCCTGATTCCTCCAGCTCCATTTTTCGTTCTCAAGATTGCTTTGGCTATTCAGGGTCTTTTGTGTTCCCATACAAATTGTGAAATTTTTTTGTTCTAGTGCTGTGAAAAATGCCATTGGTAGTTTAATAGGGATTGCACTGAATCTGTAGATTGCTTTGGGTAGTATAGTCATTTTCACAATGTTGACGCTTCCAGTCCAACAACATGGTATATCTCTCCATCTATTTGTATCATCTTTAATTTCTTTCATCAGTGTCTTATAGTTTTCTGCATACAGGTCTTTTGTCTCCATAGGTAGGTTTATTCCTAGGTATTTTATTCTTTTTGTTCCAGTGGTAAATGGGAGTGTTTCATTAATTTCTCTTTCAGATTTTTCATCATTAGTGTATAGTAATGCAAGCGATTTCTGTGCATTAATTTTGTATCCTGCTACTCTATCAAATTCATTGATTAGCTCTAGTAAGTTTCTGGTAGCATCTTTAAGATTCTCTATGTATACAGAATATACATATTCTCTATGTATATATCATTTGCAAATAGTGACAGTTTTACTTCTTCTTTTCCAATTTGGATTCCTTTTATTTCTTCTTCTTCTCTGAGAGCTCTGACTAAAACTTCCAAAACTATGTTGAATAATAATGGTGAGAGTGGCCAAACTTATCTTATTCCTGATCTTAGTGGTTTCAGTTTTTCCCCATTGAGAACGATGTTGGCTGTGGGCTTGTCATATATGGCCTTTTTAATGTTGAGGTAAGTTCCCTCTATGCCTACTTTCTGGAGGGTTTTTATCATAAATGGGTCTTGAATTTTGTTGAAAGCTTTTTCTGCATCTGTTGACATTATCATATTGTTTTTATCCTTTAGTTTGTTAATGTGGTTTATCACATTGATTGATTTGCATATATTGAATAATCCTTGCATTCCTGGGATAAACCCCACTTGATCATGGTGTATGATACTTTTAATGTACTGTTGGATTCTTTTTGCTCGTATTTTGTTGAGAATTTTTGCATCTATGTTCATCAGTGATATTGCCCTATAGTTTTCTTTCTTTGTGACATCTTTGTCTGGTTTTGGTATCAGGGTGATGGTGACCTCGTAGAATGAGTTTGGGGGTGTTCCTTCCTCTGCTATATTTTGGAAGAGTTTAAGAAGGATAGGTACTAGCTCTTCTCTAAATGTTTGATAGAATTCGCCTGTGAAGCCATCTGGTCCTGGGCTTTTGTTTCTTGGAAGATTTTTAATCACAGTTTCAATTTCAGTGCTTGTGATTGGTCTGTTCATATTTTCTATTTCTTCCTGGTTCAGTCTTGGAAGGTTGTGCTTTTCTAAGAATGTGTCCATTTCTTCCAGGTTGTCCATTTTATTGGCATATAGTTGCTTTTAGTAATCTCTCATGATCCTTTGTATTTCTGCAGTTTCAGTGGTTACTTCTGCGTTTTCATTTGTAATTCGATTGATTTGAGTCTTCTCCCTTTTTTCCTTGATGAGTCTGGCTAATGGTTTTTCAATTTTGTTTATCTTCTCAAAGAACCAGCTTTTAGTTTTATTGATCTTTGCTATCATTTCCTTCATTTCATTTTCATTTGTTTCTGATCTGATCTTTATGATTTCCCTCCTTCTGCTGACTTTGGGGATTTTTTTTTGTTCTTCTTTCTCTAATTGCTTTAGGTGTAAATTTGGGTTTTTTATTTGAGATGTTTCTTGTTTCCTGAGGTAGGATTGTATATCTATAAACTTCCCTCTTAGAACTGCTTTTGCTGCATCCCATAGGTTTTGGGTTGTCATGTTTCTAGGTATTTTTTGATTTCCTCTTTGATTTCTTCAGTGATCTCTTGGTTATTTAGGAGTGTATTGTTTAGCCTCCATGTCTTTGTATTTTTTTACAGATTTTCCTGTAATTGTTATCTAGTCTCATAGCATTGTGGTCAGGAAAGATACCTGATACAATTTCAATTTTCTTAAATTTACCAAGGCTTGATTTGTGACCCAAGACATCATCTATCCTGGAGAATGTTACATGGGCAGTTGAGAAGAAAGTGTATTCTGTTGTTTTTGGATGGAATGTCCTATAGATGTCAATTAAGTCCATCTTGTTTAATGTATCATTAAAAGCTTGTGTTTCCTTATTTATTTTCACATTAGATGATCTGTCCATTGGTGAAAGTGGGGTGTTAAAGTTCCCTAATATGATTGTGTTACTGTCGATTTCCTCTTTTATGGCTGTTAGTATTTGCCTTATGTATTGAGATGCTCCTATGTTCGGTGCATAAATATTTACAATTGTTATATCTTCTTCTTGGATTGATCCCTTGATTAGTAGTGTCCTTCTTTGTCTCTTTTAGTAGGCTTTATTTTTAAGTCTCTTTTGTCTGATATGAGAACTGCTACTCCAGCTTTCCTTTGATTTCCATTTGCATGGAATATCCTTTTCCATCCCCTCACTTTCAGTCTGTATGTGTCTCTAGGTCTGAAGTGGGTCTCTTGTAGACAGCATATATACAGGTCTTGTTTTTGAATCCATTCAGCCAGTGTGTGTCTTTTGGTTGGCGCATTTAGTTCATTTACATTTAAGGTAATTATTGACATGTATGTTCCTCTTACCATTTTCTTAATTGTTTTGGGTTTGTTATTGTAGGTCTTTTCCTTCTCTTGTGTTTTCTGCCTAGAGAAGTTCCTTTAGCATTTGTTGTAAATCTGGTTTGGTGGTGCTGACTTCTCTTAGCTTTTGCTTGTCTGAAAAAGTTTTAATTTCTCCATTGAATCTGAATGAGATCCTTGCTGGGTAGAGTAATCTTGGTTGTATGTTTTTTCCTTTCATCACTTTAAATATGTCCTGCAACACCAAACTGGCTTGCAGAGTTTCTGCTGAGAAATCAGGTGTTAACCTTATGGGGCTTCCCTTGTACGTTATTTATTGCTTTCCCCTTGCTGCTTTTAATATTTTTTCTTTGTATTTAATTTTTGATAGTTTGATTAATATGTGTCTTGGCATGTTTCTCCTTGGATTTATCCTGTATGGGACTCTGTGCTTCCTGGACTTGATTGACTATTTCCTTTCCCATATTAGGTAAGTTTCCAACTATAATCTCTTCAAATATTTTCTGAGTCCCTTTCTTTTTCTCTTCTTCTTCTGGGACCCCTGCAATTCGAATGTTGGTGCGTTTAATGTTGTTCCAGACGTCTCTGAGATTTTCCTCAATTGTTTTCATTCTTTTTTCTTTATTCTGCTGTGCAGTAGTTATTTCCAATATTTTATCTTCCAGGTCACTTATCCGTTCTTCTGCCTCAGTTATTCTGCTGTTGATTCCTTCTAGAGAATTTTAAAATTTCATTTACTGTGTTGTTCATCATTGATTGTTTGCTTTTTAGTTCTTCTAGGTCTTTGTTAAACATTTCTTGTATTTTCTACATTCTATTTCCAAGATTTTGTATCATCTTTACTATTATTACTCTGAATTCTTTTTTAGGTAGACTGCCTGTTACCTCTTTGTTTGGTCTGGTGGGTTTTTATGTGCTCCTTCATCTGCTGTGTATTTCTCTGTCTTCTCATTTTGCTTAACTAATTACGTTTTGGGTTTCCTTTTGACAGACTGCAGGTTCATTGCTCCTGTTGTTTTTGGTGTCTGCCCTCAGTGAGTAAGATTGTTACAGTGGGTTGTGGTTGGTCCCCTTCCTGTTGGAGGGGACTGGTGCCTGTGTTCTGGTGGATGAGGCTGGATCTTGTCCTTCTGGTGGGCAGGACCACATCCGGTGGTGTATTTTGGGGTGTCTGTGAACTTACTATGATTTTAGGCAGCCTCTCTGCTAATGGGTGGGGTTGTGTTCCTCTCTTGCTAGTTGTTTGTAATGGGGTGTCAAGCACTGTAGCTTGCTGGTCGTGGGGTGGAGCTGGGTCTTACCATTGAGATGGAGATCTCTGTGAGAGCTTTTGCTGTTTGATATTACATGGGGCTGGGAAATCTCTGGTGGTCCAATGTCCTGAACTTGGCTCTCCCACCTCAGAGGCTCAGGCCTGACACCCAGTCAGAGAACCAAGACCCTGTCAGCCACATGGCTCAGAAGAAAAGGGAGAAGAAAAAAAAAGAAAAATAAATAAGTAAAATTATTGAAATAAAAAATATTATTAAAAATAAAAAAATTAAAAGTAATTTAAAAAAAGAAAGAAAGAAAGAATAGAGCAACCAAACCAATAAACAAATCTACCAATGATAACAAGTGCTAAAAACTATACCAAAAAAACCCCAAAATGCACAGACAGAACCCTAGGACAAATGGTAAAAGCAAAGCTATATAGACAAAATCACACAAAGAAGCATACACATACACACTCCCAAAAAGAGAAAAAGGAAAAATATATATATACACACAAGACGAAGAGAGCAACCAACTCAATAAACAAATCTGCCAATGATAGTAAGCTGTAAATACTAAACTAAGATGAACATAAAACCAGAAAAAAATTAGATGCAGAAAGCAAACCCCAAGTCTACAGTTGCTCCCAAAGTCCACTGCCTCAATTTTGGGATGATTCATTGTCTATTCAGGTATTCCACAGATGCAGGGTACATCAAGTTGATTGTGGAGATTTAATCTGCTGCCCCTGAGGCTGCTGGGAGAAATTTCCCTTTCTGTTCTTTGTTTGCACAGCTCCTGGGGTTCAGCTTTATATTTGGCCCTGCCTCTGCATGTGGGTTGTCTGAGGGCATCTATTCTTCGCTCAGACAGGATGGGGTTAAAGTAGCAGCTGATTAGAGGGCTCTGGCTCACTCAGGCCGGAGGGAGGCTGGGGTATGGAATGTGGGGCAAGCCTGTGACAGCAGAGGCCGGTGTGACGTTGCACCAGCCTGAGGTGCACTGTGTGTTCTCCCGGGGAAGTTGTCCCTGGATCACAGGACCCTGGCAGTGGCGGGCTGCACAGGCTCCCAGGAGGGGAGGTGTGGAGAGTGACCTGTGCTCGCACACAGGCTTCTTGGTGGCTGCAGCAACAGCCTTAGCATTTCATGCCCGTCTCTGGTGTCTGCGCTGATAGCCACAGCTCGTGCCCATCTCTGGAGCTCCTTTAGGCGGTGCTCTGAATCCCCTCTCCTCGCGCACCAGGAAACAATGGTCTCTTGCCTCTTAGGCAGGTCCCTACTTTTTCCCAGACTCTCTCCTGGCGAGCTGTGGCGCACTAGCCCCCTTCAGGCTGTGTTCACGCAGCCAACCCCAGTCCTCTCCCTGGGATCTGACCTCCAAAGCCCAAGCCTCAGCTACCAGCCCTTGCCTGCCCCGGCAGGTGAGCAGACAAGCCTCTCAGGCTGGTGAGTGCTGGTCGGCACTGATTCTCTGTGCGGGAATCTCTGCGCTTTGCCCTTGGCACCCCCTGTTGCTGTGCTCTCCTCCGTGGCTCCGAAGCTTCCCCCTCCTCCACACACAGTCTCCGCCAGTGAAGGGGCTTTCTCATGTGTGGAAACTTTTCCTCCTTCACAACTCCCTCCCAGAGGTGCAGGTCCCATCCCTATTCTTTTGTCTCTGTTTGTTCTCTTTTCTTTTGCCCTACGCAGGTATGTGGGGAGTTTCTTGCCTTTCAGGAAGATTGAGGTCTTCTGCCAGCGTTCAGTAGATGTTCTGTAGGAGCTGTTCCACAGGTAGATGTATTTGTGGGGAGGAAGGTGATCTCCATATCTTACTCCTCTGCCATCTTGAAGGTCCCCTGTCCCATTATTCTTGATGTTAACTTTGTTCACTTGGTTAAGGTGGTATTTACTAGGTTTCTCCAACATAAAGTTACTGTTTTTCTCTGTAAGCTAAATTTTGTGTGAGATATTTTGAAATTATGTAAATATCCTGTTCCTTAACAAATTTTCACCCACTAGTTTTAACATTCATTAATGAATTATTGCATGAATCATTTATTATAATTATGGTTGCCAAATGCTCATTTTCTAATTTTGTCTTTCCTTCCACATGTATTAAGTGGTATTCTACTGTAGGGAAGAACACTCTCATTCATTCATTCATTTATTTAGACTCAAGGATTCCTATTTTATTTACTGGGGTTTAATTCTTTCTTCTTATTATTTATTTTGATGCTCAAATTGGCCTATATTTGGGTAGCAGGAGCTTCTTCAAGAGGGTTCCTAGGTGTTTTTTACCACTTTCCAATCGCATCTTTAGCATTTCCTCAGTTTTGACACTTCTATTCCAGACTTATGTTATACTTTCTGTGCTCCACCTGTAGTGTCATTCTGGTTCTTTCTAGTGGAGAATGATATGTAGAAACCACGATCTGAGCATTAGGGGTGCTGATTAATACAGGGTGTCATTGTTTCTAGGCCCTTTTAGCAAATAGAGCTAGGAAGGATAGACATACACACACACACACACACACACACACACACACACACACACACACGTATATTTTTCTTCTTGGTCATTTTGGTGTTCCACAGATTACCAGTGTGAGCACTTCATATAATATGCATTTTGATGTTTTTAAGAAATAACATTTACCGTAAGCAGAGCCCATGTGTGTGTGCACATGCATACACCTGTGCACGTATATGTATGTGTATATCCTTCTTAGCTCTTTCTGCATATGTGTGTGCATACATGCACTTACTTGTTTATTTATTGATCTACCTAAGTTAAAAACCATGAGTTGACACAAATACCTCCAATTCAAATCCAGTATGACAGAGTTTGTTTTAGCCTTTCCCCTTTCCATTTTTGAAACTCCTTTCTGAGAAGCCTGGCTCTCATTATTCACAATATATTTACATACTTGCCTGTTACCCTCATGTGTAATCACTATGGTGGCTGTCTCCTTAGCCACATCTCTGCACATTTAACTTGCCCCTTTGACGCTGTACTTCTCCAGTCCCAGTTCCCTTGGCACTGTTAGCCTTCTCAGTCTGGACCATCCCCTTCCCACAACTGTCTCTATATTCCTGGCCCTAGCAGACCCACCAACCTGGGCTGTATTAAGCGAAGGGAAGGAAGAGGAAAGACACTAAGAAATATATTATAAAGAAAAAGAAACGAAAGCGGAGAACTGTTTTATTTATTTCTGTGTGAAATGCTGTTTTAAAAATATATAATAGTGTTTAGTAGCCCTTACTTCAAGGCTGACTGTGGTTCAAATTCTAAATTTACCACCTACCAGGTGTGTAATCTTGGGCAAGGTACTTAACATCTCTGTGCCTCAGTTTTCTCACGTGTAAAATGGGGCTAGTAATAATACCTGTCTCATAGGGTTCTAGTGAAGTTAATATGTTCTAGTGAGTTAATATGTATAAAGTGTACAGGACAGTGTCTTGCACACAGTATTTTTATTATTATCAGACAACCTATCATTGTGAAATATGTTGTTTTTTTTCTAATAAAAAATTACTAAATACCAATGATCATTAGTGATGTCTTCAGTAGAGATAAGAAAAATTACTACAGTTACTTTTTCATCTATCAAAAAGTATATGTTTTCTACAGGAAAATAAGGCAGCCAGAATTGGTACCTTTCCAAGAGTTTTTTTTTTTTTTTTTTAAATCAGACTCTGAAGTTAAAGGAAAAATCATTAAAAGTTATTGCCAATTAGAGATATTAGTGTAAGCCACTGGGATGTTTTTCAAATTATACAGTTTTAATTTGCAAGCATCTTTTTAGGAGTCTGAATCAGAAGTTGGCAGTCTGTGGCCCACAGGTCAAATCTAGCCTATTGCCTGGTTTTCATATGGCCAGTGAGCTAAGTGTGGTTTTTACATTTTTTTTTTTTGGAAAGGTATGCGGGCCTCTCATTGTTGTGGCCTCTCCCGTTGCAGAGCACAGCCTCCGGATGTGCAGGCTCAGCGGCCATGGCTCACAGGCCTAGCTGCTCTGTGGCATGTGGGATCTTCCCGGACTGGGGCATGCACCCGTGTCCCCTGCATCGGCAGGTGGATTCTCAACCACTGTGCCACCAGGGAAGCCCCAGTTTTTACATTTCTAAAAAACTTATTTATTTTTATTGATTTACAGTGATGTGTCAGTTTCTGGTATACAGCAAAGTGATTCAGTTTCATATATATACACATACATTTTTTTCTTTTTCATATTCTTTTCCACTATGGTTTATTATACGGTATTGAATATTTCCTATGCTATATAGTAGGACCTTTTAAAAAAAATCTATTTTATTTTATTTATTTTGTGTGTGTGTGTGGTACACTGTTGTGACTCACTGTTGTGACCTCTCCCATTGTGGAGCACAGGCTCCAGACGCACAGGCTCAGAGGCCATGGCTCATGGGCCCAGCTGCTCCACGGCATGTGGGATCTTCCCGGACCAGGGCACGAACCCGTGTCCCCTGCATTGGCAGGCGGATTCTCAACCACTGTGCCACCAGGGAAGCCCTAATGTATTTTATATGTAGTAGTTTGTATCTGCTAATCCCAAACTCCTAATTTTTCCCTCCCCCACCCCCTTTCCCCTTTAGTAACCACAAGTTTGTGTTCTATGTCTGTGAGTCTGTTTCAAAAGTAAGTTCATTTGTGTCATATTTTAGATTCTACGTATAAGTGATATCATATGGTATTTGTCTTTCTCTTTCTGACTTACTTCACTTAGTATGATAACCTCTAGGTCCATTCATGTTGCTGCAAATGGCATCATTTCATTCTTTTTTATGGCTGAGTAGTATTCCATTGTGCATATACACTACATCTTCTTTATCCATTCATCTCTCAGTGGACATTTAGGTTGCTTCCATGTCTTGGCTATTGTAAATAGTGCTGCAGTGAACATTGGGATGTATGTACCTTTTTTAATTATAGTTTTGTCTGGATATATGCCTAGGAGTGAAATTGCTGGATCATATGGCAACTCTGTTTTTAGTTTTGTAAGGAGGCTTCACACTGTTTTCCACAGTGGCTGCACCAATTTACATTCCCAAAAATGTAGGAGGGTTCCCTTTTCTCCACACCCTCTCCAGCATTTGTTATTCATAGCCTTTTTAATGATGGCCATTCTGACTGGTGTGAGGTGGTACCTCACTGTAGTTTTGACTTGTATTTCTCTAATAATTAGCAATGTTGAGCATCTTTTCATGTGCCTTTTGGTCATCTGTGTGTCTTCTTTGGAGAAATGTCTATTTAGGTCTTCTGCCCATTTTTAAATTGTTTTAAAAAGTAAGAATATTATATGACAAGTGAAAATTATGTAAAATGCAAATTTCATTTTCTATAAGTAAAGTTTTATTGGAGCATAGCCACACCTATTTGTGTATATCTTATCTGTGGGTGATCTTGCTCTACAGTGACAGGGTTGAATAGTTACAATAGAGACAATACGGTCCACAAAGTCCAAAATACTTAATGTATGGCCCACTCTCACCACTATAATTCAACATAGTTTTGGAAGTTTTAGTCACAGAATCAAAGAAGAAAAAGAAATAAAAGGAATCCAAATCAGAAAAGAAGAAGTAAAGCTGTCACTGTTTGCAGATGGCATGATACTATACATAGAGAATCCTAAAGATGCTACCAGAAAACTACTAGAGCTAATCAATGAATTTGGTAAAATAGCAGGACACAAAATTAATGCACAGAAATCTCTTGCATTCCTATACACTAATGATGAAAAATCTGAAAGTGAAATTAAGAAACACTCCCATTTACCATTGCAACAAAAAGAATAAAATATCTAGGGATAAACCTACCTAAGAAGACAAAAGACGTGTATGCATAAAATTATAAGACACTGATGAAAGAAATTAAAGATGATACAAATAGATGGAGAGATATACCATGTTCTTGGATTGGAAGAATCAACATTATGAAAATGACTCTACTACCCAAAGCAATCTACAGATTCAGTGCAATCCCTATCAAATTACCAATGGCATTTTTTATGGAAGTAGAACAAAAAATCTTAAAATTTGTATGGAGACAGAAAAGACCCCGAATAGCCAAAGCAGTCTTGAGGGAAAAAAACAGCTGGAGGAATCAGACTCCCTGACTTCAGACTATATTACAAAGCTACAGTAATCAAGACAGCATGGTACTGGCACAAAAACAGAAACATAGATCAATGGAACAAGACGGAAAGCCAAGAGATAAACCCACGCACCTATGGTCAACTAATCTATGAAAAGGAGGTAAGGATATACAATGGAGAAAAGACAGTCTCTTCAATAAGTGGTGCTGGGAAAACTGGACAGCTACATGTAAAAGAATTAAATTAGAACACTCCCTAACACCATACACAAAAATAAACTCAAAATGGAATAAAGACCTAAATGTAAGGCCAGACACTATTAAACCCTTAGAGGAAGACATAGGCAGAACACTCCATGACATAAATCACAGCAAGATCCTTTTTGACCCACCTCCTAGAGAAATGGAAATAAAAACAAAAATAAACAAATGGGACCTAATGAAACTTAAAAGCTTTTGCACTGCAAAGGAAACCATAAACAAGATGAAAAGACAACCCTCAGAATGGGAGAAAATATTTGCAAATGAAGCAATTGACAAGGGATTAATCTCCAAAATATACAAGCAGCTCATGCAGCTCAATTTCAAAAAAACAAACCACCCAATCCAAAAGTGGGCAGAAGACCTAAATAGACATTTCTCCAAAGAAGATATACAGATTGTCGACAAACACATGAAAGAATGCTCAACATCATTAATCATTAGAGAAATGCAAATCAAAACTACAATGAGATATCATCTCACACCAGTCAGAATGGCCATCATCAAAAAATCTACAAACAGTAAATGCTGGAGAGGGTGTGGAGAAAAGGGAACCCTCTTGTACTATTGGTGGGAATGTAAATTGATACAGCCACTATGGAGAACAGTATGGAGGTTCCTTAAAACACTAAAAATAGAACTACCATTCGACCCAGTAATCCCACTACTGGGTATATACCCTGAGAAAACCATAATTCAAAAAAGAGTCATGTACCACAATGTTCATTGCAGCTGTATTTACAGTAGCCAGGACACAGAGACAAGCTAAGTGTCCATCGAGAGATGCATGGATAAAGAAGATGTGGCAGATATATACAATGGAATATTACTCAGCCATAAAAAGAAATGAAATTGAGTTATTTATAGTGAGGTGGATGGACCTAGAGTCTGTCATACAGAATGAAGTAAGTCAGAAAGAGAAAAACAAATACCATATGTTAACACATATATATGGAATCTAAGGGGGAAAAAAAGGTAATAAAGAACCTAGGGGCAAGATGGGAATAAAGACACAGACCTACTAGAGAATGGACTTGAGGATATGGGGAGTGGGAAGGGTAAGCTGGGACAAAATGAGAGAGTGGCATGGACATATATACACTACCAAATGTAAAATAGATAGATAGTGGGAAGCAGCCACATAGCACAGGGAGTTCAGCTTGGTGCTTTGTGACCACCTAGAGGGGTGGGATAGGGAGGGTGGGAGGGAGGGAGACGCAAGAGGGAAGAGATATGGGGATATATGTATATGTATAACTGGTTCACTTTGTTATAAAGCAGAAACTAACACACCATTGTAAAGCAATTATACTCCAATAAAGATGTTTAAAAAAAAAAAGAAAGTGTGCTGACTCTTGGTTTATACTGTGAGAGGAGCAGTCACAGAGGTCTGGAAGAATCTCAGGGAAGATGGGTCAAGTCCAGCAGATATTCCTGCCTTGCCTGGTGACCCTGGACAAGTCACATATCCTGGTCTGTTTCCTCATCTGTGAAATGAGAATATTGGACCTGAAGATCTAAGTCCTTCATGCTACCCTTTGGTGCCTTCGTAACATTAATTCACTCGATTCTACTTTTATAGGCTGACAGTTTATTTTAAAAAGCAGTCTCACTTCATCTTTTCCATTAATCTGTTTGATATGAATTGAGCTAATATGGCAATTTTCATCTCTGTCCCAAAGCTTCAGAAATCATTGACCTCACATTTTATCTGATTTTATCTCCCGTTACTGTGCCTGAGTGGATTTTGTGTTGCAATGTATAGTACCTTATTTTGTTAGACGGCGAAGCTATTTCACAATGGCCCAAAGAGCAGTTTATTCTGTTCCATAGCAACAAGCCTTTTGCCCACATTTGCCATCTGGTGTTTGAAGCCTGTATCTTGTGGAGATTTTTTTCATTAGCTGACAGTCATTCTCATCTGCTTTTGGCTTTAGTATATCTGACATTCTCATTATTGCTCATCCTAAATAGTCTCTGTTTTAAGTAAGAGAGCACTTGGAGTTGTTTGCTTAATAGAAGGGATTCAATTTCCTCATCTGGAAAACAAGGGCGTTGGATGAGAAGATTCCTGCCAGTTGGCACCATCTATGATTTTATGAAACTTGGGTTTTAATGTGATTTAATGTATGTGATTGACAGCCCACCTAGACTGTGGTCTGTGAAGAGGAAGGCCATGCCATAATAGGCTCTCTTGATGATGAATAACTGAGTAAGTGAACGAATGGCCACATAAGCCCAGGTAACATCAGGATGAGAGAGCCATTGCCCCATAAAGGCAATACCAATGATAGTTTGTAATTTTCCACAGTATTTTTAGAGGTTTCCTAAAAATAAATCTCAAGGCCCCTTGCTACCTCCTCCATCTGATTTTTTACTACTCTTTCTTCTAGTCTTTATACTATATCCCTACTGGTCGTCCTGGTATTTCAAAACATGCCAAGCATCTAATTTAAGTTTAATTTAAATATACATATCAGGGTCCTTGTACTGGCTGTTTCCTCTGCCTGGAATGCTCTTCTAAGAATATGCAAGTGATTTATTCCCTTTATGCAAATCTGTGCTCAAACATCATCTCTCAGAGAGACCATCACATCGCACATCTTATTTTATCCATTTACTTTGCTTTATTTTTCATCATAGCACTCACTCATATATGCAATGTGTCTTATATTCATCTATCAATTTATTGTTCCTACCTAGCCCATGGAATAGTGCTTTGCACACAGGAGTCTCAAGCAGTAACTGTTGAGTGAATACATGAATGAGAACAAGAAAAAATTATCTGTTAAGTACTTGATTTGTGAATTAAGGTTCTCTCCAACTCCACTGTTAAAGTACACACCTGTCTATAACACAACTTGTAGTTTTTTTGCCTCTATGCCTCTGCACCTATCATTATTTACCCCTTCTATCCCTTACCCTCTAATTCTAGATACTTATAAGTCCCAAATCCTACCCATCATTGTCTGAGTTCTGCCTTTTCTTTGAAACCTTCACTGACCATGCCCACTATCTCTTCATCTGAACTGGTGGGGCCAAGGGCACTGTGTCATCATGCCCTCCCCAATCTGATTCATTGTCTATCTCTGCGTGTCTTAACTCCCCAACCATAGGCTCTATGAGTAGAGTTTATTTTTAGGTATTTCTATTTTGCTTTACTTTACATTTTCATGTATATTTTAAATGGAATTGACTTTATTGTTTTAGATAGAATAAAACATTTACTATTAACAATTTTGAATCTGCAAAGATATAAAGATGAAAGCAAAAATTACCCCCAAATTCTACTGTAGAGAAAATAACCACTGTGAACATTTGGACACACCAGCCCAACACACACACACACACACACACACACACACACACACACACACACACACCATATTCTTATAAAAAATTGGATACCATATATGTTATCTAGTACCTTAAATTTTTTTTTGCGTTTTTTTAAAAAAACTTAAGATTATATCAAGGAGAATTCAGTAAATATGTCTTCACTGATACTTTTTTTTTTTTTTTTTTTTGTGGTATGCGGGCCTCTCACTGTTGTGGCCTCTCCCGTTGCGGAGCACAGGCTCCGGACACGCAGGCCCAGCGGCCATGGCTCACGGGCTTAGCTGCTCCGCGGCATGTGGGATCTTCCCGGACCAGGGCACGAACCCGTGTCCCCTGCATCGGCAGGCGGATTCTCAACCACTGCGCCACCAGGGAAGCCCTTCACTGATACTTTTAATTGCTGCAGTTTCATCATATTTAACCAATCCCTTATTTGACTGACTTTGAAATTATTTGCAATTTTTAGCTATTGCAAATGTTTGATGTACCTTTTGGGGGCAAGCGGGATGAGAGATTTGAAGAGAGGGTAGACTTGAAGTCATCATGGTGGAGGGGTGGAACATGAATTGACTAGAGAAATACTCTTCACATTTTTTTTTACTAATGTGCCCCCTAAAAGAATTTTGAAAAATTCTGTTCGCTTTTGCATTTTTAAAAGTTGATATGTATAGTTTTTATTAAATTTTAAAATGTTTAAAGCTTATAATTTCTGGCAAATTGTAAATATATACATGTTAAAATTAAGCTATGCTATTACTTTTTAAAAGATGTCTGATGGAATCAAAATACAGTGAGTGGTTTGATATCTGCCTTAATCTATGTTTCAAAAAATCATGAACTAGCTCCTTATTAATGATCTGAAATGGTATACAGTCCCTTTTTCTTCTAGAATTACTAATTCTATTCTCCTTTTCTTACAGAGTTTGTGCTAATACAGTATAGTTTTACACTTCAAAGCCTTTTACTGGTCAACCACTGCCATGAAATTTGTGTGCATAAATTTAAATATTTAAAATTTCCTGGGACCACAAGGAAATTTTTAAATGTGTATTACACATTTTGAAAAGTAATTTGTTAAATGTATTAATAAAATAAAAAAGCTGTTTTTTTCTTCCAACTAAGTAATGTATCTATGGATGAGTGTTACTTGTTGGTAGAATTAAATAGGAGCAGTATCCATTTTTTTCTTATTTTTCATTTTTATAGATGTAAATGCTGAGAAACATTTTCACATTAATCACGTAGATGGGAATGGGCAGAGTTTTCTTATAGCAGTTTTCCTCAATCCTTTGAACTCCTTTTGAGTTATTTGATTAAAAAATTGTGTATAAATTTATTACCAGAAAATACTTCTAATGATCTGTCAGTGGATAAGCAATTAGGCCTCCTGTCAGTTTTATTGACAGTAAAGACAGGGCTGGAGAAATGTCTCAGAGGGCCAGGCACAGACATTGGCTGGAGCACCTTTGAACTTGATGACTATGGATATTCTGTCTACTGTGTGGTGTGCTCGCCCCAGTGCTGCCTGGCTCCTCAGGTGCAGCCCAGAGAAGCAGGGCTGGGTTTCCTCAGGGTTGAAAATTCAGCACATGTGTGTTAACTAAAAGATATAAGAAATATGAAAAAATAGCTGGTGGAATCCAGGCTGGACAAGGAAAGGGGTGAAAGATGGACTGGGGGAAAGTAGAGAGGAGAAAGTAAAGGGAGGGCTCTTTAAGGTGGATGATTGTTTGGAATAGCTGAAGTGGCAAAGAGGAAAAAAGAGGAAATGGTGGTCAGTTGTGTGATTCCGTAGTTTTAGAGGTAGAGCACTTATGGGTCGTGAACATGCCCAAGGTGTGGCCGTGACGTGAAGTTCATAAACTTCATTTGTTCATAAACAGATCACATGAAGATAAGTTCATGGAAATAGGTGCTATGATCTCAAAAGGGTTCTCCATGTTGATATGATAAGGAGTGAAGGCAGATCTGAACAATGAGAGAAGGTTGGTAAAGCAGAACAACAAAGAAAGAGGAAGAATGCCTTGAAAGCTGAAAGGAGTGGGTCTTAAGGGAGCTTTGCATGCTTACGAGAACCTGTAGGAAAAGTGGTTTAGAAATGGCCGTGGTGGGTATGGAAACTCATTGCTTGACCCTGATGTATGAATACCTGTCATTTGAGAAGTGTAGGGGAGGACATGTCCTCAGGGTAGGAGCCCCAGTTATCAGGAGGGAGAAACTCAGGGCAGATATTGAAGACACAGGGAAATTTGCTGCTGATGGATGGGCAGTAACAAGAAGTCACAGTGAAGTGGAGAGTGGTAGGAGCAGGTCAGGAACAAGAAAGTAGCACAGAGCTTTTGGAAGAGAATGTTACAGATCAAGATCCCTGCTGTGTATTTGAGGAGCAGGTGAATTCTAGTTTTCATGTTGACTGAAGAAAACAGAAAAGAGGGCAGGTGGATTTAGTCCAGTGGTCTTTGAGGAGTAGGGCCTTTGCCCAACTACTCAACATCTGCTTTAAGTTCATTGAAGATGTGTCTTGCTTGGTTGAAATAATTGAGGCTTACATGCTGCAGACATGCTGAATTATTATTTTAACGTATTTTTGCTTTTTATTGCCAGTATATCATTGGGATTATTTTTGCGTCTGTATTTATTATTAATTATTTATTTAATAATTACATTACAAAAGGCATTGGCCTGTATTATAATTTTCATCCTCTGTATATCTGTGTTTATGTATATTGTATATTTTGTCAGGTTTTGGTATGAGGATTATGGTAGCTTTTAGAAATAGAGAGGTGTCCATTGTTTTCCACGCTCTGGAGTTCTTAGCACAGACATCTGTTCTTTGTAAGCTAGAAAGAACTTTGCTATAAAATTCTCTGAATGTGTGCTATCTAATGTGGCATAATAAGCACCTGAAATGTGGCTAATATGACTGAGGAACTGAATTTTTAAATTTATTATTTTTATTTTTAATTTAATTTCTCATTTAAAAATTGATGCTCATCTCAGTGTTTCAGTGTTTTGGGGACAAACTGGTTATGTGAGTCTATGTTTTGTAGATTATGTAAAGTCTAAATATACAGATGAAGTATTTCTAATGAAAATTTACCAGCCAAATTGAAATGTACTTTAAATGCAAAATATTCCCTGGATTTTAAAGACTAAGAAGAAGTAAAATTAATAACCTTTACATTGATTTTATGTTGACATGATAATTTTTTGTCATGGCCACCTATGTTGTTAAATAAAAGATGTTATTAAAATTAATTTTACTGTTCCTTTTTACACTTTTAGTGTGGCTATTAGAAAATTTAAAATTATAAATGTGGCTTGCATTTGTGACAGGTATTATATTTCTATTAGACAGCATGGTTCTGAACCATGAGCTTTTCTAAAAGGTAGTAAAAACTTCCCAGTTTCTTTTTTTAAAAATTTTCATATCTGCTTTTATTTATTTATTTTTAATTAATTTTTTTGGAGTACAGTTGATTTACAACGTTGTGTTAGTTTCTACTGTACAGCAAAGTGAATCAGTTATACATATACATATATCCACTCTTTTTTTAGATTCTTTTTCCATTTA
Source organism: Kogia breviceps (assembly GCF_026419965.1). NCBI lineage: Eukaryota > Metazoa > Chordata > Mammalia > Artiodactyla > Physeteridae > Kogia > Kogia breviceps. Next base: position 75,648,048 of record NC_081317.1, read on the forward strand.
GGTCATTACAGAGTATTGAGTAGAGTTCCCTGTGCTATGCAGCAGTTCCTTATTAGTTATCTATTTTATATATAGTAGTGTGTATTTGTCAATACCAATCTCCCAATTTATCCCTCTCCTCATTTTCTTATAGAGTTACTGGTTCATTCAGTTTTCCTATCTCTCCAGAATAAATTTTGATCATTTATATCTTCCTCAAAAGTATTTATTTCAAATGTATGAATATAGTACTTTACACATATTTCCTTTCTTCCTCCCTCCCTCCCTCCCTCCCTTCCTTTCGGTAATGGTAAATGGTAAATCAGCTCTAAGATACATTGATAAAATTCTGTTTTTGTGATTTTCAATTAATTTTGTATCTGCTTTGACATTTATTGATTCAAATATATTTTTAGAATCATCCAATTACTTTTCCTTATTTGTAGGAATTACATTTTAATTTTCTCTTCTGATAAAAATCCCTGTTTTTTAAAAAAGGATATCATCAATGAATAGAGAAGTCAATATTTATTTTATTTTATTTTCTGTTCCACAGACTGTTTTTCCTGCAGTATATTGCCTTGATTCTAATTGTTTAGATACATTTTATATAAGTTTTCTTTCAATATTTCATGTTCCATGAAACATTTATTTTTACAATATTGCATTTAAAAATGAAACAGGATATGTCCTGCACATACATTTCATTTTTCTTTGTCCTTTCTTGCTTTGCAATCCACTTTTACAGAGAAAGCAATCACACTGTACTTAAAAAGAATCAACAATAGATGCAATGTATCTACCATTTAAATATTCCAGGGATGTGCTAACTTCTTAATTGAAATTACCATATTTTGCCTTCACAGTAGCTCTGTGAAGTATGTACTGATGGTATCCTCAGTTTGCAGATGGGGAAACCAGACCAAGAGGGATTGGAACCCATCCAGGGTTTCCCACCTATTGCCCATGGACTCACACGCTCCATGGGAGAGATCATTCTGTTAGTTTCTCATGCACAATACTAGAAAAATATAGCAGACCTCTTTATAGCAGATGTCTAGCATCAGAACATCAACATAGTTCATGCTAAGATTCCATTGTCAGGCAATTATTACATGCAGTTAGGTTCAGTGTTAATAAATTGTCCCATGGTATACTACTACTGTGTTCTGGACTTGGGTTTCCTATAACAACCTAACAAAAATCTTTCATTCATCTGCAGTGAGGTACACTTTCTATAAACAATTGTTTCCTTTAATCATTTGGGGGGTGGGGAGACATAGATACCAATTAGCCATTTTTAATACTGGGTGTCTTCAAATTAGAATTTTTGAAGTCTTACTTATATCTGTAGAATGGCAGAAAAGGAGAAACTTCATACAGTTTTTCTTTGGGCAAGCAAAGGCAAATCCCTGTCTTTTTGCCTCTGAACTCTATCCCATTTGCTGTCAAATACCTTTTAAAATTAATTTAGCTATGGTATAGTCTCTTTTAAGACTTAGATATTTAATAACAACAAATGACTATGGTTCATTAATTTATGATTCTTTTCTTTCTTTTTTTTAAAGATAGTGTTTTTGGAAGAAGCGTCCCAACAAGAAAAGCTGGCCAAAGAATGGTGCTTCAAGCCATGTGAAATAAGAGAACTGAGCCACCAGTAAGTCAGAGCCAACATTTTTCCCTTTTACTTGATGGTGTTAACTAGTCTCAAATGATAAGAACCTGTCTTGAGAGACAAAGAGGCTTTTTTTTTTTTTTTTTTTTTTTTTTTTAAGGATGAGGTGGGAAAGAGAAGGTAAATAGAGAACATGGAGCTGAAAGACAGAAACTTTGAAACCTAGAGGCTGCCATCATTCATTTACTTCTTCAGCAAATATTTGTTGAGCTTATTATGTGTAAGAATAGGATCTGGAGGTGAAAATGATCTACAGAGCCTTGGTCCTCACTGGGTTTACGGCCCATGGGGAACAGGGAGCATAAACAAGTGCACAGATATGTAAGCATGACAGTGATGCCTTCTATAAAGGAAGTAACGAGGCAGCATGATAGAGATAAACTGATGCTGTGGAGGGGAGTTTGGGGAGGAATAACTCTGACAGTGTGCTTAGGGAAGACCTATCTCCAAAAGTGCGTTTGAGCTACGATTTTATGTTCCAACTACTTTAGTGGTTAATATTTGTGCCAAATGTGTTTCCTGTTGATTGGTCTACTCTCTTCATAGCCTGGGTGATTTGACTCATAGAAATGGGAATACTTTTTTTAAACTCAAAGATTTTGTCTGGTTTCAGGCCAAGTATGTTTCCAAAGTCAATGCAAGTTGCAAAGTCAACCAAAATCGTTTTCATTCTAAAAACACTTTTATAACTTGGGAAGTGGCTTTGGAGTAATGTAGTGAGAACACTGAATTAGGAATTAGAACACCTGCCACGAATCCTCACCCTACAGCTCTGCAGCTGTTAGCTCCCCTCTTTGAGCTCGTCTCCTGGGCTGTTGGCAAAGGATTGTCCTAGATTGTGGTAGACACCTTGTCCACTGCAGGAGGACTGTGAATTGGGTTCCCCCTTAGGCTTTGAGGCAGAGGAGCTGGCCACAGTCCAGAGAGATGGGGTGACTGACCCTAAAGTTTTGCTGCATTTATACTCACATCTCCTCCTCCTTCCCTCTCTGTGCTGCCTCCCTGTTGGCTTAGAAGCACGTGGCCAGTGGGCATGCAGATGATGCATGCCTCCAATGGGCATGCCTCCAATGGGCATGGAGGTCATTTTAGGCACCTCTGCTGTTGCCATCTGTTTCCTCTGCTAGATTTTCTTAAGAATATATGTTGAGGAATAACTGACATTTATAAGTCACCTTCTTGCATTGCTTTGTCACGAAAGATTAGAAGGTGGCTTGGGAGTGGATGAGATGGAGGTTGGGAGAGGGTGGGAGGATGGTGGAGTGCCTGGAGGAAGGGCAGTGAGGTGAACACATCTGTGGGTCTTCCTATCCTTTTGTCCCTCTTTATGAGACTGCTTTTGGAGTTAAATCCATCTAATAAATGCATATTCCAGGAGACCTATAAGCACTACACTCAGAAAAGTGAGAAGGTAAGAAAAAAATGTGAACTTTGGTGGAAGACTAAAATCTTTGAAGAAAAATTATATTTAAAATGCAAAGTAATTTTTACATTAAACCTATAAGATAGGTACAGTTGAATTTCTTCAAGTCAGGATTAAAATACATGATGTCTCTGACAGTCTGTTTAATAGAGTCAATGTACCTACAGGTATCTCAGCACCGTGTGGATTTTTTTTTTTTAATGAAAATTACAGCTGGAGCAGTCTGAGCTGTGCTTCAATAGGAGTGGATCAGACTAAGACCATGGACCAGAGAGAGGTTGACAGGGCCAGGATTAGGGTGAGGCATTCACCTTGAGCACAGAATTTAAGGATGTTGGAGAGGGCAAAAAACTTACTAATCAAGATAAATAATACTTTAATGCAGTTTAATGCAGTATTTTTAAAAATCAAAATTAATGCAAAAAACCCACAATGAACAAAATGCCAAAATTTTTAATAAGGACAGGATGTTGTTTGTTCCACACCTTGCATTTTTGTGCAATGAAAGAGTGGTTTTCAAAGAGCCCAGGATTCCCAGGCCCTTGGGACCATCGCATCCCCAGCAGTGCATGTTGATGAGGGTTTCCAATAGCGTGCAAGCAGACTGAGTAACTCAGGCTATTATATAGAAGGTCATGTGTTTTGATTGTAGGGCTTTTTCTAGCATTTTCCAGTTGGTTAAAAGACAGGTGGATGTTCTGACAAGTGTATATAGGGGCACATATTGTTCTTTCTCCTCAGGTTCTGATAGAGCCTAGGCAGCACTGCAAGTTTGGGATGTGAAGTTGATGGTTTTTTTCTGGGGAAAGTTGAGATTTTCTAAGGAAGTTAGGATAGTGATTAAGTAAAGTGAAAAGAGCAAAGTCGAAAAGCAAAAGGAGAAAGGAGAGCTTTTTCACCTTCTCCTGCTTCAGCCTTCAAGCCCCCTTGCTTTGCCTGCAGTTTGACTTTTGATGGCAACCATTTAGCTGCAAGTGATATCTTGAGTGGAGTTCTAAGCCTGGCTGGGCCACTAATCATCCTCAAGCTTCCTTTGTTCTTTCCGTAGAATGAGTAGCTGGGCTCAGTGACCGCTAATCTCACGTGCAGCTCTGACAGTCCACACACTCCTGCATGTACTGCTGTCTGTAATAATCCTGGAATATAACTTTGATTATGTGAATGTTTCTATTAATAAGCATTTCATAATACTTCCTATGTCCTAAAAAGGATTGCTAGGCTTTCTGGATGAAAGTTAAACTTCTGATACAGTAAATCCTTGCTCCCTGTCGCCTCTGAAGACTTTGTATCCTGTGTTTATCTCCTTTACTTCTTCATCTCTGGTACCTTCAGAATACGCTCAGGTTTCTCCTACATGGAAAACAAAAAGTGACTTTCACTCCTCCCCTACATTACCATTCTGACTTTCACTACTGAATAGTTTTTGCACAGTACTTTCTCTGCACCTGTCTTTCCTGTTCATGGCTCTCTCCTCAGCACCTAGGACAGTAACTAAAACATACTAGGACTGGGTAAGTACTTAGATAATAAAGGACTGCATCTATGTGAAATCAGGTGTCTCCCCAATCATTGTATGGAAATGAGAGTTCGCAGGGTTTGGACTCTTGCAGTTTTGAACACTGGTCACTGTCCTGCACTCCTTTCCTAAATTGCTGTCCTCAACACCTCTCTATCATAGGTGTCTATCTTCCTGACAATGATTCTGTCTAGGTTGAGCACGACCTTCTCTTCCTCAATCCTACTCTTTAAGTGGAGGCTACTGCTCAAGGTTTAGTTTCATGCTTTCTTCCACAGAAATCTCTGGCACCACCAACTTCTAGGGTTACCTAATTAGGGGAGACTGTCAAATCTGAATGCCATCTTTAACTCTGTGACCTCTTATCCCATGTGTTCAATTGCTTTTTGGAGACTTGCAGGTCATACTTTGACTGTAGGCTTAGTATGACATTGTCCCTTCCTCAAAATGGACTTTCCTTTTAAATTCTCTGTACTTTATGTCATTTATTCAGCATCACATGCTCAGAAACTTACTCTCTTTCCTCTGCTAACTAGAGCTAATAAAAATCAAGTTCTTTCTCTCATATTTATCCTTTTCCTTTATTCAGAAATGCTCTCATTCTTGAGAGATTGAAAGAGCGTCCCCACACGTGCCTGCCACCACCAGATTCAACTTCCTAGACGTGGGGTTCAATATGTCACAGTTCTGCCTAAGAAGATAAAAAACAAAGGATCAAATATTCTCATGATCCCCTCCCTTTTGGCTACAGAATAACAAATACATGTTAATTCACTAAGTTAGGTATTCAAGACCCTTTCTTAAAAATTTTTTTTTGTAGTTTTTTAGGAAACATTTTTTATATAATAAAGTACATAGATCTTATATAATTTGATAAATTTTGACAAATATATATTTGTGAAACATACCAATCAAGATACAAAACATTCCTACCATCCTAGAAAGCAGCACCCCTGTGCTGCTTCCAGTCATTGTCCAGCCCCTTATCAGCAGCTCTATTTGATTTCTATCACTTAGATTAATTTTGCCTGTTTTTGAACATCACATAAATGTAATAACTCAATATGTACTCTTCCGTGACTGGATTCTTCCATTCAAAATAATGTTTTTGAGAGTCACCCATATTGTTATGTATAATAGTAGTTCAGTCTTTTTCATTGTCAAATAGTGTTTCATTGTATAAGTAGACCACAGTTTATCTACATTCCTGTGGTATTTGGTTCCCCCCCGGCCCCCGCCCTTTTGTTATTGGAGTATAATTGCTTTACAATGTTGTGTTAGTTTCTGCTGTACAACGAAGTGAATCAGCTATACGTATACATATATCCCCTCCCTCTTGGACCTCCCTCCCACCCCACCCACCATCCCACCCGTCTAGGTCACCACAGAGCACCGAGCTGAGCTTCCCTTCCTGTGCTTTACAGCAGGTTCCCACTAGCTATTTTACACACGGTAGTGTACATAATCTCTCTACTCTCCCAATCTCAATCCTAATTTCCCATTTCGTCCCACCCTCCCCTTCCCCCCATGTCCACACATCCATTCTCTACATTAACGTCTCTATTCCTGCCCTGGAAGTGGGTTCATCTGTACCATTTTTCTGGATTCCACATATATGCGTTAGTATACAATATTTGTTTTTCTCTTTCTGACTTACTTCACTCTGTATGACAGACTCTAGGTCCATCCACGTCTCGACAAATGACCCAATTTCATTCCCTTTGTATGGCTGAGTAATATTCCATTGTATATATGTACCACATCTTCTTTATCCATTCATCTGTCATTGGACATTTAGGTTGTTTCCATGTCCTGGCTATTGTAAATTTGAGGCTAGTATGAATACATCCCCCATAAAGCCTAATATGATCCTTTTTGTAAACATGTTTTGTTTCACTTGGGTAAATTACTAGGAGTGAAATTGCTCCTTCTGTCTATGTTTGTCTCTCTCTTTTACACACACACACACACACACACATCCTCTCTCACCCTTGATGTCCTCAACTAGATTATAATCTCTTTGAGGACAAGAAGATGTCTTATTTTTCTTTGGACTCAAGGTGTAGCAGAGTTTCTTAAACATAGTAGACACTTGGGAAATATTATTTGATTGAACAATTCAACTACATGAAGAAGTCACACTGCCATTCCATGTTATGATGGTGGGGACAGTAAAAGCCCCAAGGACTGAAGTGTTCTGGAAAGGTCAGTGACTGACACCGAAGAGGAATCTGTATTTCCTTCTCCCTCTCTGCATGCCCCCACGTTGTAGGTCCACTTACTGCAGCCTTCTTGACATATTTGTAGGTTGTCACTGCTTTTCATTTCCAGAGTGAATGAAAAATTCAGAGGGTAGTGACCAAGAATACTGAGGCTACTGCCTGGGTTTGAGCCTAGGCTCTAGAGCTGAAGTCAGATGATTACTTTTTTCAAGCTATTTAAATTTCCTGAGCTTGAGTTTACTCTTGTGAAGATGGGGATTACAATACTACTTCTTAAGTTTGTTGTGAGCATTACATCATCATCACAACTAATTTTTTTGGTGCTTTCCATTATGTAGGCACTGTTTTTGCAAATATTAACTCAATTCTCATAACAGCCCTATGGTGAAACTACTATCTCCGTTTTATGTAAGGGGAAACTGAGTCACAGAGCAGTTAAAGAATATGTTGAAGATCCCACTGCTGGTTTATGGTGGGGCATAAATTCAAAATTAGGCAGTATCAGTCAAGAATGTGTATACTCAAACCTTATAATAAACTGCCTTCCACAAATAAGATGATGTACGTAGAATGCTGTGCCCAGTGCCCAGTACATGTCCGACTTCAGTAAACATTAGCTGCTGTCACCATCATCATTATCACCACCATTCCTAGTTGTCATTTAAAAAAAATAAAGCATTTATAGATACCCGTGGCTTTATTTGTCTTCCATTTAGGTTGTATACATTTGAGTTGGTACTATATGGGATTCTTTATTATGTCCAATTCTGAGTTCAAGTTCCTTATGTATATAAAAATGTAACTAATATTTCCTTGAGGTGATGGTGGTGGTGCATACTGTATTTTAACAAATATCTGCTTGGATGCAATTAGACACTTAATAGACACCAGTGAGCCAGATTCTTTCTTTAGTAAAGCTTTTAAGTATCTATTAGCATTGGGCTGCCTCAATTCTGTGGGCAGTGCCTCTGAAAACTCTAAAAAACATCGTTCTAGGACTTGCTGTTGTAAGAGTTAATAGAAATAGGAAAATTGATGGGTGGAACAGTGGAGTGATCAGAAACATCTGGAGAATGGTTGTCATAGCATTGCATCTGTATCTTCACTTAACTGTTCATACCACTCACCCACTGACACTCTCGTCTTCTCAGATTGCCCTTCCCTAACCAGCCTCAGTTTGCTCTTGTTGCTTCTGTTTCAGAACTCAGCCCCTCCATCACATGGGACAGGACTAGATTTCTTGCAGTCAGCCAAGGTCAAGATGACCATTGGAACTAAAATCATGGCCATTCTGTTTCTCATCATCAGTCATCCTTAGTGACTTGTGTGTAGTTCCTCATCCTGGCTCTAGAAGTTTTGACCTCCTCTCTCATCTTTGCCCTCTGTCCTACAACCCCCAATTGTGAGAACAAAGTCATATGATTAAACTGTAGCTTCACGCATTTCTCGTGCAACGACTGCTTTGCTTCTGCCCAGGGCTGTGCTTTTTCCTCCTTTCATGATCTCTGGTAAACTTTACACCAAGACATTCCAATTTAGGACTGTTATCGCTCCTAGCAGAGTTTCATTTTTATTTTCTGATCTCTAAATAACAGAATAATTTACATTCATCTGATTGCATTGGCTCTAAACCTGGGTGGAGTAAACAGTTAAATCACCGTATAGAGAAAATGTGATTTAAAGATATGGAAAATGACTTAAGATGTTATTAAATTCTTTTCTCCCTGTCTTAATTTCCAGTGAGTTCTTCATGCCTGGGCTGGTTGATACACACATCCATGCCCCTCAGTACTCTTTTGCCGGGAGTAACGTAGACCTCCCACTTTTGGAGTGGCTGACCAAGTACACATTTCCTACAGAACACAAATTCCAGAACATCGACTTTGCTGAAGAAGTATATACCAGAGTTGTTGTAAGTATCCTGCTTATGAGTATTGGTGCATTGTGTTCAGTCATCTGTAGAAACATCCATTTCTTGGGGGCAGATTTAAGTTATTAAAAATAGGCAGTTAAGGCTATAATAGACTGTATAGACTTTTTCAGTTCTTTCATAGCTCAGTGAGTTTGTGACCACTTCACCTACATAGCTAGCCACTAGCAAAGAGACAGCTTGAATCTAAATCCTCAAATCCCCTGGGTTCTCATTACTCTCATTTACTCCTCGTTTTACTTTACTAAATTTGGGTTTAATGCATATGTGTGTTCCTTTACTCTTGCCAATCAACAGTGCTGTTCTAGGTACCATATGGAATAGCTGTGTAACCTTTGGAAAGTTCTGTGACTCATTTTCCCCATTTGTAAAAAAAATAGAGATAATGATAGTACCTACTTCTTAGGATTATTATGATACTTAGGCAAGTTAATATTTGTTACGCTCTTAAAATAGTGCCTGACATTTGTATTTGCTTTACAAAATACCCAAGGAAATCTAAAATTAAACTTTCAAGTTACAGTGAGAAAGTGTATCACATTATTTTGGTAGCTTCGAAAGGAAGGAAAATAGGATGGTCCCGTTGCAGGGCGCGTGGGAATGTGATGAGCATTAACCCAGTAGAGGGAACTATGGAGCTAGTTCAGTCAGAGAACAGTGGCTGTGGTGTGTGCCAACTAAAGGCCCTGAAATGTCCTTCCTTCCACTCTATCAGGGAAATCAGTTCCCTTTATTCTACTCCAACCCTATGCCCAGTCCACTCAGCAGCCAGAAATAACTTCTGCAGCTGAGAATTAAAGCGGCAAATATCCTATCTGACCACTAACTCTTGTCATCTAGCATACTTAGTCTGAACATTCCTGCATTTTTATTGGACCCATTGATGGTTTTTCTCTTAAAGTAATGGTGTGAGGGTGATAATATTATAAGCCTTATACAGTGACCTAGCCACCCTGCCAGTTTCCCAGATCTTGCATCATCCAAGCCTTAAAGAGTAAAAGTGCTATCATTTATATACTTGCCTTGCTTAGTTATAAATTCAGTGTAATTGTGGACTTTACATATTTAGCACGGATCCACATGACACCAGGAAAACTGAGAAGGACTAAGGCTGTGTTGGAAGTTGCTAGTGCATTGTGTTAATCACATCAAATCTTTTTATTCTCAAAATTTATTTATACCTTGCATTGTTCTGAAAAGGGTTAGAGATATCTTAAAATTGCATTGTATACAAGAGAAGAAAATGAGTCATGAAATCATGGCAAAGGAAAAAAAAGGAGGAGGAAAAATAAAATAAAGCCAAGAGGTAAATGTATAACCATGGGGGTCCATGCACTTGTTAGGATTTGTCACACATTTGGCTTTAACTGACCCAGAGAGGGAAATCAAAGTATTTGATGTCAGTGAGTACAAAATAGGTGAAATAGTGTTATTCTCTACAAGTATTCTCGGTGTACACATCTTCTGTTTCTGATTATGAGCAGGCCCATAGACTTCAAGAGTTGGATGAGCTGAGAGTATAATTGACATTTGTTTAAGAAAGTTGAAATTTGTTAACTAGAACCTGTCCCTAAGGCTGAAGACTGCCTGTGGCAATGCAAAGGGGGTGCTAAGGCAGTACCCATGAACCAAGACATTTTTTGTTTTGTTTTTTATTTTCTGCCACAGAAAACAGTCCTGGATCTATTCTTCAACAAATGGGCAATCCAGACCCCAGATTGGGCAATCTGCATCACAGATTTTGACAGTGATAATTTAATCTGAAAGTAATTTCAAGTATATATTAGCAAACATCTCCTAAGAGTGTTAAGAAAAAAATCCCAGTAAGGGCTTCCCTGGTGGCGCAGTGGTTGAGAGTCCGCCTGCCGATGCAGGGGACACGGGTTCGTGCCCAGGTCCGGGAAGATATCCCACATGCCGCGGAGCGGCTGGGCCCGTGAGCCACGGCCGCTGAGCCTGTGCGTAAAAAAAAAATCCCAGTAAGTCAGTCCTGGAATATCTCCCTTTAAACATTGCAAACTGGGTGAGAGATTGAAGTTTCAAATTGGACTTTGGACTGGAATGAACCAAAAAGACTCGAAAGTTCAGGAATCTGTATATTATATAGATTATAGTCAAGGGACTGCAGAGTGAGATTCTTGGTAAATATGCCAAGACAAACTGGTTGCAAATATTCTCCTGGATAATAGAATGAATATGCTTACTCTATGGGGTTGTCAAATTCAGCAGATAAATTCAACTAATTCCAAAGAGGTGTCAAGTCATTAAAGTACAGGTGAAAAGACAAGGAAACAGGCCACTCTTTTCCCCTATTTTAGCTCATGGAAATTGTAGAACCTGTTAAGGGGCCTGTTGATACTGGTGTTGAAGCTCAGTAGTAGTGTGCAATATATTTTGAGCTCAAAAGGCTTGGTCTCAAGAATTGACAATTCTTATCAAGAATTGAAAGCAGGGGAAAGGCTGGGAAGTACAGCCAATATTTTGATGTTATTCCTGATAGATTTCTTTATAAATTGGAAAGTCATCATTAATGGAAATGCCCTCTCAAAAGCTTATGAGAAACTAGGGTGGAACAGATGCCCAGAAACCCAAACATATAACATGCGAAGAAGAAAAGTAGCTGCATTTTAGATGGCTTACCTAGTAAGATTTTTCAGCCAAATTCTTTCCTTACTTTTTTAACTACATAAGTCACACATGTGGCTGAATGCAGTGGGAACCAACAGGAGCAGCTTTGGGGGTTCTTTCTTCTCTCCCTCCCTCTCTACCTTCCTTTTTTTCCCCTCTTCTATGGGCTCTCCCTGTCCTGTCCCTTAAATGTAATTTGGGCCGATTCTTGAACTTTCTAGTCTTTCTAGTTTGTTCCAGTCCAATTTGAAACTGCAGTTTCTCATCTAGAAGCTTTTCTGTATGAGAAGCATTTTCCCCCGACTCAGAGGAAGGACTTGCTGTTGGTGTCTGGGTAGTACTTCCATTGTCATTGTTGCTAATTAGCTGAAATTTTCCATTTTGATCTCTTCTTCAAGCCCCTGTTTTAGAACGGTGTTTAAAGTGTTGAGAATTTAGAAAATGTCAGATTACACTTGTCTTAATTTTGAGTTTCATTTTATTTTGCTTAGTAAATGTAACGTGTGTGGTTATTTTTCTTGGGAATTAGTTCACTGTTATTTTATGACCCAATAAAAGGTCAATTTTTATGATTATTCTATACATTTTTAAAAAGACTGTGTGGGCTTCCCTGGTGGCGCAGTGGTTGAGAGTCCACCTGCCGATGCAGGGAACACGGGTTTGTGCCCCAGTCCGGGAAGATCCCACATGCCGTGGAGCGGCTAGGCCTGTGAGCCATGGCCGCTGAGCCTGCGCGTCCAGAGCCTGTGCTCCGCAATGGGAGAGGCCACAAGAGTCATGAGGCCCGCGTACCAAAAAAAAAAAAAAAAAAAACAGTACAAATTTAAAAAGACTGTGTTTTCTCTGTCAATATGACTTTTAAAAATATCCATTAGATTAGGTTGTTAAAAGTGTTAAACAAGTCTTGTATCGTTTTCCTCTGTAGTCTCCCACATAATAAGACAAGAAACTTAAATAGTCTTCCCTTCAAGATGCAGCCCCCTCACCATGTCCTGTGTAGATCACGTGAAATTTTAGTTCCTGGTTTTTTTTCTTTGCCATCTACATACATTTAATTTAAAATGTTTTTTTAAATTTAATTTTATTTTTGTATACAGCAGGTTCTTATTAGTCATCAGTTTTATACACATGAGTGTATCAATCCCAATCTCCCAGTTCATCACACCACCACCCCCCTGCCACTTCCCCCCTTGGTGTCCATACGTTTGTCCTCTACTTCTGTGTCTCAATTTCTGCCCTGCAAACCAGTTCATCTGTACCATTTTTCTAGGTTCCACATATATGCGTTAATATACGATATTTGTTTTTCTCTTTCTGACTTATTTCACTCTGTATGACAGTCTCTAGATCCATCCATGTCTCAACAAATGACCCAATTTTGTTCCTTTCAATGGCTGAGTAATATTCCATTGTATATATGTACCACTTCTTCTTTATCCATTCCTCTGTCGATGGGCATTTAGGTTGCCTCCATGAACTGGCTATTGTAAATAGTGCTGCAGTGAATATTGGGGTGCATGTGTCTTTTTGCATTATGGTTTTCTCTGGGTATATGCCCAGTAGTGGAATTGCTGGATCATATAGTAATTTTATTTTTAATTTTTTAAGGAACCTCCATACTGTTCTCCATAGTGGCTGTATCAATTTACATTCCCACCAACATTGCAAGAGGGTTCAGTTTTCTCCACATCCTCTCCAGTATTTGTTGCTCGTAGATTTTCTGATGATGCCCATTCTAACTGGTGTGAGGTGGTACCTCATTGTAGTTTTGATTTGCATTTCTCTAATAATTAGTGATGTTGAGCAGCTTTTCATGTGCTTCTTGGCCATCTGTATGTCTTCTTTGGTGAAATGTCTGTTTAGGTCTTCTGCCCATTTTTGGATTAGGTTGTTTGTTTTTTTAATATTGAGCTGCATGAGCTGTTTATATATTTTGAAGATTAATCCTTTGTCCGTTGATTCATTTACAAATATTTTCTCCCATTCTGACGGTTGTCTTTTCATCTTGTTTATGGTTTCCTTTGCTGTGTAAAAGCTTTTAAGTTTCATTAGGTCCCACTTGTTTAGTTTTGTTTTTATTTCCATAACTCTAGGATGTGGATCAAAAAAGATCTTGCTGTGATTTATGTCATGGAGTGTTCTGCCTATGTTTTCCTGTAAGAGTTTTAGTGTCCGGTCTTATATTTAGGTCTCTAATCCATTTTCAGTTGATTTTTGTGTATGGTGTTAGGGAGTGTTCTAATTTCATTCTTTTACATGTAGCTGTCCTTTTCCCAGCACCACTTATTGAAGAGACTGTCTTTTCTCCATTGTATATCCTTGCCTCCTTTGTCATAGATTAGTTGACCATAGGTGTGTGGGTTTATCTCTGGGCTTTCTGTCTGGTTCCATTGATCTGTGTTTCTGTTTTTGTGCCAGTACCATATTGTCTTGATTACTGTAGCTTTGTAGCATAGTCTGAAATCAGGGAGTCTGATTCCTCCAGCTCCGTTTTTTTCCCTCAAGACTGCTTTGGCTATTCGGGGTCTTTTGTGTCTCCATACAAATTTTAAGATTTTTTTGTTCTAGTTCTGTAAAAAATGCCATTGATAATTTGATAGTGATTGCACTGAATCTGTAGATTGCTTTGGGTAGTATAGTCATTTTCACAATATTGATTTTTCCAATCCAAGAACATGGTACATCTCTCCATCTGTTGGTATCATCTTTAATTTCTTTCATCAGTGTCTTATAGTTTTCTGCATACAGGTCTTTTGTCTCCTTAGGTAGGTTTATTCCTAGTTATTTTATTCTTTTTGTTGTAGTGGTAAATGGGAGTGTATCCTTAATTTCTCTTTCAGATTTTTCATCATTAGTGTATAGGAATGCAAGAGATTTCTGTGCATTAATTTTGTGTCCTGCTACTTTACCAAATTCATCGATTAGCTCTAGTAGTTTTCTGGTAGCATCTTTAGGATTCTCTATGTATAGTATCATGCCATCTGCAAACAGTGACAGCTTTACTTCTTCTTTTCCGATTTGGATTCCTTTTATTTCTTTTTCTTCTCTGATTGCCATGGCTAGGACTTCCAAAACGATGTTGAATAATAGTGGTGAGAGTGGACATCCTTGTCTTTTTCGTGATCTTAGAGGAAATACTTTCAATTCAATTCAAATTCTCAATTTTTCATTGAGAATGACGTTTGCTGTGGGTTTGTCGTATATGGCCTTTATTATGTTGAAGTAGGTTCCCTCTGTGCCCACTCTCTGGAGAGTTTTTATCATAAATGGGTGTTGAATTTTGTCATCAAAAGCTTTTTCTGCATCTACTGAGACGATCGTATGGTTTTTATTCTTCAATTTGTTAATATGGTGTATCACATTGACTGATTTGTGTATATTGAAGAATCCTTGCCTCCCTGGGATAAATCCCACTTGATCATTAAAAGTGATCCTTTTAATGTGTTGTTGGATTCTGTTTGCTAGTATTTTGTTGAGGATTTTTGTGTCTATATTCATCAGTGATATTGGTGTTTAATTTTCTTTTTTTGTAGTATCTTTTCTGGTCTTGGTATCAGGGTTATGATGGCCTCATAGAATGAGTTTGGGACTGTTCCTTCCTCTGCAGTTTTTCGGAAGAGTTTGAGAAGGATGGGTGTTAGGTCTTCTCTAAATGTTTGATAGAATTCACCTGTAAAGCCATCTGGTTCTGGACTTTTGTTTGTTGGAAGATTTTTTTTTTTGAAGATTTTAAATCACAGTTTCAATTTCATTACTTGTGACTGGTCTGTTCATATTTTCTATTTCTTCCTGTTTCAGGCTTGGAAGGTTTTACCTTTCTAAGAATGTGTCCATTTCTTCCAGGTTGTCCATTTTATTGGCATAGAGTTGCTTGTAGTAGTCTCTTAGGATGCTTTGTATTTCTGCAGTGTCTCCTGTAACTTCCCCTTTTTCATTTCTAATTTTATTGATTTGAATCCCCTCCCTGTTTTTCTTGATGAGTCTGGCTAATGGTTTATCAATTTTGTTTATCTTCTCAAAGAACCAGCTTTTAGTTTTATTGATCTTTGCTATTATTTTCTTTGTTTATATTTCATGTATTTCTGCTCTGATCTTTATGATTTCTTTCCTTCTGCTAACTCTGGGTTTTGCTTGTTCTCCTTTCTCTAGTTCCTTCAGGTGTAAGGTTAGATTGTTTATTTGAGATTTTTCTTGTTTCTTGAGGTAGGCTTGTATAGATATAAAATTCCCTCTTAGAACTGCTTTTGCTGCATTGCATAGGTTTTGGATCATCGTGTTTTCATTGTCATTTGTCTCTAGGTATTATTTGATTTCCTCTTTGATTTCTTCAGTGATCTCTTGGTTATTTAGTAATGTATTGTCTAGCTTCCATGTGTTTGTGTTTTTTATGTTTTTTTCCTCATAATTCATTTCTAATTTCATAGTGTTGTGGTCAGAAAAGATGCTTGATATAATTTCAGTTTTCTTAAATTTACTGAGGCTTGATCTGTGACCCAAGATGTGATCTATCCTGGAGAATGTTCCATGCACATTTGAGAAGAAAGTGTAATCTGCTGTTTTTGGATGGAATGTCCTATAAATATCAGTTAAATCTATCTGGTCTATTGTGTCATTTAAAGCTTCTGTTTCCTTATTTATTTTCAGTTTGGATGATCTGTCCATTGGTGTAAGTGAGGTGTTAAAGTCCCCCGCTATTATTGTGTTACTGTCGATTTTCTTTTATAGCTGTTAGCAGTTGCTTACGTATTGAGGTGCTCCTATGTTGGGGACATAAATATTTATAATTGTTATATCTTCTTGGATTGATCCCTTGATCATTATGTAGTGTCCTTCCTTGTCTCTTGTAACATTCTTTATTTTAAATTCTATTTTATCTGATATGAGTATTGCTACACCAGGTTTGATTTCCACATGCATGGAATATCTTTTTCCATCCCTTCACTTTCAGTCTGTATGTGTCCCTAGGTCTAAAGTGGGGGTCTCTTATAGAAAGTATATATATATGGGTCTTATTTTTGTATCCATTCAGCAAGCCTGTGTCTTTTAGTTGGAGCATTTAATCCATTCACGTTTAAGGTAATTATCGACATGTACGTTCCTATGACCATTTTCTTAATTGTTTTGGGTTTGTTTTTGTAGGTCATTTTCTTCCCTTGTGTTTCCCACTTAGAGAAGTTCCTTTTGCATTTGTTGTAGAGCTGCTTTGGTGGTGCTGAATTCTCTTAGCTTTTGCTTGTCTGTAAAGCTTTTGATTTCTCCATGAAATTTGAATGAGATCCTTGCTGGGTAGAGTAATCTTGGTTGTAGGTTCTTCCCTTTCATCACCTTATCATGCCACTCCCTTCTGGCTTGTAGAGTTTGTGGTGAGAGATCAGCTGTTAACCTTATGGGAGGTCCCTTATATGTTGTTTGTCGTTTTTCCCTTGCTGCTTTCAATAATTTTTCTCTGTCTTTAATTTTTGCCAATTTGATTACTATGTGTCTCGGCATGTTTCTCCTTGGGTTTATCCTGTATGGGACTCTGCGCATCCTGGACTTGGGTGGCTATTTCCTTTCCCATGTTAGGGAAGTTTTCGACTATAATCTCTTCAGATATTTTCTCGGGTACTTTCTCTCTCTCTTCTCCTCTGGGACCACTATAATGCGAACGTTGTTGCATTTAATGTTGTCCCAGAAGTCTTTTAGGCTGTCTTCATTTCTTTTCATTCTTTTTTCTTTATTCTTTTCTGCAGCAGTGAATTCCACCATTCTGTCTTCCAGGTCACTTATCTGTTCTTCTGCCTCAGTTATTCTATTGATTCCTTCTACTGTAGTTTTCATTTCAGTTATTGTATTGTTCATCTCTGTTTGTTTGTTCTTTAATTCTTCTAGGTCTTTGTTAAACATTTCTTGCATCTTCTCGATCTTTGCCTCCATTCTTTTTCCGAGGTCCTGGATCGTCTTCATTATCATTATTCTGAATTCTTTTTCTGGAAGGTTGCCTATCTCCACTTCATTTAGTTGTTTTTCTGGGGTCTTATCTTGTTTCTTCATCTGGTACATAGCCCTCTGCCTTTTCATCTTGCCTATCTTTCTGTGATTGTGGTTTTTGTTCCACAGGCTGCAGGATTGTAGTTCTTCTTGCTTCTGCTGTCTGCCCTCTGGTGGATGTCTAAAATGTTTTAAATTTGGATCCTCTGTCTTTGTTTTGGATTTATTTTCTTAGACGATGATAATCTTTTCCAATAAGGTGGTTGACAAACAATCCAAGTCCTTGAACTACCAAAAATGGTTTTACTTTTTTCTGACTCTTGAATGATGCACTTCAGCTACAGAGAGAATTCTCTTTCAAATGATTTTCCTACCAGCATCCAGTGTGCTGATGTCAATCTGATTCTCATTCCCTTGTAGCTAATTTGCTGGCCTTCAGGATTTTCTTCATTCTTGAGGGTCTGAAATTTCACTTATAGATCTGTTTTTGTTTTTGTTTTTTTCAGTCCATTTTCTTTAATACAGTATTACTTCTGTTCTGGGAAATGAATTTCCTTCTCTCTCTCTCTTTCTTGTGCATGCACGCTCATTCATTTTCTCTGCCACCCCCCACCCCATTTCCCTTGCTCTTAGTATATTCTTCCCTCCAATCTGTTCTTTCTTTCAGCAACTCTTCTTAGAAAAATAGTGAAACTTCTGTGTATACTTTTGCGCTGCATTCTTAGAGAATGCCGGTGGCCCAACTTTGCAAGTTATTAATTCACTCTCAGTGTTACAGTAGCCTGTTCCTCTGTCAAGGATACAATGTCCTATTCTATGTACGTAACAATGCTTATTTTAGATCATTTTATGCCTCTTGTTGCTTTAGTAAGTCTGATTCCTCATGTGTTCATTCAGCAATATTTACTAGGCACACACGAGGATCCAGGCACGTTTCTGGTTGCTGGAGATTGAATTTGATGCCTCTGTCATGGTGTTAACTTTTCTCTTGGGTGTGTGATTATGGTAGCAAGCTAGCACATCCTTTTTTATAGGTGACAGGCTATATAAACATCCTTTACTTGCAGCCAGAAATATTTTTTTTCATGTGCAAGTGTCTTAAAATTTGAAGAGATTGACATGAAAATCCAGTTTTCCTAATTCTCTTGCCCTTCATTACTAACTGACAGCACTGGTCTCTCTTTTTTGTTGTTGTTTTTTTAACAGTTGGCTGAAGCTGAATAGAGGCTGCTAGGATACAGCATGTTCTTCCCTATTACTTTAAGTCCAAATTATTTTCCTCCTGCAGATGTTTACGTTTCTAATCCAACCCCATTCTAGGCAAGAGTCCTCTTGTTTCACAAATGAGGAAACTGATGTTGAGAATGTAAAGCAACTTTCTCAAGGTCACACAGGTCATAATATGCAACAAGCAAGAACTCCAGTGCAGTTTTTCCTCTGCACTTTAAAAAGCTTCTGCTCTGTGTGGGGGCTGGGGGCATATGGGAAATCTCTGTACCTTCCTCTCAATTTTGCTGTGAACCTAAAACTGCTCTTAAAAAATGTCTTAAAATTTTAAAAAAGAAGAAGAAAAAGCTTCTGCTTAAGACAGACCCCACTCAGGTCAGTCAGTACTTTTCCAAGTGCTCAGACAACTCAGGTAATATCAGTTCCGATTTCTTTCTCAAAATCTTCCCACTGTCTTCTATTCCTTTGTCTCACTCTGGTTGGGATTGTCTCTGGCACTGCTATAATCTGGGCATTCCCTTTGCTTCTCCTCTGTGTTTAATTCCCATTTTCTGGACCTAAGAAGTTCTTTTTCTTTGCATTACTCTCACATTTTTTAAAAACATATCTTCTAGGAGGTTCCTAAGCTCTTAAAGGAGAAAAACATTCAAGATTTTGTGTATCTAATCATCTCTCTATTCTATTTTCACACTTGACTGATAATTTACCAGCGTATAAAATTCTACTTTAAAATAACTTCCCTCCTTAAATCAACTATACTTCAATAAAATAATTTTTTTTAAATTAAAAAAAACTTTCCCCCAGAAGTTTAAAGCCATTGTTCTGCTTTCAGCATCACTGGTGATAACACCAGTGCCATAGTGATTCCTGCCATTTGTCTATGACTAGTTTTCTTTCTCTGAAACCTTTCAGAATCTTCACTTTACTTGTAGACTTAATATCTCACAATTATATGCCTTACTTGGCTTCTGGTTTTCATACACTGAACTGAGCATTCTATGAGGATTTTCAGTTTGGAGAGACTAGTATTATTTCTCAATTTCACCCTCTCCATTTCCTTAAAAAAATGTTTTTAAACATCTTTATTGGAGTATAACTGTTTTACAATAGTGTGTTAGTTTCTCCTTTACAACAAAGTGAATCAGTTATACATATACATATGTTCCCATATGTCTTCCCTTTTGCGTCACCCTCTCTCCCATCCTCCCTATCCCACCCCTCTAGGTGGTCACAAAGCACAGAGGTGATCTCCCTGTGCTATGTGGCAGTTTCCCACTAGCTATCTAAAAAAAATTTTTTTTTAGAACTTTTATTCTATATGTTAGATCTCTTAGATTGAGCATAATTTTCTTATCTTTTCATCCTTGACTTTCATCTTTCTTCTCTGAGAAATTCTCTTCTAATTTAACCTTCTGTTGACCCCCATATTTGATTTTTAACATTTTTACTTTTGGAGCGTTCTTATTCTCTGATTTCCACGGCATTCTGTTCTTTTTTTGTGGATACAATATCTTCTTTTATTTCTTTGAGATTGTTAATCATCGTGTTGTTTTTTTTTTAAATCATGCTTCCTTCTGACTTACAGATTGCGTTTCCTGCAATATTTTATCCATATTCTTTCTTCCTTCCCCTCTCCCCTTTTTAATAGTAGCTTTCCTCCAGTGTCTGTTGAACCTTAAATGTACATTCATATTTAAGTGTGATGCTCCAAGATGCTGATTGGAAGATCTGGGTGGGGTAGCATTTGTTGACTGGTAAACTTCATTATATGATGAACAGTGAAGGTAGTAAACAGCCCTATAAATTGTGGGTCCCAAAAGTCATTGTGAGGACATCTTTCTTCTAGAGCCATTCATCTTCTCTAGGAAAAAGTCCTTCAGTCCTGCCAGGACTGGTGGAAACAGTACATGTGGTATTTTGGGGAAGATGACCAAGGGTCCCAGAGGTCAACCGGATGTCCACTTAAACCTCTTCTTTTCAGCCTATGCCTCACCTTGTCCTTTTGGGCTTGTACCCTCTAAATACTATCCAATTTCTACAAAGGGTAAATCTCTTCTGCAAGGAGCAGGTTAGGGGTGGTTGGCTGATTTCAGCAGGGAAAACAGTCCTGCCAAGGTTTAATTATCTGTATACAGACTTTCAGCCAATTCCCTGTCAACCACCACATGCTCCCCTCTCTTTCCAAGCTGCCTCCAGGTTCTTATACTTGTCTTTTCTTCCAAGAAGATGTTGAAATATTTCCACTGCTCACGTCTCCTCTCGGCTTATGGTTTAATAAATGTTATACTCCTTTACTGGTATTTTAATAGAGATTTGCTGAGGAAGAGAGATGGATACATGTTATCAATCTGCTAGGATGAACTAAAAATCTGGTTGAATAACTGTATCCTGTAATTGCTAGAAAAATCTCATTTATTCACTCCCAGATGCAATAAAGTTTGCATATTCTTAAACAGTCCTAAAAAAATAAGGAATTAATTAGTATCACATTTTATAAATTCTGCAACACAGAACTGTGTGAATCTAGGAAATCGAAAGCATCAACTTCTCCTTTAGCTAACACTTTTAAAATATAAATACTTTTACCATTTGCCTTAACTACATTTCATATTGAGATGGCATGCCTTTAAATAAAAACATCTTAAAATTGAAAACTAAAATTCCATTTTCATCTGTATATACCATGTGACTTTTCTGGGCACAGGCGATTCATGGTTTTTATGATTTATTTTTAGAGGAGAACACTAAAGAATGGAACAACCACAGCTTGTTACTTTGCAACAATTCACACTGACTCATCGCTGCTCCTTGCAGAAATTACAGGTGAGGAGATGAAAGGATGATTTACAGGCACATGAAGCATGTCCAGACCATGCCAGCAGTGACTTATACTTGTGAGCAGTGCTGCCTTTTAATTGCTAGAATTTAAGCACTGCACTTCTTGCAGGTAATTAGGTATTTGTGTATAACTGTGGCCCTTGAACTTTTTCTGTTGTTTAAGTAATTTGATTATTTACTTTTAGTTTTTGGCTGCAGAATGATGTGAATGGGTCTGAATTTTGTGTATTAATTTAGGGCTTTTTGGAGCAGGTTTACTAATTCTAGCAATAGCAACAGTTTATCTATCAGCAGATGGATCTTAGCTGTTGGCTAGACTCAGGGCACTATGCTAGATGCTGGGAACACAGTAAAACAGAAAATAGTCTCTGCCCTTGAGGAACCAGACAGGATTAACTGATTAATAGGTACATGCACTGATTAATGACTTTAGTAATAGCTGTAGTGCTTTTAGTAGATGCCTGGTATTGTTCAAAGAACTCTACGTAGATTAGTTCAGCTCGGTTGCAAACAGCCTTCTGCAGCAGTTATTCAGGTCCTTGTATGACAGATGGATAACTGATGCTCAGAGAGGTTATGTAACATGCCGAAGTCACACAACTAGTAAGCAGAGCTGAGACTGGATTTAAACTGATGATTCCAAAACTTGTACCCGGGGCTTCCCTGATGGTGCAGTGGTTGAGAGTCCGTCCGCCTGCCGATGCAGGGGACACGGGTTCGTGCCCCGGTCCGGGAAGATCCCACATGCCACTGAGCGGCTGGGCCCGTGAGCCGTGGCCGCTGAGCCTGCGCGTCCAGAGCCTGTGCTCTGCAATGGGAGAGGCCAACAACAGTGAGAGGCCCGCATACCACACACACAAAAAAACAAAACAAAAAGAACCCCACAAAACTTGTACCCAGTACAGTGCCTAGCACACAGCAGGTGCTCAGTAAGTAAATACTGTTGACTGATATGCTGACACTACTGCTTGCTGGCCAAGGTAGTTTATACCAAAGACCTCAAGGGTGACACTGAAAGTAAACATTGCAAATTTTGGAGGAGACAGAATGAACCCAGAATTGGATCACCTGGGAAGATTTCATTGAAGGGATCTTTAAATTGGGCTTTGAAGGGAAGATAAAATGAGGAGAGAGGAAAATGCCTTTCAGACAGGAAAGATGACATGGGGGTATGGGTATGGGGACAGGAACGTTCATAGTGGCTATACAGGAGGCAGGGGACAGAGTAGCTGAACTAAAGGGAAGGATTCATGGCATGGTGGGATGGGAGAGGTTGGGCAGAGGGGATGGTTCAGTCTCTGGAGAGATTCAAATATGCATCAGACTCAAAAAAGTTTTCAGCGAGGTGAGGTATGTGATGAAGGTGGTGTTTTAAGGAAGAGTAATCTAATGGCCAGGTATTACAGTGAATTACAGGGGAAAGAGAGAGATAGAAAGACTTCTGAAAGACTCAAGACAGAGGGGGAGACATTGTTGAAAAAATGAACATTGCCTCATGTAGCATCAACTTTCTAGCTGAAATAGAATTCCTCTAGCACCTTTGATAAGCATGAGGTTCTTCAGTGCTGAGAACTGCTGGTAGGAGTAAGTAGAATCCCACACAGATAATGATATTGGCACTGCTACACTTAAGAATAGCGACAGTATCTTTTCGAAGCCCTATGTGCCAGCCACTTTACATACATTATTGGGTATAGTCCTCATAACCCTGCACATAGCGGAGAACACTGGGCACATCTGGGTTTCGACCTTAAGCAAATAATATCCTACATTCTGGGAGTAATCAGAGGAGTAAGGTGCTAATGGGAGAACCTTTACTACTTACAGAATTGATCGGGGTCTTGTTGTTATTGTTCTTAAATGGTGTGATGATCTTCTACATTCTCACTTATGTTTTTATAATGATTTTAATTTAAGATGTTTTAAAGAGGCTTAGGAAAGGTACAGTTTGGGAAAGAAACATGACTTTAGATTCTTTTTGTGTGTGTCTCACAGATAAATTCGGGCAGCGGGCATTTGTGGGCAAAGTCTGCATGGATTTGAATGACACTGTTCCAGAATACAAGGAAACCACTGAGGAATCAATCAAGGAAACAGAGAGGTATGTTTGTCTTGATTTGTCTTATGGATGGAGTTGGAGATGGGAAACAGAAACCTCTTTAACCCAGGCAGAATGTGCACATCTATCACTGCCTGGGTTTGCATAACTTGATGAAATTGATCTGATCCTAAGGAAAATGTTGCATGTCAGTACTATTTTTGTATATCAAATCATTTTAAAGCCTCTGGGAACTTGTTATAGGAGTCCTAGGGCAAATCCCTTTATAAAATGAAGGATTTTTTAAAAAGTAAATGATTTACCCACTCCCTGTCCTTCGTTATAGACTGGGGCTTCTCCTGTAGATTAAACTTGCATTAAGTGTCTGTGGCCGGCTCATTAAATTACTTTTGGTTGTGGGTCATCCTGTTGCTTGAGATCATTTGCTTTTGTTATGTTCTTTTTATTTTACATGGGGATATGCTAGTGATACCATAGGTACTTTTTCTATATTTCTTTAATGGTTTTTCCATGGTGCCTTGAGGATTTGACAAGGAATTGTGTTGTATGACACTCAACATCCAAGAGATATAGAAGAAAATTCTTTAGGTTTAAATCTTGCCTAAGACCAAACATATCCTGATGCAAGTTTGAGAAGTCCAGCTTTTCTCCATTCCCCAGACCTCCTTCACCTTAAGTGTGTCCTCCGTAAAGGGTGGCTAAGGTGCTGCTATGTTCCCATAGAGAGAAGGAAGCACACACTTTCCCTTTAGCGTTTGGCCATATGCTCAACTTTTCTATGAATCTGTGTTTGTGGGAATAGTGAACCCTAATTCACATTTTATTCTTAAACAAAGGATTACCAGAAAGCAGGAAGCTATAGCTCATAAATATTTCCAGCCAGGGCAGAAACAGTCATTTCATTGGCCCTACGGATACCACCATCCCTGCAGATAAAATTGGTAAGATCACCATCCCTGTCACTACCCATTTCACAACCATGTCTGGCCTATTCCTTCTGCTTTACTCCAACATCCATGCCCAGTAGGACTCAGCCTTTGAAAATAAATGATGCTATTGTGATTTTGTGAGCAAGCAGCTTCCACTTTAGGGAAACTGGGAGTAGAGAGCCCCATGACTTCTAAACACCTCTGGATATATAGGACTCCATGACTCTGATATCCAAGGAACATAACATACTGCAGTATTCCCCCAAACAGAGCTTAAGCTAGTAGAATGGTTTGAGTGCTGTGGGAATACTTGTGAACAGCCCAGCTGATGTTAGATGATAAAATTGCATTTCCCTGTGATTTTGCACTCCATCGCTCTGGCTGCAAATGAGAAAGCAGGGTAATTACTACTTGTCAATCCTTAATTAGTGGTGGCGAAACATGTGCAGCATTAGAAATGTTTACATGGAAATTAGGACATGTAAGGGTCATGTTTTCGTGCTTTTAAAAAATTAATCAATTAATTTTTTTTTTTTTTTTGCGGTATGCGGGCCTCTCACTGCTGTGGCTTCTCCCATGGCGGAGCACAGGCTCCGGACGCGCAGGCTCAGTGGCCATGGCTCACGGGCCCAGCCGCTCCACGGCATGTGGGATCTTCCCGGACCGGGGCACGAACCCGTGTCCCCTGCATCGGCAGGCAGACTCTCAACCACTGCGCCACCAGGGAAGCCCTAAAAAATTAATTTGAAAAATGCCTAAATTTTCTAACTTCCCGTTTGTTGCTTTATTTCAGATTTGTGTCAGAAATGCTCCAAAGGAATGTAAGTAAACTTGTTCCCAGCTCGTTTTTTAATTGCCTTCCTGTTAGTTGTAGGATTTGTTATTAAGCTGTTTGGTAGAGGTTAGCCTGTGTACATTTGGCTTATTCCATGCATGCAGAAGTATTTTCCTAAAGCCTTAAATTATTTTCATGGTGGATGCATCAACTCAGCTCAGGAAGGTCAGGTGTTTTTTACTTTCTCAGTGGTTTTCCCTCCCTCTCCTCCGGGACCTTCTAATTTCATAGGACAGGCTGGTGGGGAGGCAGGAGAGGGCTTCATGCATGTAGACAGATTGGTGGCAACTGGATGTTGTGGCATGGTTTGTTGGCTACATCACCATTGGCTTTGGCCTCTTGTACCCCCTGATCTGGTCTGAAACATAGGTGGTGTCCAGCCCTGATACCCCAGCCAGACCTCCTTGGTCCATAGATGCGTGGCATGTCATGTGGCCTGCAGGCACTCAGCCAGGCACCCCGTTCCACAGTGCCCTGGTGTTGGTGATCCTGTGAAGACAGTGCTGTTTTCTGTCCCACCCCCAGCAGGCTGGTCTATGGCTCTGCTGTGCAGTCTCTTAGATTTGCAAACCAGACTCTTCCCTCACCATTTTTTAAGGTCTGATTGGAAGCCATAGGAAACCTCAGTACTTCTTTCAGTCTAATCTTGGGAGACCTAGGTGCAGCTTTGTGGATCCTTATCCTCACCGCTCTTCTATGAGTCCTTCTCTACTGCTCAGCAACAAAGGTGACATCAGAGCCGTTCCTGCAACTAATTAACAGTCCTCAGGGAGGCCATGGCCAGCACACCACCCCAAGATGTAGAAAGGGGAACAGGCCACCACTTCATTCTTAGTTTTCCCAGCACTCTCCCTTAAAACGTCTCCTCTGCCTCCTAATTCTCTTCATAAAAGCCACCCAGTCTAGGCCTGGTATAGCCTTCATGCGCCTTGCATTTGAGGTGGGATCTTCTTCCATTGAACTTGGTGCTACAGAATATACCCCTCCTTGTTCTCATCCATGAGCCATTTCCATGAAACCCAGCACTTCTACCCACTCCTGGAATGAAGGACTATCCCTAGAGATGAAGACATAAAATCATTTCATGGTATGATATGCATTTCCTTACCAAGTGTTTTTGATTATTTCCAGTATTCTAGAGTGCAGCCCATAGTGACACCACGTTTTTCCCTTTCCTGCTCCGAGACTTTGTTGGGTGAACTTGGAAACATTGCGAAGACCCGTGATTTGCACATTCAGGTGGGCATTTTTCTCCTATTTGCCTCTGTCTAGACCTGCAAGATTTCTCTGTACCCTAAAGTCTGGCAGTAATCTCGTAATCTCCAATTCTTTTACTGGGATTTTGGAGGAGGTGGGTTTCTCCTTTTCTCTTTTAGTTAGTTTGGTTGGCAGTTAACATGACATAAAGCAGATTAACAGGAGAAAATCAAATTTATTATGTGTGTACAGGAAATCTACATAAGTATGAAGAATTCCAAAGACAGCAAGGCAAGGTGAGGTATATATATAATCTGGACTAAGTAGAAGGAAGCAGGGGTCTGAGGTTTCAAGGAGAAATAAGGTAATTCACTGGAAGATAAAAAGAGTTAATATTTGGTAAACAAAAGTTTGCTGAACCATTCAAAGACAACAGGACACAGACAAGTTTGATCAAATGGGCTTTGCTAGGTTCCTCTTGTCTACCATGCCTAGTACCTTACTGCAGTTATCTATGATAATAGCTCCTTCCTGGGACAGGCCTCCTATCTTAAATTCTTTTAGGTGGTAAGGAGGGAGTTCAAAGATTCTTCCTGAGTCTTTTGGGCCTTGATTGGTTTTTAACTCAAAATCATCTACATGCCAGAGTGGCACATCTTGGGGGCGGCCTGCCTTTAGCCCCATAAGATCTCAAGATACAGCATAATAGGACATAAGTTCCCTTACAGATATCACCTAAATCTAGTTCTTTAATTTTTTAGTTAAAAAAATTTAAGAAACCTTAAGTTCCTTTTCCCTTCAATCTTCTCTGATCTGGCTCAGAGAGATGAGGACATTTAAGTAACCAAGCAAGATCAATGGCAAACTGGTTACCTGTTCTCTGTAGCATACATTTAATGCATTTCTTTCCTGCTGTCTTTTATTTGATACTTTCTCAGTATTCTAGTCCTTCCTTTTTGGAGGAACCGTCTATTATTTGAAAAGCAAAAAGAACCTAATTTCCACCTTACCAAAATGGATTTAAAAGCCCTTTTGTTCCAAGTTTCTTAATTTAAAATCAGGAACAAAGCAGTAAATCTTGGACTTCCCTGGTGGCGCAGTGGTTGAGAGTCCGCCTGCCGATGCAGGGGACACGGGTTCATGCCCCGGTCTGGGAAGATCCCACATGCCGCAGAGCGGCTGGGCCCGTGAGCCATGGCCACTGAGCCTGCAAGTCTGGAGCCTGTGCTCCGCAACGGGAGAGGCCTCAGCATTGAGAGGTCCGTGTACCACAAAAAAACCCAGTATATCTTACTTTTTCATTAAGCGGTTGCAATTTAGGAATAAAACATTCTCTAAATCTTCCAGCTGGGTTAAAATTGGGAGCTCCCCTTACCCCATCCAAACTTCATTACATAACTGCACTAAAATTCTCCCTCTTAAGAGCTATCTTAAAACAAAGGGCATGTCGGGGAAAGGCAACACATAGATCCTTTATCATTTCTTAGGGTGGAAGTGTTTTTTTTTTTTTTTTAAGATTTATCTTGTTAGGACTCATTAACTATTTTCATTTTTTCCCCATTTTTTTTTTTTTGGATGGGCTGTGATATTCAATTGCACACAATTGCAGGGGAGGAAAAAGTTATCCTTGACCTATTTAGGGTCCCTGGCTGGGCCTGAAAACTAAACTGACAAAGCTAAACAGGAGAAAAGCATACAAATTTATTTCATATAAGGTTTACATGGCACAGGAGCCTTTATAAGGAAACAAAGAAACAGACCTGAGTATTTTTATGTTAGGTGTGGTGACAAGTGTACAGTCCTGGAGGAACATAAGGAGTACGAGGTAAGTATAGTAAACTGGGGGAAACTTAGCGAGGCCTGTTTCTTCTTGGTTCCCTTTGTCTTCAGAGATAAGGATGCTCCTTTCCTCCATGTATATGGCGGGTGCCTCTCATTTATGAGTTTTATGACCTGTTTCAGGGGAAAAGGGTGGGGGCAAAATCAGAGTGACCTTCCTGCTTCTGCCATTTTCTCAGACTCCTTCAGCATAAAGTATTCTGTATTCCAAGGTGGCATATTTTGGGTTCATTGGTCCTGAATCCCAGAAACACACAACAAAATCAAGTATATACTTACTGGGGTTGTATATATGTGTATAACTGCATATACTCAAGTCTATCAAAATGATACAAATCTCTTCTGATGCCCATGCCCATTTCTTCAGTGGTCTGGAGTTCCTCAAGGCCAAGGATAGAACTCATTTTGCAGGTAGAACATTCTGTTTTTAGTCCATTGCTGTTGTTTTCTTTTATTTATTTGGTTATGCATACTCTACCTCAAGGAGAAAGGGAAATGGCATTGCTGTTCTTGGAAGTGGTAACTTGCTCATGAGTTATTTCCCATAATATATGGTCATCACCAGTTGGTCAGAAATGATTTTTGTTTTAGGTGAGGGGTTGGGATGGTGACACTTAGGTTGTGTCTCCAGAACACTTTATGCTGTCTCAGGTTTGTGGTGCCCTAGAGAAAGGACAGTGCGGGGGCCAGGACTCACTTGTTTTACTGGCGTGTGGATTCTTATAGGCTCTTTCTTGACAACCACAGGACTGCTGAGCTCTGTTATTTTCAAACTGTTTTCTGCAGAAGAACTCATCCTGGAAGCTGACAAAGGGGATAGAATGGGGACAGGGTCCCAGAGTCCTAACCCTGCTTCATCCTGCGTAGCAACTTGTTTATGCTGTTTACATATTGAATTTCTATGATTTTTTTAATAAGAATAACACATCTAAAGCTTAAAGAATTTAGAAAATCACTCATCTATCCCAACCCTGTTATTTGAGAGATGAGAAAATGGAGGCCCAAAGAAAACAATGGACTCAACCCTAAGACACATAACTAGGGTCAGAACTTGGGCTGAAATTCAGCTTTTTAATTCAAATTTCAGCTTTCTATGAGTGAACCGTGCTCTGTCCTTTTGATGGCCAATGAACTCTTCTTAAATGGCCAACACCAGAAGAAGTAGGTGACCATGAATAGCTAGGCTCTTGACTCTCTTCAAGGAGTACTTTTTATTTTTACTTATTCTTGCTGTAGTTTGGAATTTGAAAAGACTTTGTCAGAAAAACATTACATGGGTTAGGATTAGGATATTACATGTTCATATAATTACATTTTCATAGTTTCTTTGTCATATATATCTTATATAATAAGAATTGTTTCAAATAAAATATACAAGAATCTTCATTTTTTTTACATAGGCAAGTAGAAACCATCCATATCATTTGGGGGTAGGAAATATAATTTCTAATGGTATTTTACATTAAAAAATTGAAAATATTTCTTTTCTTTTAGAGCCATATAAGTGAAAATCGTGATGAAGTTAAAGCTGTGAAAAACTTATACCCTGGTTATAAAAACTACACAGATGTGTATGATAAAAACAATCTTCTGACAAATAAGGTAAGCTGTATGTCATGATATAATCTATATGAAGTAGGGCATATTTATCTAAATTTTAAAATCTCAGTAGTAATCTTCAGACTTCTATAATACACGTGCATTTCCCAAACTAAAGTACAGAGTGTGCATATGCATGTGTGCGTAGAACTTAAAATGGGCCTGAAGTTTCTCATCCCTAATGAATAAACCATTAAATTTATTGGTAAATAAATCTAAAAGCTTCTTTGAGGTGGGAATGTTATGTGGTCCAAGGACATTTTGTCAGTATCCATTAGAATGTAAATGTGCATTCCTTTGAGTTAGAAAATGTATTTCTGAAGATCCATTCTGTAAGGACTATGAATAGGGATGTTAATTACATATGAAAGTTAAAAAATGGCTATCAGTGGGAAATTGTTTACATTATAGAGCATACATAATTAGAATTTTATCCAACATTCACAAAGAATGAAGTATACAGACTTACAAGGAAGAGTGTACAGTACTGTTTGATATGTGTGTATACGTGCGGGTGCGTGATCACTTAGCAAACACTGTCTGGAAGACACACACTGAATGTTAAAAGTGATCCTTCCTGAGGGAAAAAACAAAGGGCTTTTTAAACACTCTAAGATTGCTTTGTAAAAGAAATGAGTATTACTACATTTATAATTAAACAATTTTAAGTTAATTAAAATTAATATGAGTGAGGAGAGACCTCATTACAACAATATACCCCCTGGCCTTGGTATTTAATGAAATGTATGAACCGCATGGAGAGTTTAACTGTTACAGCAAATAAATTCTTAGGGACATGGTGCTCAGAGATCTGAATGTGACTGACTTGAAAGGTTAATACTCTGCATAGATCTTGTTTATGCTACATCATAATTTTCACCCTCCTCTACATATATTTCTATATAATTAATAAATTAGCCTTCAATTTGCATGTTACTTTTACTTGCATAGAGGTCAACTGGACCAACCCTCATTTATTTTATAGATTAAAAAAAGAGAAAAAGATCCACAAATGTGTGAGACTTTTGTAATCCAATGTTTTCACAGGCCTTTTCTGAGGTGTAACTTGTACACAGTGATTTTATACATACAGGTAATCATCAATGTTCTTGTGAAGATGGTAACAGATAAGTCACAGCTTTTATGTGCACCTATAATATCTTGTTGTGAGTGAGGACTGACTTAAGCATTTTTGAGTGGTAGACTCCACATAGGATGCTCTTCTCTCCAGACAGTGATGGCACATGGCTGCTACCTTTCCGAAGAAGAACTGGATGTATTCAGGGAACGAGGAGCATCCATCTCGCATTGTCCCAATTCTAATTTATCGTAAGTAGGCAATTATTGATTAGTAGATTATGAACGTTTGTGTTGCAAAGTAGCGGCCAAATACCTTTATTTTCTCAGTCATTCCTCCAGTATCTCTCTTCTGTAGTTATGTTCAGTTGGGATGTGAACTAGATAGAAGGATACCTACCTATACTGTACTGGGGAGACAGCATTTAAAAGAGGCTATTTTTTGCAGAGTATGCATTTGAAGAGCACCACATCTCTTAAAATTTCTGAGTTTGCACAAAACAGAATAGGAAATAGAGTTCAAAACCAATAGCACTGAGAACTTAGAGCTAAGGACCAAAAGAGTGGGTGTGCCAACCAGGTGTTCCAGAGAGAGTGTACTGACCTCTTGTTACTTTGTGTTGTACAACTAGAAATGTGCACATTACCAGAAATGGTGCAATGCTACTAGAAGCCAGCACCCTTCAGTAAACGTCATGTTGCTATATCTGACGAGATGCACTTAGGAGGGGCCTTGTCCTACTGTAATTCAACCAAACAAAATTTTTATTTACACCTGGTTCTTAACATTTGAAAGGTTATAGATGCATAGGGAATCAGATGAAACTTGTGGCCTGTATCTTAAGAAAAAAAAAGCCCATGGACATAAATATGCTGCATCTAATTTCAGGGAATTCATACATTCCATAATGCCAACCCTTGGATGCTAGGCTAAGAATTC
Organism: Kogia breviceps; assembly: GCF_026419965.1. Classification (NCBI taxonomy): domain Eukaryota; kingdom Metazoa; phylum Chordata; class Mammalia; order Artiodactyla; family Physeteridae; genus Kogia; species Kogia breviceps. Next base: position 75,679,931 of record NC_081317.1, read on the forward strand.
ATGCTCCATGATATGATACAGAAAGGATTTCTCATTTCTTGTGTTAGTTGGCCCAGAACCAGAGCTAGAGGCAGGTTGGAGTGGATCATTCATATATTCATTCAATAAATTTATCAGCTTCTACTAGATTTTTTAAACATCTTTATTGGAGTATAATTGCTTTACAATGGTGTGTTAGTTTCTGCTGTATGACAGAGTGAATCAGCTATATGTATACCTATATCCTCATATCTCTTCCCTCTTGTGTCTCCCTCCCTCCCACCCTCCCTATCCCACCCCTCTAGGTGGTCACAAAGCACCAAGCTGATCTCCCTGTGCTGTGCGGCTGCTTCCCACTAGCTATCTTACATTTGGCAGTGTATATATGTCAGTGCCACTCTCTCACTTTGTCACAGCTTACCCTTCCCCCTCCCAATATCCCCAAGTCTATTCTCTAGTAGGTCTGCGTCTTTATTCCCGTACTGCCCTTAGGTTCTTCATGACCTTTTTTTTCTTCTTAGATTCCATATATATGTGTTAGCATACGGTATTTGTTTTTCTCTTTCTGACTTACTCTGTATGACAGACTCTAGGTCCATCCACCTCACTACAAATAAGTCAGTATCGTTTCTTTTTATGGCTGAGTAATATTCCATTGTATATATGTGCCACATCTTCTTTATCCATTCATCTGTCGTTGGACATTTAGGTTGCTTCCATGTCCTTTATTGTAAAGAGTGCTGCAATGAACATTGTGGTACGTGACTCTTTTTGAATTATGGTTTTCTCAGGGTATATGCCCAGTAGTGGGATTGCTGGGTCATATAGTAGTTCTATTTTTAGTGTTTTAAGGAACCTCCATACTGTTCTCCATAGTGGCTGTATCAATTTACATTCCCACCAACAGTGCAAGAGGGTTCCCTTTTCTCAACACCATCTCCAGCATTTATTGTTTGTAGATTTTTTGATGATGGCCATTCTGACTGGTGTGAGATGATATCTCATTGTAGTTTTGATTTGCATTTCTCTAATGATTAATGATGTTGAGCATTCTTTCATGTGTTTGTTGGCAATCTGTATATCTTCTTTGGAGAAATGTCTATTCAGGTCTTCTGCCCATTTTTGGATTGGGTTTGGTTTTTTTTGATATTGAGCTGCATGAGCTGCTTGTAAATTTTGGAGATTAATCTTTTGTCAGTTGCTTCATTTGCAAATATTTTCTCCCATTCTGAGGGTTGTCTTTTCGTCTTGTTTATGGTTTCCTTTGCTGTGCAAAAGCTTTTAAGTTTCATTAGGTCCCATTTGTTTCTTTTTGTTTTTATTTCCATTTCTCTAGGAGGTGCGTCAAAAAGGATCTTGCTGTGATTTATGTCATGGAGAGTTCTGCCTATGTTTTCCTCTAAGGGTTTAATAGTGCCTGGCCTTACATTTAGGTCTTTATTCCATTTTGAGTTTATTTTTGTGTATGGTGTTATCAAGTGTTCTAATTTCATTCTTTTACATGTAGCTATCCAGTTTTCCCAGCACCACTTATCGAAAAGGCTGTCTTTTCTCCATTGTATATTCTTGTCTCCTTTATCAAAGATAAGGTGACCATATGTGCGTGGGTTTATCTCTAGGCTTTCTCTCCTGTTCCATTGATCTATATTTATTTTTGTGCCAGTACCATACAGTCTTGATTACTGTAGCTTTGTAGTATAGTCTGAAGTCAGGGAGCCTAATTCCTCTAGCTCCGTTTTTCTTTCTCAAGATGGCTTTGACTATTTGGGGTCTTTTGTGTTTCCATACAAAAATTGTGAGATTTTTTTTGTTCTAGTTCTGTGAAAAATGCCATTGGTAGTTTGATAGGGATTGCATTGAATCTGTAGATTGCTTTGGGTAGTACAGTCATTTTCATAATGTTGATTCTTCCAACCCAAGAACATGGTATATCTCTCCATCTATTTGTATCATCTTTAATTTCTTTCATCAGTGTCTTATAATTTTCTGCATACACGTCTTTTGTCTCCTTAGGTAGGTTTATTCCTAGATATTTTATTCTTTTTGGTGCAATGGTAAATGGGGGTTTTCTTTATTTCACTTTCAGATTTTTCATCATTAGCGTATAGGAATGCAAGAGATTTCTGTGCATTAACTTTGTATCCTGCTACTTTACCAAATTCATTGATTAGCTCTAGTAGTTTTCTGGTAGCATCTTTAGGATTCTTTATGTATAGTATCATGTCATCTGCAAACAGTGACAGCTTTACTTCTTCTTTTCCGATTGGGATTCCTTTTATTTCTTTTTCTTCTCTGATTGCTGTGGCTAAAACTTCCAAAATGATGCTGATTATAGTGGTGAGAGTGGGCAACCTTGTCTTGTTCCTGATCTTAGTGGAAATGGTTTCATTTTTTTCACCATTGAGAACAATGTTGGCTGTGGGTTTGTCATATATGGCCTTTATTATGTTGAGGAAATTTCCCTCTATGCCTACTTTCTTGAGGATTTTAATCATAAATGGGTGTTGAATTTTGTCGAAAGCTTTCTCTGCATCTATTGAGATAATCATATGGTTTTTCTCCTTCAATTTGTTAATATGGTGTATCACATTGATTGATTTGTGTATATTGAAGAATCCTTGCATTCCTGGGATAAACCCCACTTGATCATGGTGTATGATCCTTTTAATGTGCTGTTGGATTCTGTTTGCCAGTATTTTGTTAAGGATTTTTGCATCTATGTTCATCAGTGATATTGGCCTGTAGTTTTGAGGATTACTTCATATCCTTACTTGTTTTAGGGTTCTTGTAGAAGCAGAACGTGACGTGAGGAGTTATGTACAAATAACTTATTTGGGAGGTGATCTCAGGAAGCACCTCTATGGGGTGAGACAGAGAAGGGAAGGAAGAAAGTAAAGAGCACGTCTCCAAGCTAGTTACCACCATGGGTTCCTGGAATTTAATCCTTCTGGAAAACTCAGGGAGCCAGTGTACAAAGCAGACCTCAAAGACAACCTGCCCAAGGAGTGGGGGAGCCGGAGTAATTATACCTAAACTTATCAGTTATTGGTGGAGGGCTGCTGGGTGGGTGCGAAGGGGCATGAAGTCCCTGCAACTTTGGACCTTCCCCAAACAAGGGCAGAGCCGGCTCTAGCCGAGTGAAAGAGCCTCCAGGCAAAGAGTAGGAGGTGCCAGCAGTCAGAAGTGTAGGAACTTTGCAAATGAAAAAGTTCTACATCAGTGGCAGTATGGGAAAGGCACGAGAGCCACAGCAATGTATTTCTGGAGTGTTTTGAGAGGTTCCAGAGGCTTTTAGTTTTCAGACATAAAGTGGCCGTACATAACAGGGAGGCCGTACATACAGGGAATCTTGCCTATGTACAGCTTAGTGGCCATAATTATGGTCTAGTGACCAGTTAGAGGAAGGGTTTAACATCCTGTGGGTTTAGTAACACAACATCTAAATTAAAACATGACCCAGTTTTGCAAACTGAGGTTTGAAGTTAAATTTCTTTATGGCTAATATTTTGGTTTGAATGGTCACTGTTATTCTTTCTCCAGCCACTTTGAGAGATTTATTGCATGTGCACTGGAAGTTTGAAAATGATAATTTTGTGGATTTTCAAACAGACTATTTTGACCTTTGCATCTTCTCAGACTTCTAAGGATTGCTTTAGTTTGTCTCTTTAGAAAGGCAGCACATCTACTGCGTCAGGGTCACGAGCTCTGGAATTCAGTCCAGTAACCATCTCTCCTAGTTGCTGCTGTCCTCAGAAGTAGCATTTGAACCACCAGGACCTGACTTACAACCTGCACCTCCTCTTCCAGCTATACCCCTCTTTCTTTGATCTTGTAAGTCGCTACTCATTCAGGGCAACAAATGATCCCAGGAAGTGAGGAAAGGCAATGCTTTATAATTTCTACTTCCTAGCATAGAAGGATGGGTTGGTTAAAAATAAAATTAAAGACCTATAGTTGATAACACCATGTTGTATAACTGAAAATTGCTAAGAGAGTAGAACTTGTATGTTCTCACAAATAAAAAAGGTAAATATGTGAGGTGATAGATGTGTTGGTCGACTCAGCGGGGGGAAATCCTCTCGCAATGTATACATATATCAAATCATCATGTTGTACACTTTAAATCTTACAATTTTGTCATTTGTGTCTTAAGCTGAAAAAATGTTAAAAATTGCAAAAAGTTTTAAACTAGTTACAAGATTTAATTTCTTCATTTATTTTTCCTTACAAATGATCCCGTGCTCTCCCTTCTACTTCTTGCTGCTTTGTGCCCTCCTGATATTAACCTCTGCTCAATGGTTCAAACTCCTTCATGATCCTTTTTTACTACAGGACTCGGATGGTCTGATTTGACTAATGTGTTTGTGTTAGCATTAGAGCTGGGAATCATAATTTTCAGTGATATCACCATCATTTTTGTTAGTGCCCTTCTCTTTTGGACCCACGTGGGTCTCCTTGTTCTGACTATCTCCTCTCTCTGCAGGCTTAGCAGCGGCCTTCTCAACGTGCCAGAGGTCCTGAAACATGGAGTCAAGATAGGGCTGGGTACAGGTTAGTAGTTTCCCATGAAGAACCATGGCAAAGTGGTTAAGTGCATAACTTTCAAATGTGACTAATTTTCAAGTAAGAGTTCTTTGTTTTAAAAGACTTAGTTTTATTTTCTGGTAGTCATATCTAGAGCTAATAAAATAGGTTGGAAGCAGTAAGAAAGTGTATGCAAAGGGAAAAGTTTTGATGACATTAACCTCTTGAAAGCCATTAACCATGTTTACTATTCAGACACAGGGCTATAAAGGATAAGTCCTTCTCAAGTGTTTTAGAGATTCTTTTTGAAAAGTCCTTGTTTTTTGTTTGTTTTGTTTCGTCCTTCCTGCTGAATTTCAATGGTTTGGATTTGTATGTTTTTGGTTTTCAATAACTGTGTCATCACAAATACTGTCTCAAAATAAAATTATTCAACTTTGCCAGTAGTGAGCACAAATTTCAGTCTATGCCATAATGGAGAACTCTAAGATATGTTAAAAAGCATGCCTTGCTTTTAAGCAGTTTTTAACAAAATGAGATTCTAATTCCCACAGGCAGTCTGATGTTTGCTAGGCTGAAGGACAGTCTAGGTGGCTGATGAATTAGTGATGTCTCCTTTTTTTTCACAGTACATTTGAATTGTCTTTCTTGAGTGTGTACAGTGCTGCTCACTTTAGAAGTGTCAGTAAGGCCCAAATGTTTAGGCATTGCTGTGAACCTTTTTTTCTAATCACTGTGTGTGAATGAACTAAAAAAAATTTTTTTAAATGGCTGTGGGGCACAAGGTCTTATTTTTCATTCTTGATGCATTTGTCTTCCTGATATGTAAGAGCACCAGAATGTTTGCATATTGACAATAATGGTTTTTATCATTTTCTGTAATAACTCAAGTCTCAGTGAATTTTTATATCAAGCAATATTGGTAAGACATACAATAATACAAAATGATTTATCTATAATTTTAAAGAGGTGTGCTAGATTAGAAGTTTTTCTCAATTTTACGTGAATCAAAGTAATTAAAATTTTGAATTTAAGCCTTGAATCATTGAGATTGTGTAATACCTGGATATAGTCTCAGGTATTAAGGCAGGAAACCAGTTATTTTTAACTTCACAGAAAAGCTTTAATGAATAAGAAAAAAATGGCCAAGAGTGTTTGTCAATTAATGGAAAATTTGGTAGAAATGCAAAAATCAGATGTACTGCTTTCAAATTTTCTAGGATTTTGGTCTCCATGATTTAAGTTCATCACATGATTTCCAGTTCTTGATTTTGGGTTGTATAGTGATGGTCTAAAATGATTAGGTAAAGCTATGTCACTTATTAGCTGTAAGACCTTGAGCAAACTGTAAGACCGTGAGCAAATTACCTTAATTTTCTAAGGCTTCATTTCCTAATTTCTATAACAAGGAAAACAATAATTATAATAATGTCTATGATACAACCTTGTTTTGAGGCTTAAATGAAAAAAATATGTGTGTGAGGTGGTTAGCACATACCTGGCATGTTGCAGTGGTTAATAGAGATTGGCTTAAAAGGGAAAAAGTAATGTTGGTTTCCTGATTAAAGGTTTGATTAAATATGATATATTATCATATTAACTTGGAGAATATGTTGCATTTTACATAGTCTCTGTTGTAACAGCCATCCTATGCACCAGTATTACCTAAACATGACCTTTATGTATAAACGTGTCCTTCTGCTTTGGACTTCAGTAGATTATTTAACTTATACTGTGGACAGAGAGCAGGTCCAAGAATGGATCATTCACCATGTCTATAAGAAATAGAGGCAGATCTGGACTTTCTCAAATATTAAATAGGAGAAACCCTCATGAAGCTTCACAAAAATATTGCAAAACAAGAGAAGAAAGCAGTATCAAAAAGAATAAGAAGATGAACATACCTCTGAAAAGCATCTACTTCAGGATCCAGAATGAGTTCAGAAAACTGCTATTCATCCTTAGAGTACAAGAAGACATGGCAGTATGAAAAGACCATGAGTTTTGATGGAAAATTTGAAAATGAAAGACGAAAACTGAAAAAGAAAAGGAAAAAAAGAATAAGAAGCATGTAGACCCTCATACACTACTGCAGGGAGATTAAATGGTACAACCAATGTAGAGAACTGTTTGGCAGTTTCATATAAAGTTAAATATACATCCGTAATTCCATTTTGGGTATTTACCCTAGAGAAATGGACACACATATTTGCACATATAGTTGTACAAGAATATTTATAATATCTTTATTTGTAATAGCCCCAAACTGGAAACAGTCCAAACACCTTCCAACAGGAGGACAGATAGGCAAATGTGGCATATTTATACAATTAAATATTATTCAGCATTCTAAAAACAGAACAAAACATTGATATATGCAGAATATGGATAAATCTCAAAAATATTTTGTTAAAAGTGCTGGAGAGGGTGTGATGAAAAGGGAATGCTCCTACACTATTGGTGGGAATGTAAATTAGTGCAGCCACTATGGAAAACTGGAGCTTCCTCAACTGAAAACAGAGTTGCCATATAATCCAGCAATCCTACTCCTAGGCATATATTTGGACAAAACTATAATTCAAAAAGATACATGCACCCCTATGTTCACAGCAGCAGTATTTACAATAGCCAAGACATGGAAGCAACCTAAATGTCCATCAATAGAGGAATGGAAAAAGAAGATGTGGTATAGAAGAGTTAGATGCCTAGAGGAGACAAGATGGCAGAATGGAAAGACTACAGCTCACCTCCTCTCACTAAAACACCAAAATCACAACTGACTGCTGAACAACCATTGACAAAAAAAGACTTGAACCTACCAAAAAAGATATTCTACATCCAAAGCCACAACGAGATGGCAGGATGGGTGCTTTCACCATATAATAAAATCTCATACTTGCCAGGTAGGTGACCCACAAACTGGAAAATAATTATATTGCAGAGGTTCTCCCACAGGAGTGAGAGTTCTGAGCCCCATATCATGCTTTCCAGCCTGGGGGTCTGGCATCAGGAGAAGGAGCCCCCAGAGCATTTAGCTTTGAAGGCCACTGGGGCTTGAATGCAGGAGCTCCACAGGACAGGGGGAAACAGACACTCCACTCTTGAGGAAGCACACAAGGTTTCACAGGAACTGGAACCCAGAGCAAAGCAGTGACTCTGTAAGAGGCTGGACCAGACCTATCTTCAAGTCTTGGAGGGTCTTCTGGGGAGGTAGGGGTTGGCTGTGGCTCACTCACTCTGGGGGCAAGGACATTGGTGGCAGATGCCCCAGGGAATACTCATAGGTAATAACTCTCCTGGAGATAGCTATTTTGGCACTGAGAACTGGCCTCACCCAACAGGCTGCAGGCTTCAGTGCTGGGATGCCTGAGGCCAAACAACAAACAGCGTGGGAACACAGCCCCACCCATCAGCAGACAGGCTGCCTAAAGTCATTCTGAGCCAAAAGCTGCCTATAAACACACCCCTTGACATAGCCCTGCCCACCAGAGGGACAAGACCCAGCTCCACCCACCAGTGGGCAGGCACCAGTTCCTCCCACCAGGAAGCCAGCACAAGCCCCCACACCAATCTCACCCACCATGGGGCACACACCAGAACCAAGAAGAATTATAATCCTGCAGCCTGAAAAATGGAGATGGCAAACACAGAAAGTTAGACAAAATGAGACAGCAGAAAAATATGAAGGAACAAGATAAAAACCCAAAGGAACAACTAAGTGAAGTTGAGATAGGCAATCTACATGAAAAATAATTCATAGTAATGATAGTAAATATGATTCAAGATCTTGGAAAAAGAATGGAGGCACAGACTGAGAGGATACAAGAAATGTTTAATAAAGAGCCAGAGTCTTTAGAACAAACAGAGATGAACAATAAAATCACTGAAATGAAAAACATACTAGAAGGAATCAGTAGCAAAATAAATTAGGCAGAAAAACGAATAAGTGAGCTGGAAGACAGACTGGTGGAAACCACTGCTGCAGAACAAAGAAAGAAGAATAAGAAGAAATGAGGACAGTCTAAGAGACCTCTGGGACAACATTAAACACACCAACATTTACATTATAGGGGTCCCAGAAGGAGAAGAGAGAGAGAAAGGGCCTGAGGAAATACATGAAGAGATAGTAGTCAAAAATGTCCCTAACATGGGAAGGAAACACTCACTCAAGTACAGGAAGCACAGAGTCCCATACAGGATAAACCCAAGGAGGAACACACCAAGACACATTAATCAAACTGACAAAAATTAAAGACAAGGAGAAAACATTAAAAGCAACAAGGGAAAAGCAATAAGTAACCTTATGGGAGTTCCCTTGTATGTTGTCAGCTGATTTTTCAGCAGAAACTATGCAGGCCAGAAGGGAGTGACATGATATATTTAAAGTGATGAAAGGGAAAAACCTATAACCAAGAATACTCTACCTAGCATGGCTCTCATTCAAATTTGACAGAGAAATCAAAAGCTTTACAGACAAGCAAAAGCTAACAGAATTCAGGACCACCAAACCAGCTTTACAGCAAATGCTGAAGGAACTTTTCTAGGCAGAAAAGAAAAGGCCACAACTAGAAACAAAATTATGAAATGGGAGAGTTCACCGGTAAAGGCAAACATACAGTAAACGTAGGAAACCATCCACACACAAATATATCAAAACCAACAAACGTGAGGAGAGTACAAATGCAAGATATTGGAAATTCATTTGAAATTAAGACACCAACAGCTTAAAACAAACTTGCATATGTATATAGACTAATCTATCAAAACCTCATGGTAACTGCAAACCAAAAATCTACAATAGATACACACAAAAGAAAAGAGAATTCAAACACAACATTAAAGTTAGACATCAAATCACAAAACAAAAGAGGAGTGGAAGAAAAAAGACCGCAAAAACAAACCCAAAACAATTAACAAAATGGCAGTAAGAACACACATATCAATAATTACCTTAAATGTAAATGGATTAAATGCTCCAACCAGAAGACAAAGACTGGCAGAATAGATACAAAAATAAGACCCATATATATGCTATCTACAAGCAACCCACTTCTGGAAGACAGAATAATGGAAATCACTCAAACAGAACAGCAGACAGAAAGCCAAATGAAACAAAAATGAAAGCAATATAAAAGACCTATGGAATAATATAAAGTATGTCAATCTATCCATAATAGGGTTTCCAGAAGAAGAAGAAAGAGAAAAGGGGATCGAAAGTGTATTTGAATAAATTACGGCTGGAAACTTCCCAAACCTAAAGAAGGAAACAGATATGCAGGTACAAGAAGCACAGGGCGTCCTCAACAAGATGAACTCAAACAGACTACACCAAGACATATTATAATTAAAATGGCAAAAGTTAAAGAGGGGGATTCTAAAGGCAGTGAGAGAAAAAAAAGTTAATTACAAAGAAACCCCCATAAGGCCATAAGGCTATCAGCTGATTTCTCGACAGAAAAGTTGCAGGCCAGAAGGGAGTGGCAAGATATATTCAAAGTCCTAAAAGGGAAAAATCTGCAAACTGGGTTACTCTACCCAGCAAGATTATAATTTAGAATAGAAGGAGAGACAAAGAATTTCTCAAGACAAGCAAAAGCTAAAAAAAAAAAAAAAAACCCACAGCAATACTAAACCTATCCTAAAAGAAATATTGAAAGGTCTTCTCTAAATAGAAAAGAAGCAAGAATCTATAGGAAAGAGAAAACCACAACTGGAAATAAGTCACTTAAATAAGCCAGTATACAGATTTTAAAAAATCAAAAAATGTTTGTGAAAGTGATAACCACAATGAACAGTAAAAAGATAAACATGGGGCTTCCCTGGTGACACTGTGGTTGAGAATCTGCCTCCCAATGCAGGGGACACGGGTTTGAGCCGTGGTCTGGGAAGATCCCACATGCTGCAGAGCAACTGGGCCTGTGAGCCACAATTACTGAGCCTGCGCGTCTGGAGCCTGTGCTCCATAACAAGAGAGGCTGTGATAGTGAGAGGCCTGTGCACCACAATAAAGAGTGGCCCTCGCTTGCCGCAACTAGAGAAAGCCCTCACACAGAAACGAAGACCCAACACAGCCAAAAATAAATAAATAAATTTATTTTTTAAAAAAGATAAAAGAGGACATCAAAATCATAAAATGTGGAGTAGGAGAGTAAGAAAATGTAGATTCTTTTTTTTTAGAATGTGCTTGATCCTATATGACCATCAGTCTAAAGCAAGTATATATAGGAAGGGGTTAAAATACTTGAATAACGTGGTAACAAATAAACATACAATAGATTCACAAAACCCCCCAAAAGCAGAACACAAGTGTAATATAAAAGGAAATCATCAAACCATAAAAGGAAAAACAAAAAAAATAAAAGGGACAAAGAAGATATACAAAATCAACTGGAAAACAAGATTTAAAATAGCAATGAATATCTATCAATAATTATGTTAAATGTCAATGGATTAAATGCTCCAATCAAAAGACACAGAGTGGCAGATTAGATTAAAAAAACAAGTGCCTACAATATGCTGCTTACAAGAGACCCACCCACTTTAGGGCAAAGAACACACACAGGTAGAAAGTGAGGGGATGGAAAAAGATATTTCATCTTTTGGGCACTGCAATACTAATATCATACAAAACAGACTTTAAAACAAAGGCCATAAAGATAAAGAAGGATACTATATAATGATAAAAGGATCAATACAAGAAGAAGATATTACACTTTTCAACATATACGCACTCCACATAGGAGCACCCAACTACATAAAACAAACAGTAACAGACATAAAGGGAAAAACTGATGGGAATCCAATAATAGTAAGAGACTTTAACACCCTACTCACATCAATGGACAGATCTTCTAGACAGAAAATCAATAAGGCACATTGAGATCCTAAATGATACAACAGAATAGACTTAATTGATATCTTCAGGACATTACATCCCCCCCAAAAAAAACCCACAATACATATTCAAGTGCACATGGAACATTCTCTAGGATTTACCACATACTAGGACACAAAACAAGCCTCAATAAATTTAAGAGTGTAGAAATTATTTCAAGCATCTTTTCTGACCACAATGACATGAAACTAGGAATCAACCAGAGGAAAGAAATGAGAATAAAACGATTACATGGAGACTAAACAACATGCTACTAAAAAACCAGTGGGTCAACAATGAATACAAAGAGGAAATTTAAAAATACCTTGAGACAAATGACAATGAAAACATAACCATATAAAATCTATGGGATGCTGCAAAAGCAGTTATTAGAGGGTAGTTCATAGCAATACAGACCTTCCTCAGAAAACAAGAAAAATCTCAAATAAACAACCTAACCTACCATCTGAAAGAACTAGAACAAGAAGAACAAAAGCTAAAGTCAGCAGAAGGAAGGAAATAATAAAGATCAGAGAGGAAATAAATAAAATAGAGATTAAAAATGAGAAAAATAAATCAGTAAAACCAAGAGCTGGTTCTTCCAAAGGGTAAATAAGATTGACAAACCTCTGGACAGGCTCACCAAGAAGAAAAGGGAACCCAAATAAACAAAATAAGAAATGAAAAAGGAGAAGTAACATCCAATACCACAGAAATACAAAAAAAGTTAAGAGAATACTATGAATAATTATATGCCAATGAATTCAACAACCTGGAAGAATGGACTTGTTTCTAGAAACATAGAGCCCACCAAAACTGAATAAAGAATAGATAATTTGAACAGACCGATCACTAGAAGAGAAATAGAATCTGTAATTTTAAAAAACTCCCTATAAGGCTTCCCTGGTGGCACAGTGGTTGAGAATCTGCCTGCCAATGCAGGGTATGCGGGTTCGAGCCCTGGTCTGGGAAGATACCACATGCCGTGGAGCAACTACGTCTGTGAGCCACAACTACTGAGCCTGTGCTCCGCAATGGGAGAGGCCACGATAGTGAGAGGCCCACGCACCGCGATGAAGAGCGGCCTCCGCTTGCCACAACTGGAGGAAGCCCTCGCACAGAAACAAAGACCCAACACAGCCAAAAATAAATAAATAAATAAATTAAAAAAATAAATTAATTAAAAAAAAAACCCTCCCTATGATACAAAAGTCCAGGACCAGATGGCTTCAATATACAAAGAACTTACACCAATCCTTCTCAAACTCTTCCAAAAGATTGAAGAGGGGGGAACACTCTCAAAGACATGCTATGAAGCCACCTGATAGCAAAACCAGACAGACACCACCAAAAAAGAAAATTACAGGCCAATATCTTTGATGAATATAGATGCAAAAATTCTCAGCAAAATATTAGCAAACCAAATCCAACAACACATAAAAGAGGTCATATGCTATGACCAAGTTGTATTTATCCCAGTGTCACAAGGATGGTTCAACATATGCAAATCAATCAGAGTGATACACCACATCTACAAAAGTAAAGACAAAAATCACATGATGATCTTAATAGATGCAGAAAAAGCATTTGATAAAATTCAACATCGATTCATGATAAAAACTCTTACCAAAGTGGGTAGAGAGGGAACATATCTCAACATAATAAAAGCTATTTATGACAAACCCAAAGCCAGTATAATACTCAATGGTGAAATGCTGAAAGCTTTCCCACTAAAATCTGGAACAAGACAGGATGCCCACTCTCACCACTTCTATTCAACATAGTATTGGAAGTCCTAGCCACAGCAATCAGACAAAAAGAAGTAAAAGGTATCCAATTTGTAAGGGAAGAGGTAAAATTGTCATTACATGCAGATGACAAGATATTACATATAGAAAACCCTAAAGACTCCACACAAAAACTAATAGAACTGATAAATTCAGCAAGGTAGCAGGATACAAGATTAACTTAAAGAAATCACTTGCATTTCTTCATACTCAAAATAAGAGAAAGGGAATGTAAAAAAAAAATCCCTTTTAAAATTCCATCATAAAAATAAAATACTTAGGAATAAACCTGACCAAGAAGGTGAAAGACTTACATGCTGAGAATGATAAAACATTAATAAAGGAAACTGAAGATGATTCAAAGAAATGGAAAGATATCCCATGCTCTTGGATTGGAAGAATTAATATTGTTAAAATGCCATACTACCCAAAGCAATCTACAGATTTGATGTGATCCATATCAAATTACCCATGACATTTTTCACATAACTAAAACAAATAATCCTGAAATTTATATGGAACGATAAAAGACCCAGAATTGCCAAAGCAATCCTGAGGAAGAACAAAAGAGGAGGCATAACCCTCCCAGACTTCAGACAATACTACAAAGTTACAGTAATCAAAACAGCATGGTATTGCTGCAAAGAGACATATGTATCAGTGGAACAGAAAAGAGAGCACAGAAATAAACCCACACACCTGCAGTCAATTAATCTTTGACAGAGGGGGCAAGAATATACAATGGAAAAAATACAGTCTTAACCAAGTAGTATTGGGAAAGTTGGACAGCCACATGTAACCCAGAGAAGTTAGATCACACTCTTACACCATACACAAAAATAAACTCAAAATGGCTTAAAGACTTAAATATAAGACATGACACCATAAAACTTCTAGAGAGAACATAGGCAAAACATTATCTGACATAAGTTGTACCAATGTTTTCTTAGGTCAGTCAATAGAAATAGAAAGCAAATGTTAATAGAAATAAAAACAAGGCCAATAAAAATAAAAGCAAGTCAATAGGAATAAAAGCAAAATAAAAATAAAAGCAAAAATAAACAAATGGGGCCTAATCAAACTTACAAGCTTTTGTACAGCAATGGAAACCATCAACACAATGAAAAGACAACCTGTGGACTGGGAGAAAACATTTGCAAATTATACTACCAACAAGGGCTTAATTTCCAAAATATATAAACAGCTCATACAACTCAACAACACACACAAAAAAACAAACAACCCAATTAAAAAATGGGCAGAAGACCTTAATAGACATTTCTCCAAAGAAGACATACAGATGACCAACAGGCACATGAAAAGATACTCAACATCACTAATTATTAGAGAAATGCAAATCAAAACTACAATGAGACAGTATGGAGGTTCCTTAAAAAACTACAAATAGAACTACCATATGACCCAGCAATGCCACTACTGGGCATATACCCTGAGAAAACCATAATTCAAAAAGAGTCATGTACCAAAATGTTTATTGCAGCTCTATTTACGATAGCCAGGACATGGAAGCAACCTAAGTGTCCATCAACAGATGAATGGATAAAGAAGATGTGGCATATATATACAATGGAATATTACTCAGCCATAAAAATAAATGAAACTGAATTATTTGTGATGAGGTGGATAGACCTGGAGTCTGTCATACAGAGTGAAGTAAGTCAGAAGGAGAAAAACAAATACCGTATGCTAACACATATATATATATATGGAATCTAAGAAAAAAAATGTCATGAAGAGATTAGTGGTAGGACGGGAATAAAACACAGACCTACTAGAGCATGGACTTGAGGATATGGGGAGGGGGAAGGGTAAGCTGTGATGATGTGAGAGAGTGGCAGGGACATATACACACTACCAAATGTAACTTAGATAGCTAGTGGGAAGCTGCAGCATAGCACAGGGAGTTCGCCTCTGTGCTTTGTGACCACCTAGAGGGGTGGGATAGGGAGGGTGGGAGGGAGGGTGATGCAAGAGGGAAGAGATATGGGAACATATGTATAAGTATAACTGATTCACTTTGTTGTAAAGGAGAAACTAACACACTATTGTAAAATGGTTATACTCAAATAAAGATGTTAAAAAAAAAAAACTACAATGAGGTACCACCTCACACCAGTTAGAATGGGCGTCATCAGAACATATACAAACAACAAATGCTGGAGAGGGTGTGGAGAAAAGGGAACCTTCCTTCACTATTGGTAGGGTTGTAAAGTGCAGCCACTATGGAGAACAGTATGGAGGTTTCTCAAAAAACTAAAAATAGAGTTGCCATATGATCCAGCAGTCCCACTCCTGGGCATATATCCAGGTAAAACTATAATTCGAAAAGATACATGCACCCCTATGTTCATATCAGCGCTGTTTACAATAGCCAAGACATGGAAGCAACCTAAAAGTCCATCGACAGATGAATGGATAAAGAAAATGTGGTACATATATACAATGGAATACAATTCAGCCATAAAAAAGACTGAAATAATGCCATTTGGCATTACCTAGAGATTATCATACCAAGTGAAGAAAGTCAGAAGGAGAAAAACAAATACCATATGATATCACTTATGTGTGGAATCTAAAATATGATACAAATGAACCTATCTACAAAACAAAAAGACTCACAGACATAGAGAACAGACTTGTGGTTGCTGAGGAGGGCGGGAGGGAGAGGGATGGACTGGGAGTTTGGGGTTATTTAGAATGGATAAACAACAAGGTTGTAGTGTATAGCACAGGGAACTCTATTCAATATCCTGTGATAAACCATAATAGAAAAGAATATGAAAAACAATATATATGTCAACTGAATTACTTTGCTGTATAGCAGAAGTTAACACATTGTAAATCAACTATACTTCAATAAAATAATTTTTAAAATTAATTTATTTAAAATTAATTTTGTTAAGTGAAAAAAGCCAGGCACAAAAGAGCACACAACTGTATGGTTTGTTCCCTACATATGAAATCCAGGGATCAACAGAGCTAACCTACATTGACAGAAATCGGAAAGTGGTTGCCAAGGCTTGGGGGTGGGTGTGGGGAGGGGAATTCACTGGAAAGGGCCATAAGGGACCTTGCATGGAAATGTTTAATATCTTGTTTTCTTGAAAGGTAGTTAAATGCCTCTATACAATTGTTAACATTCATCAAACTGAACACAAGTTCTGTGCATTTTATGATATCTTAATTATCCTTCAGTTAAAAAACAAGAAACAAGCCATATAGAAAGCTATGAGATGTAGAATTATTGTTGCAGAAAATTAAATCAGTGGTGTGGAGAACAAAGTTGACCAAAGATCAAAGGAGGTGTTTGAGCATGATCCACATGGAGGGCAGAGAGCATAGCACCAGCACACGGGATTTTCCTGACCAAGGTTCCAGAACTAATGGAACAGAAGCAATAATAAGAGCTCTGAAGGATAAATCTTTTCTGAGGTTAAGAAAGAACCAAGTATCATATTGCAAGAACTTACCCTGTTCTAGGCTAAACCATAATTGAACTCATTATGGCAAAATATTTGAATTATAAAGAAAAAGAAAAAAACTTGTAAAACATTGAGGCAGGGGGAAAAGTCAGTTATCAATAAAACAAAAACCAATTTGGTTGCAGTTGTTTTTGTTGGCCCACAGAATATCAAGAACAGGATTTTGGAGACAAAGTGGTTGTTATTCAAAAATATTATACTGGACCACATTCTCCCTCATGTGTGAAGGCAACAAAATTCTCAGATGTACAAAGGTTTGGAAAATATTCTCCCCATGAACCCTCTGAAGACATTAGTTGAAAATCTTTATAATTCAATGAGTGATGAGGCAAAATGAAGGGTCATGGTATAGAGGAGTAATGGTACAACAGGATGTCAGGGAAGGCTAAAATCATTTAAAACAGGAATAAGAAAAAAATTGTAAAGGAGTTTAAAAAATGATAGTAAAACTCAATGTATTTCAAGAGAGAATACACACAATGTTAAAAGTAATATCCTTTTAAAAAACTATCAGACTATGAGTCAAACTGCTCTAAAAACAAAGTCTTAATAAACAACAACAACAAAACATTTAAATAAATCAAAATGGCAACATAAATCAAGAAGGTGTTTCCCTCTATTTGGGCAGGGGTTCCTGGGATCTGAATATATGATGCTTTTAACAAAAAATTTTTTATTGGAGTATAGTTGATTTACAATGTTGTGCTGTTTTCAGGTGTACAGCAAAGTGAATCAGTTATACATATACATATATCCACTTTTTCAGATTCTTTTCCCATATAGGCTATTAGAAAATTGAGTAGAGTTCCCTTTGCTATACAGTAGGTCCTTATTAGTTATCTATGTTATATATAGTAGTGTGTATGTATGATGCTATCTTTGAAACTGCATGTCAGGTCCTTCCGTTTTGGTATTTTCCCTATATCATTTGAACATCTTCAATATTTTATCATAAAAATTTAAAATAATATATGGGCTGCAAGAAGAACCTTCCAAGTACTAAAAATTATTCTACTTTCTGATTTTCTTAACAGAAACTGAGAAGTTGTGGTTTATATGTAAGGTTGAGAGGATTTGGCAAGTGGGAGCAAAATTATAAGTATAAAATTCTTTGTCTCAGAAAAAAAAGGACATAACAAATTACAAAAAAACCCCAGTAACCTGAAAAAAAAAAATGGAACAAGTTTATATCAACAAGACCAACAAATTCATCAAAACAACATATATGGAGCCAGGATTCCACTTTCTAGGGACAAATTCCTATCCTTCTAACTTACTTCAGTTAATCCCAAAGCAACATTCTTTGATGAACTTGTAGACTCCAACCCAATGTTTACATGCTTTTTCACAATCCATTATTCCCTTCCTAATTTACATATCTTAGATGCCAGAGTACTCACTATAATCATTCCCTTGGAAGTTCCTCGTTTGTTTCTTATGTCCCTCTTGTTTTCTTTGTATTCACTTTCGAAAAGCACAACCCCCTTAGTTGTCTCAACTATTCCCTTCTCAGTGTTTACAGCTGAGCAGCTGGATGTTGCTGGAAAAAAATTTTCTAGTGGCTTCATTTTAAATGTTGCTGTCAAATCCTAAGTGGCCCTTAGCCCTACCCAAATAGACAATTATGTTCCTCTAATATGTCCCCATATTCCAAGACAGACTTATCTCATTTCTTCCTAAACTTTAATCCCAAATCATACCCTCCTCACTTCCAGCTAATGGCCTTATCTCATAAGTCTTTGAGAAAAATAGAAACAATCAGAAAGCCCTACCTACATGTTCCCCACCACCAAATTTACATACCTTCCTCCATCTGCTTCCATTTTCTCTTCTTTTTCTTGCTATAGCTGAAAAAATTTCTCTTCAAATCTAAGACAAAAACTAAAATACTCTGAGGTGTGTTCTGTACTTTCTCCTCTCCCATGATCTCAATAAATCAATTCCACTGGTCACTAACTCTCCTGCAAAATTGTTATCTCCTCCCTACTGGATCATTCCTTCAGGATACAAACATTCTCTAGTGTCTCCTGATCTTTTAAGCAAAGACATGAAGAAAACCTCTCTCTTAATTAGCCATCCTCTTTGGCTCCTGCCCCACCTCTCTATTCCCCTTCACAGCAAAACCTCTTTGATGAGTGGGTACCCACACTGCTACCACTTCCTAGGCATTCTTTCATTCCTCCACCCACTTCAGCCTGGCTTCTTACCACCCTCCATAGTAACGAATCTTGTCCTTTCTCCCCTGAGCTGTTACCACTGTGATCTCTTTTGCTGCCAACTACAAAGGACACCAGTCTGTCCTTAACACACTGGACTTCTCCTTGTCCCAACAATCTTACCTTGGATTCAGTGAAACCACACTGTTTTAGGTTCTCTTCTTCCTCTCTTGCCTGCCCTTCTTCATCTTCTCTAAAGGCCCCTTCTCTTCCTGGCTATTCAAAAGCTTTCCTCAAGGCTCAGTCCTAAGCTCTCTCCTCTTTTCACTTTCTTCTTAGGAGTTATCATCTGCAACCATGGCTTTACATGATTACATATATGCAGATGACTCAGATTTTTATATCCAGCCCAGATTCCTCTTTGAATTCCAAACCTGTATTTTCAATTGCTTACTTTCTCCTTTATCTTTGACCCCTCCTCATAGAATCCCCAAACTTCATTATACCCTCAAACACATTTAAGCCTGGTTCTCTTAAATGCCTCTCCTTCTCAGAGAATTCAATTTCTCAAAGTAGAACCTTGGGCATTGTTTTGGGGACCTTCACCCTCACCTCTTCCCCATATGTAAGCCAGTACAATATCCAGCCTCATGACTTCTTATTATCTCCTGAATCCATCCTCTTTTCCCATATCAGCTACCACCACCTGATGCAAGCTGCCATTACTTTCTGAACTCCTGCATTAGCTTCCTAATCAGTCTCATATTCATCCTGGGCCCTTCTAATCCAGTCTCCTCTCTTCAAAAGTATTGCAATGAAAATATGACTATTTCACTTCCTCCTGATTACCACCTTCAGTGGGATTTTGAATATGCAAACCTCTTTACGAGGCCACAAAGTTCTGCATTCTGTGACACCTCTCCATCTCCCAGCCTCACCTCGAACTACTCTCTCCTCCCTACAGTGCTATCTTTTAATCCCCTCCATGAATCACACTCCCTTCTGCCAAAAGACCTTTGTGCCTTCTGTTTCTCAGCCTGGAATACCCTTTATGTCTCTCTGAACATGGCTGAGTTCTCGTTTTTGTCCAGGTTTAAATGTCACTGACTTAACAAGGTCTTCTCTAACTATCCTGTCTAAATGGACTTTCTGGAGGACCTTCAAGATGGTGGAGGAGTAAGATGTGGATATCACTTTCCTCTCCACAAATACATCAAAAATGTATCTACATGTGGAACAACCCCTAAGAACACCTACTGAACGCTGGCAGAAGACCTCAGACTTCCCAAAAGACAAGAAACTCCCCATGTACCTGGGTAGGGCAAAAGAAAAAACAAAACATAGAGACAAAAGAATAGGGATAGGACCTGCACCTCTGGGAGGGAGCTGTGAAGGAGGAAAAGTTTCCACACACTAGGAAGCCCCTTCACTGAAGGAGACGGGGGGAGGGTGGGTGGGGGGGAAGCTTTGGAGCCACGGAGGAGAGCGCAGCAACAGGGTGCAGAGGGCAAAGCGGAGAGATTCCCACACAGAGGATAAGTGCCGACCAGCACTCACCAGCACAAGGGCTTGTCTGCTCACCCGCTGGGGTGGGTGGGGCTTGGGCTTTGGAGGTCAGACCCAGGGAGAGGACTGGGGTTGGCTGCGTGAACACAGCCTGAGGGTGCTAGTGCGACACAGCTAGCTGGGAGGGAGTCAGGGAAAATGTCTGGATCTGCCTAAAAGGCAAGAGACCATTGTTTTGGGGTGTGTGAGAAGAGGGGATTCCTTCCCTGTCTGCCCACAGAAGGCAGAGCACCCCCTAAATGAGCTCCAGAGTTGGGTGCGAGCTGCGGCTATCAGCATGGACACCAGTGATGGGCGTGAAATGCTAAGGCTGCTGCTGCCGCCACCAGGAATCCTGTGTGCAAGCACAGGTCACTGTCCACACCTCCTCCTGGGAGTCTGTGGAGCCTGCCACTGCCAGGTTCCTGTGATCCAGGGACAACTTCCCCAGGAGAACGCACGGCACGCCTCAGGCTGTTGCAACGTCACACTGGCCGCTGCCGCCACAGGCTTGCCCCACATTCTGTACCCCTCCCGCCCCCCGGCCTGAGTGAGCCAGAGCCCCCCAATGAGCTGCTCCTTTAACACCCTCCTGTCTGGGTGAAGAACAGATGCCAGAGGGTGACATACATGCAGAGGCAGGGCCAAATCCAAACCTGGACAAACAAGAGAAAGGAAAATCTCTCCCAGCAGCCTCAGGAGCAGCGGATTAAATCTCCACAGTCAACTTGATGTACCCAGAACCTGAGGAATGCCAGAATAGACAACGAATCATCCCAAAACTGAGGCGGTGGACTTTGGGAGCAACTGTAGACTTGGGGTTTGCTGTATGAGTAAGACTAATCTCTGATTTTTATGTTTATCTTAGAATAATTTTCAGTGCTTGTTATCATTGGTGGATTTGTTTATTGGCTTGGTTGCTCTTTTTTATTATGTTAAAACTTTTAAAATTTTAATATATTTTAATTTTAATAACTTTCTTTGCTTTGCTTTTCTTCTCCTCCCTCTCTCCCTCTCTCCCCCCTCCCCCTCTTTTTTTTCTCTCTCTCTCTTTCTATTTTCTCACTTTTCTTCTGAGCCGTGTGCCTAACAGGCTCATGGTGCTCCGGCCAGACCACCAGAGGTCTCACAGCTCCACGTAATATCAATCGATGAGAGTTCTCCCAGAGCTCCGTCTCAATGTTAAGACCCAGCTCCACTCAACAACCAGCAAGCTCCAGTGCTGGACACTCCATGCAAAACAACAGTAAGACAGGAACACAACCCCACCCATTAGCATAGAGGCTGCCTAAAATCATAATAAGGTCACAGACATCCCCAAACACAACACCGAACGCAGTCCTGCCCACCAGAAAGACAAGATCCAGCCTCATCAACTGGAACACAGGCACCAGTCCCCTCCAGCAGGAAGCATACACAACCAACCGAACCAACCTTACCAACTGGGTCCAGACACCAAAAAAGATGGGAACTATGAACTTGCAGCCTGTGAAAAGAAGACCCCAAACACAGTTAAGCAAAATGAGAAGACAAATACACAGAAGATGAAGGAGCAAAGTAGAAACCCATGAGAACAAACAAATGAAGAGGAAACAGGCAGTCTACCTGAAAAAGAATTCAGAGTAATGATAGTAAAGATGATGCAAAATCTTGCAAATAAAATGGAGAAAATACAAGAAACGTTTAACAAGAACCTAAAAGAACTAAAGAACAAACAAACATTGTGTTGTGATGAACAACACAATAAACGAAATTAAAAATTCTCTAGAAGGAATCAATAGCAGAATAACAGAGGAAGAGAAACAGATAAGTGACCTGGAAGATAAAATAGTGGAAGTAACTACCACAGAGCAGAATAAAGAAAAAAGAATGAAAATAATTGTGGACAGTCTCAGAGACCTCTGGGACCACACTAAATGCACCAACATTTGAATTCTAGGTGTCCCAGAAAAAGAGGAGAAGAAGTAAGGGACTGAGAAAATATATGAAAAGATTATACTTGAAAACTTCTCTAATATGGGAAAAGAAATAGTCAACTCCAGGAAGTGCAGAGAGTCCCATACAGGATAAGTCCAAGGAGAAACATGCCAAGACACATATTAATCAAACTATCAAAAATTAAATACAAAGAAAAAATATTAAAAGCAGCAAGGAAAAAACAACAACTTACATACAAGGGAATCCCTATAAGGTTAACAGCTGATTTTCCAGCAGAAACTCTGCAAGCCAGAAGGGAGTGGCAGCACATATTTAAAGTGATGAAAGGGAAAAAACCTACAACCAATATTACCCAGAAAGGATTTCCTTCAGATTTGACAGAGAAATTAAAAGCTTTACAGACAAGCAAAAGCTAAGAGAATTCAGCACCACCAAACCAGCTTTACAACAAATGCTAAAGGAACTTCTCTAGGCAGGAAACACAAGGGAAGGAAAAGACCTATAAAAACAAACCCAAAACCATTAAGAAAGTGGTAATAGGAACATACATATTGATAATTACCATAAATGTAAATGGATTAAGTGCTCCAACCAAAAGATACAGACTGGCTGAATGGGTACAAAAACAAGACCCATATATATGCAGTCTAAAAGAGACCCACTTCAGACCTAAGGACACATACACACTGCAAATGAGGGGACGGAAAAAGATATTCCATGCAAATGGAAATCAAAAGAAAACTGAAGTAGCAATTCTCATATCAGACAAAACAAACTTCAAAATAAAGACTATTACAAGAGACAAAGAAACACACTATATAATGACCAAAAGATCAATACAAGAAGAAGATATAACAATTGTAAATATTTATGCACCCAACATAGCACCTCAATACATAAAGCAAATGCTACCAGCCATAAAAGGGGAAATTGACAGTAACACAAACATAGTTGGGGACTTTAACACCCCACTTTCACCAATGAACAGATCATCCAAGACAAAAATAAATAAGGAAACACAAGCTTTTAATGATACATTAAACAAGATGGACTTAATTAATATGTATAGGACATTCCATCCCAAAATAACAGAATACACTTTCTTCTCAAGTGCTCATGGAACATTCTCTAGGATAGATCATACCTTGGGTCTCAAATCAAGCCTTGGTAAATTTAAGAAAATTGAAATCGTATAAAGTATCTTTTCCGACCACAATGCTATGAGACTAGATATCAATTACAGGACAAAATCTTAAGAGATACAAACACATGGAGGCTACACAACACACTACTTAATAACCAAGATTTCACTGAAGAAATCAAAGAGGAAATAAAAAAATACGTAGAAACAAATGACAATGAAAACACGACGACCCAAACCTATGGGATGCAGCAAAAGCAGTTCTAAGAGGGAAGTATTTAGCAATATATTTTTACCTTAAGAGACAAGAAATATCTCAAATAAACAACCTAACCTTACACCTAAAGCAGTTAGAGAAAGAAGAACAAAAGAAAACCCAAAGTTAGCAGAAGGAAAAAAATCATAAAGATCATATCAGAAATAAATGAAAAAGAAGGAAACAGTAGCAAATATCAGAAACTAAAGCTGGTTCTTTGAGAAGATAAACAAAATTGATAAACCATTAGTCATACTCATCAATAAAAAAAAGGGAGTAGACTCAAATCAACAGAATTAGAAATGAAAAAGCAGAAGTAACACCTGACACTGCAGAAATACAAAAGATCATGAGATTACTACAAGGAACTCTATGCCAATAAAGTGGACAACCTGGAAGAAGTGGCCAGTTTCTTAGAAAAGCACAACTTTCCGAGACTGAACCAGGAAGAAATAGAAAATATAAACAGACCAATCACAAGCACTGAAATTGAAACTGTGATTAAAAATCTTCCAACAAACAAAAACCCAGGACCAGATGGCTTCACAGGCGAATTCTATCTAACATTTAGAGAAGAGCTAACACCTATCATTCTCAAACTCTTCCAAAAGATAGCAGAGGGAGGAACACTCCCAAACTCATTCTATGAGGCCACCATCACCCTGATACAAAACCGGACAAAGACGTCACAAAGAAAGAAAACTACAGGCCAATATCACTGATGAACATAGATGCAAAAATCCTCAACAAAATACTAGCAAATAGAATCCAGCAGCGAATTAAAAGGATCATACACCATGAACAAGTGGGGTTTATCCCAGGATTGCAAGGATTCTTCAATATACGCAAATCAATTAATGTAATGCACCATATTAACAAACTGAAGAGCAAAAACCACATGATCATCTCAATAGGTGCAGAAAAAGTTTTTGACAAAATTCAACACCTGTTTATGATAAAAAACCCTCCAGAAACTAGGCATAGAGGGGCATATTACCTCAACATAATAAAGGCCATATATGACAAACCCACAGACAACATCATTCTCAATGGTGAAAAACTGAAACCATGTCCACTAAGATAAGGAACAAGACAAGGTTGACTACTCTTATCATTATTATTCAACATAGTTTTGGAAGTTTTAGCCACAGCAATCAGAGAAGAAAAAGAAATAAAAGGAATCCAAATCAGAACAGAAGAAGTAAAACTCTCACTGTTTGCAGATGACATGACACATGAGAGAATCCTAAAGATGCCACCAGAAAACTACTAGAGCTAATCAATGAATTTGGTAAAGTAGCAGGATACAAAATTAATGCACAGAAATCGCTTGCATTCCTATACACTAATGATGAAAACTGAAAAAGAAATTAAGAAAACACTCCCATTTACCATTGCAACAAAAAGAATAAAATACCTAGGAATAAACCTACCTAGGCAGACAGAAGACCCGTATGAAGAAAACTATAAGACACCGATGAAAGAAATTAAAGCTGATACAAACAGATGGAGAGATATACCAAGTTCTTGGATTGCAAGGATCAACATTGTGAAAATGACTATAGTACCCAAAGCAATCTACAGATTCAATGCAATCCCTATCAAATTACCAATGGCATTTTTCACAGAACTAGAACAAAAAAATGTCACAATTTGTATGGAAACACAAAAAACCCCAAATAGCCAAAGCAATCTTGAGAAGGAAAAACAGAGCTGGAGGAATCAGGCTCCCTGACTTCAGACTATACTACAAAGCTACAGTAATCAAGACAGTATGGTACTGGCACAAAAACAGAAATATAAATCAATGGAACAGGATAGAAAGATAAATCCACACACATGTGGTCACCTTATCTTTGATAAAGGAGAATATACAATGGAGAAAAGATGGTCTCTTCAATAAGTGGTGCTGGGAAAAGTGGACAGCTACATGTAAAAGAAGGAAATTAGAACACTTCCTAACACTATACACAAAAATAAACTCAAAATGGATGAACGACCTAAATGTAAGGCCAGACAGTATAAAACTCTTAGAGGAAAACAGGCAGAACACGCTATGACATAAATCACAGCAAGATCCTTTTTGACCCACTTCCTATAGAAATGGAAATAAAAACAAAAATAAACAAATGGGACCTAATGAAACTTAAAAGCTTCTGTACAGCAAAGGAAACCATCAACCAGATGAAAAGACAACCCTCAAAATGGGAGAAAATATTTGCCAATGAAGCAACTGACAAGGGATTAATCTCCAGAATATACAAGCAGCTCATGCAGCTCAATATCAAAAAAAAAAAAAAAAAAAAAACAACTTAATCCAAAAATGGGCAGAAGACCTAAACAGACATTTCTCCAAAGAAGATATATAGACTGCCAACAAACACATGAAAGGATGCTCAACATCACTAATCATTAAAGAAATGCAAATCAAAACCACAATGAGGTATCACCTCACGGTTGTCAGAATGGACATCATCAAAAAAATCTACAAACCATAAATGCTGGAGAAGGTGTGGAGAAAAGTAAACCCTCTTACACTGTTGGTGGGAATGTAAATTGATACAGCCACCACTATGGAGAACAGTATGGAGGTTCCTTAAAAAACTAAAAATAGAACTACCGTATGACCCAGCAATCCCACTATTGGGCATATACCCTGAGAAAACCATAATTCAAAAAGAGTCATGTACCACAATGTTCACTGCAGCACTATTTACAATAGCCAGGACATGGAAGCAACCTAAGTGTCCGTCGACAGATGAACGGATAAAGAAGATATGGCACATATATACAATGGAATATTACTCAGCCATAGAAAGAAATGAAATTGAGTTATTTGTAGTGAGGTGGATGGTCCTAGAGTCTGTCATACAGTGTGAAGTCAGAAAGAGAAAAACAAATACCGTATGCTAACACATATATGGAATCTAAGGGAAAAAAATGGTTCTGAAGAACCTAGGGGCAGGACAGGAATAAAGACGCAGATGTAGAGAATGGACTTGAGGACATGTGGAGGGGGAAGGGGTAAGCTGGGACAAAGTGAGAGAGTAGCACTGATATATATACACTACCAAGGGTAAAATAGATAGCTAGTGGGAAGCAGCTGCATGGCATAGGGAGATCAGCTCAGTGCTTTGTGACCACCTGGAGCGGCGGGATAAGGAGGGTGGGAGGGAGGCTTAAGAGGGAGGGGATATGGGGATATGTGTGTGCATATAGCTGATTTACTTTGTTGTACAGCAGAAACTAATACAACATTGTATACCAATTATACTCCAGTAAAGATGTTGAAGAAAAAAAAAGAATTACTCTAGAAAATAAAATTTATTTACATATTTGAAAATAAGTAAATAAATGGGCTTTCTACCTCCATTTTCTTTATCACTAATGGAACACAGTTTATAGTTAATATTTGTTTAAGTCTCTTTTCCTTCTCCACTAGATAGTAAGCTCATGTGGAACCTGTAACTTTCATTTATGAGAGCTTAAATAAATCAGGCACATAGAAGGTGCTTAGTAAATCTGTCAGTAAATGGATGAACGCATAAGATGAACACACACATATAAAATTACTTCCTTTTATTTTTCTATTGCCCTCTTGCTCAAGTTTTTACTCTTATTACAGTTTTCTTAGCTTCTTCTTGTAATAAATAATATCCTTATATTGACTCTGGCAAGGAAGTGATAGTGCCACTCTTTTTCATGATAGTAGAGGTGGCCTGGGGTTAGGGAACAGATTTTCTGAGAAAAAGCACCCATTTTCTTCCCTCCACCATTCTCCCATGCAATTTCTACCTGTTGGTCCTCATTCCCCAGCACTTATATTATTTAACTGGATTTTCTCAGCAACTGTTAAGATAAATGATGTTATTTCTATTTTCTGAGAAAATTGAGGGTCATAAATACTGAGTAACAGTCAAAGGTCAACAAAGCAAAAAACAGTCCAAATCCACAGTTTAAAACCAGGTCGGTAAAATGTGGAAGTTCACCGTTTCTTTTTCCACCCTATCACTCTGCCTCTTGTTACAGATAAAGTGGGGATTCTACCTACATTACATGTGCTGTAGAGGGAAGAAGAAGCCTCCCGGGCTTAGCTTACTGGGCAGGGCAGGGATCGGGAAGTTAGTATCATGCTGGAAATTCTTCGAAGAAAAGTTTGACTCTTACACATATGGTTCTGACTAAATATCGTTTGTGTGGTCCAGGGTTCATTCTTTCATCTGCCCAGTATTGTTCCATGTTGGAAGCTACTTCATTAACAACATCCAGAAGAATATAGGATGATTAAGTCATCTTATAAGTCAGCAACATAAGATGGGTCTGAAAAATTTTCTCAATAAATTACATAGCATTATTTCCTAATCTATCCTTATTCTCTCTAAATGGATAGTTCTGGTTAGATACTGAGGAAAAGACTACTTCCTGTCATATTTTATAAAATCTGTTTTTATAACTGCAAGTATTTAAACCTTCCATGTTCACACCATCCTAACAGCATTGCTTTTGTTTTTCTGTTTCCTTCCACTCTTCACCCACGTATTTTGAAATATATATTCAATCTTTACATATTTCCATACCATGTAGTGATAGCATTTTATTCTGCTTTTAGACTGAACATTTTCTTTGTTCTGGTAATAAAGAATCAGTAGACAAAGTATTTCAAAGCTTAATGTGCATTATTCCCAAATCGTATTTGTTTTCTTAGTTTGATGCTATGATAAAATGAAAGGCTAATTGATGGTTACTGTATAGTAAAGTGGACTAACTAAGTAGATGAATAAAAGTTGTCAAGGAACTGGATGATCTTCTGGCAATACTATTCTGGCTAAAGAAAAGTATTTTCTAAAAAAAAAATCATACAAGTTTATCTAAAGACATGTAAGACAGATGAACATAAAATTAAACTGCAATCTAGGATTATTACTTAATAGGCTATTACTTTTGATCTTTGCAATATATATAGGCACTAACAATTATATATGTCTTCCTAGACATGACAGAAGGAACCCTTGAAATATAAAGTGTATTTTATAAGCTATAGATGTACTTTTCCTCTAATAAAACATGTAAACTTACTTGACATTTATTTACACAAACTCATTAAATAACTTCTATATTCATTCTTGTCAAAGGTAGTATTTCAATTTAATTATGATTAGGGATTTATTTAAATCACTATAAAAATCTCATTCCTCATCTAATGATGCCAGTGACAAATATAAATCTGTCTACATCAGCATTGCTCATTTATTACACCAATTTTCCAGAATATATAGGTCATTCTAAAAGCTCTCTCTGAGAAAAATATAAAGTAGCTTTTTAATTCTCAAAGTTCTCATCAGAATTAAAATAGAGCTGTGAGATTATTTTACATTATTTTTATTTATTTGAGTTTAGGGAATATTCTGAGATTTTTTTTTTCTCTTAACTTTATTAAACATTTGGGCATTATACTGGGTTGAACTGTGCTCCTCCTACCACCTCCCCGAAAAAGAGGTGTCTACCAGGAACATGTAAATGTAGCCTTATTTGGAATAAAGGTCTTTGCAGATGTAATTAAGGTAAGGATCTCAAGATGAAGTCATTCTGAATTAAGGTGAATCCAATAACGAATGTCCTTATAAGAGACAGACAATGAGAGGTACATAAAGACACAGAGGGAAGAAGGCCATGTGAAGATGGAGACAGACATTGGAGTTATACTGCCACAAGCCAAGGAATGCCAGGAGCTGCCAGAAACTGGACGAAACTAGGAAAGATTCTTTCCTAGAGCCTTTGTAGGGTTGGTGGCCCTGCCAACACTTTAAGATTATTGCCCTCTAAAACTGTGTGAGAATGAATTTCTGCTGTTTTAAACTACCACATCTGTGGTAATTTGTTGCAGCAGCCCTAGAAAACTAATACAAGTATACATTTGATACTAACTGCAGGTTTTGAATTCCTTTAAATGTTAGTCTGTGTCTATTCTGTGTTTATACATAAGATCTTTTCTTTGAAGTACATTAAAGAGTGAATATCTGTCATTAAAAACAGAAAAAATCCTATATACCTAACATTCCATTTATCTCATAAAGTTACTGTTTTGGCTTTATTTTATCTACCACAGATGTGGCTGGTGGTTACTCACCTTCCATGCTTGATGCAATCAGAAGAGCAGTGATGGTTTCCAACATGCTTTTAGTTAATGAGATAAATGCGAAAAGCCTCACCCTCAAAGAGGTCTTCAGACTAGCTACTCTGGGAGGCAGCCAAGGTAATGAGCATTTTCTTTCTCACACAATGTACAACCATGCCAATCTGTGTCCTTCGCTGCAGTGTGAAGGCTCGTGATAGTGGCATCAGCAGGCACCCCCATATTCATGACTGTTACATCTCATATAATATAACCAAAACTTAGCAAGTACATGTTCAAGCATGTGGGGGAGGCATCATTCTTTTAGCAAGTTCCCTGTTTTTGGCAGAAGAGATGTTCAGTATGCAATTATCATATTAATTGTTTTAATGGATACTTGCATTGGTCACGTGCATACGAGTTCTTTAAAATAATCATTTTTTTCCATTGAGTCAAGTAACATGCTCTCTATTGGCCTAAGTAATAATAGCCTAATAATAATAATAATAGCCAAGACTTATTGGGCCCTTACCATGTGATAGGCACTATGCAACAAGCTTTATGGATGCTGTTATTTAATCCTCAGAACCACTGTTATTAATTCCATTTTACCAACAAGGTACCTGAGTGAGGCTTACACACCTGTCAAGCTACAGTGTGCCATGATTTGAATCCAGAAAATCTGATGCGAGAGTGCAGGGTGTTACCCACTGCCTTCCACTGCAATATCTTCCTGTATAAATCTTAGCTGAGACTATATATTTTGTTTATATACTTAAGTACGCTAATTACCCAAGCCTCTTTCAAAGGAGAAAGATGGAGAAGTACAGTTGATTGATATGCAAATATTGTTCATCGCCTTTTCCCAGTTCTCACATGTAACTGTATTTTTACTGAAAAAATAGAAATTGGTAACTGCATTGCTTTCTGTCACTTTAAGTATTATAGTATAATATGGATGGATGACAGTGAACATATCATGAAACCTTAGGTAGCTAGTGAGAAAAACATAGATCTTGAGACAGGCGTATATTTTTAATATATTTTAATATTTTTATATTTATGATATATACCCTAGATCTTATAAATGAAGTATGATGGAAGCCAGGGTATCTTGGGAAGAGAAACTTCCTGGCTCTTCTCTGAATGTTCTGGGCTACGAATGCCATAAAGAACATTTCAAGAAGGAAAGCAAAGGTTATGTGCTTTGCATTTCCCCCAGTCTTATGATTTCATTTTCTAAAGTTCCAAGTTTTAAAAGTTCTGTTCTTTTAACAAGTATGACACTCCCTACCCTACCCCAGTTTTCACATCTGAGTTGTCCTACCATCTGATATTCATGGTGCAAATGACTTGTATTTAAATCATGCTTTTTTTTATTCTAGGCTCTCTGTGAGTTGTTGCATCAGGATCCTGTATCCGACCAGGCCGGCATGGGGTGCTTACCAAATCATTTCTACCTTACCATATAGCTTTCAAATCTATTTTCTGGGCCGCTGTTATGAAATTTCTTCTCCTTAGCTTGTGTCTCTACAAGAGTCTGAGTGAATGAGATGAATGCATCCCTGTTTAAAGTTGGCATCTTCCCTGCTTTACATTCACTCTCAAGATCAAGATGTGCATGAATCACCTGCACAGAGCCAACATTTGCTCCAAAGACAGTAAACCTGCATTTCCTAAAATGCATTTGAGTTGCTTACCAGCCCAGCTAGGCCTCACTGAAATAATGTGAATTTAGATCAATTTACAATTCACTGACAGTAGTTGTGTTTTTTTGGGTTAGTTCATACCTGAACTCCCCAGGTTCTAACAAATAGTCCAGTTTGTTTATATATATATAATACCATCAATTCCTGGCAAATGAACCTGGTTATCTGGCCTATTAAACACACAGTTTTATGTTGAATACAGTCATCAAAAACTCATGTTTGTCATGCTGTTTGTCAAGGGAAAAACGAAGTAGAGTATAATCGATGAAGGAAGAGAAAATTTCCAGTGATTTTTCTATTACATTCAGTTCTTCCCCCCACAATCAGTGGAAGTCACCTAACCACTTTTAACATTTCTAATTATGTTTGCACCTCTCTAAGAACTCTTTAGCTAAAAAAATCTTTTTCTTTTCTGAGAATAAAAGAGTTGCCCTTTAAATAACCATTTAAGAACAAGCAAGATTTCTAAATCTGTGCTTAGAGCATTGCCAAAAGACTTCTGGATATCCATACCTAGAAATATAACGTAGTGGGTATTGTCTAACAGGAATATGGTGTCTAATATTTTCACATAGGACTGTATTCTGACAGTGATAGAATACAACAAATACATGTAAAAATTCAAATAAGTAATGCTGCACTCCAGTTGACCTTTCTTTCATGCATGCTTCTATTTGGAACACTCTATCCAGATTCTGGCTTTAAGGAGCTTTAAATTCAATACCTTCATTGACCAGGAAAACCAACTACCCTCATCTTCTGAAACTAAACCATAAAAATGAGAGATGTTCTTCCTCGACATCCACTATTCATGGAATAGGAATTCTAGCTGGGAGATGGATCAAGTAAATAGACATTATTGACCTATGCCCTATTTTAGAGAACCATTCTTCTCTGGCAACGAAAAAATCTTTAAGGTTACAGAGAAATTAATCTGCTTTCAAAAGCATTGGGACTCCTGAGTTAAGAAAATTTATTTACTTTCAGAAGTGAATTTTTTCTATTCAAAGGGTTTAAACTAAGGAACTTAGGATGGATAAGCCTGCATTGAAAAATATGCAAAAAGATATTTTTTACTTATTTTAAGTTCATTTCACTGCCACAAAAATAGATCTTGTCAGTTATTTCATAGAACAAAAAGAACAAAAAGGGCAAGGAAAGGAGTTGGTATGTTGGAAGAACAGGAGGGAAAGAGAAAGATATTATGTCCATCATCATGTTTCTTAGAGAGGTGAATGGAAATCACAGACCAGTTGGACTGTGAAGGGAACTGACAGCTGAAACAGAGACAACATCAGAATTGTGATCATGGTGTTGAAAAGAACTCTTTATTCTCAGATTTTGCTTTCCCTGTGCTTACTCTGCCTTCTGTAAGTCGCAGTCTTGCGACCTATTGGAATGCTTCACTATTAACATACTAATTTTTTTCTAGTGACACACTGACAGATTCTGTCCTTGCAAATTGGGATATTTGCATGGTCTGATGGCTAAAAATACTAACTGTTTATTAATTTATTCCATCCTGTAGCCCTGGGGCTGGATAGACAGATTGGAAACTTTGAAGTGGGCAAGGAATTTGATGCGCTCCTGATCAACCCCAAAGCATCTGACTCTCCCATTGACCTGTTTTATGGGGATTTTGTTGGTGATATTTCTGAGGTACGTAAAAGGAAGTTGATCAAAAAACATTAATTTCATGAACTAGTCAGTCACAACAGCTTCCCTATAGAAAAAAAATAGACACTGAAACATTTTAATGGAATGCAGGAGAATCTTATAAGGAAAGCTAGATCCTTTTTTTTTAAACATATTAATTTGAGTTTAATTGCTTTACATTGATCTGTTAGTTGCTGCTGTATAACAAAGTGAATCAGCTATACATATACATATATCCCCAGATCCCCTCCCTCTTGCATCTCCCTCCCACCCTCCCCATCCCACCCCTCTAGGTGGTCACAAAGCACGGAGCTGATCTCCCTGTGCTATGCGGCTGCTTCCCACTAGCTATCTATCCCACGCCTGGTAGTGTACACAAGTCACTGCCACTCTCTCACTTCGTCTCATCTTAGCCCTCTCCCTCCCCGTGTCCTCAAGTCCATTCTCTACATCTGCGTCTCTATTTCTGTCCTGCCCCTAGGTTCTTCAGAACTGTTTTTTTTTCTTTTTTAGATTCCATATATATGTGTTACACGCATATGATATTTGTTTTTCTCTTTCTGACTTACTTCACTCTGTATGGCAGACTCTAGGTCCATCCATCTCACTACTAATAACTCAATTTTGTTTCTTTTTATGGCTAATATTCCATTGTATATATATGCCACATCTTCTTTATCCATTCATCTGTCGATGGACACGTAAGTTGCTACCCTGTCCTGGCTGTTTTAAATAGTGCTGCAGTGAACATTGTGGTACATGACTTGTTGAATTACGGTTTTCTCAGGGTATATGCCCAGGAGTGGGATTGCTGGGTCATGCGGTAGTTCTATTTTTAGTTTTTTAAGGAACCTCCATACTGTTCTCCATAGTGGCTGTATCAATTTACATTCCCATCAACAGTGCAAGAGGGTTCCCTTTTCTCCACACCCTCTCTCCACCATTTATTGTTTGTAGATTTTTTGATGATGGCCATTCTAGTGGGTGTGAGGTGATACCACATTGTAGTTTTGATTTGCATTTCTCTAGTGATTAGTGATGTGGAGCATCCTTTCAAATGTTTGTTGGCAATCTGTATATCTTCTTTGGAGAAATGTCTACTATATAGGTCTTCTGCCCATTTTTGGATTGGGTTATTTTTTTGATATTGAACTGCATGAGCTGCTTGTAAATTTTGGAGATTAATCCTTTGTCAGTTGCTTTGTTGGCAAATATTTTCTCCCACTGTGAGGGCTGTCTTTTCGTCTTGGTTATGGTTTCCTTTGCTGTGCAAAAGCTTTTAAGTTTCATTAGGTCCCATTTGTTTCTTTTTGTTTTTATTTCCATCTCTCTAGGAGGTGTGTCAAAAAGGATCTTGCTGTGATTTATGTCATGCAGTGTTCTGCCTATGTTTTCCTCTAAGAGTTTGATAGTGTCTGGCCTTACATTTAGGTCTTTAATCCATTCTGAGTTTATTTTTGTGTATGGTGTTAGGGAGTGTTCTAATTTCATTCTTTTACATGTAGCTGTCCAGTTTTCCCAGCACCACTTATTGAAGAGGCTGTCTTTACTCCATTGTATATTCTCCTTTATCAGAGATAAGGTGACCATATGTGCGTGGATTTATCTCTGGGATTTCTGTCCTGTTCCATTAATCTGTATTTCTGTTTTTGTGCCAGTACCATACTATCTTGATTACTGTAGCTTTGTAGTATTGTCTGAAGTCCAGGAGCCTGATTCCTCCAGCTCTGTTTTTCTTTCTCGATTGCCTTGGCTATTCAGGGTCTCTTCTCTTTCCATACAAATTGTGAAAGTTTTTGTTCTAGTTCTGTGAAAAATGCCATTGGTAATTTGATAGGGATTGCATTGAATCTGTAGATTCCTTTGGGTAGTATAATCATTTTCACGATGTTGGTTCTCCAATCCAAGAACATGGTATATCTCTCCATCTGTTTGTATCATCTTTAATTTCTTTCATCAGTGTATTATAGTTTTCTGCATACATATCTTTTGTCTCCTTAGGTAGGTTTATTCCTAGGTATTTAATTCTTTTTGTTGCAGTTGTAAATGGGAGTGTTTCCTTAATTTTTCTTTCAGATTTTTCATTATTAGTGTATAGGAATGCAAGAGATTTCTGTGCATTAATTTTGTATCCTGCTACTTTACCAAATTCATTGATTAGCTCTAGTAGTTTTCTGGTGGCATCTTTAGGATTCTCTGATAGTATCATGTCATCTGCAAACAGTGACAGTTTTATTTCTTCTGTTCTGATTTGGAGTCCTTTTATTTCTTTTTCTTCTCTGATTGCTGTGGCTAAAACTTCCAAAACTATGTTGAATAATAGAGATGAGAGTGGGCAACCTTGTCTTGTTCCTCATGTTAGTGGACATGGTTTCAGTTTTTCACCATTGAGAACGATGTTGTCTGTGGGTTTGTCATATATGGCCTTTATTACGTTGAGGTAAGTTCCCTCTATGCCTAGTTTCTGGAGGGTTTTTATCATAAACGGGTGTTGAATTTTGTCGAAAACTTTTTCTGCATCTATTATCATATGGTTTTTATCCTTCAATTTATTAATATGGTGTATCACACTGACTGATTTGCATATATTGAGGAATCCTTGCATTCCTGGGATAAACCCCACTTGATCATTGTGTATGATCTTTTTAATATGCTGCTGGATTCTGTTTGCTAGTATTTTGTTGAGGATTTTTGCATCTGTGTTCATCAGTGATACTGGCCTGTAATTTTCTTTTTTTGTGACATATTTGTCTGGTTATGTATCAGGGTGATGGTGGCCTTGTAGAATGAGATTGGGAGTGTTCCTCCCTCTGCTGTATTTTGGAAGAGTTTGAGAAGTAAGGGTGTTAACTCTTCTCTAAATGTTTGATATTCGCCTGTGAAGCCATCTGGTCCTGGGCTTTTGTTTGCTGGAAGATTTTTAATCACAGTCTCAACTTCAGTGCTTGTGATTGGTCTGTTTATATTTTCTATTTTTTCCTGGTTCAGTCTCGGAAAGTTGTGCTTTTCTAAGAAACTGTCCACTTCTTCCAGGTTGTCCACTTAATTGGCATAGAGTTGCTTGTAGTAATCTCTCATGATCCTTTGTATTTCTGCAGTGTCAGGTGTCACTTCTACTTTTTCATTTCTAATTCTATTGATTTGAGTCTTCTCTTTTTCTTGATGAGTCTGGCTAATGGTTTATCAATTTTGTTTATCTTCTCAAAGAACCAGCTTTTAGTTTTATTGATCTTTGCTATTGTTTCCTTCATTTCTTTTCCATTTATTTCTGATCTGATCTTTATGATTTCTTTCCTTCTGCTAACTTTGGGGTTTTTTTGTTCTTCTTTCTCTAATTGCTTTAGGTATAAGGTTAGGTTGTTAAATATTTGAGATGTTTTTTGTTTCCTGAGGTAGGACTGTATTGGTAAAAACTTCCCTCTTAGAACTGCTTTTGCTGCATCCCAAAGGTTTTGGGTCATCGTGTTTTCTTTGCCATTTGTTTCTAGGTATTTTTTTATTTCCTCTTTGATTTATTCAGTGATCTCTTGGTTATTTAGTAGTGTATTATTTAGCCTCCATGTTTTTGTATTTTTTACATTTTTTTCCTTAATTGATATCTAGTCTTATAACATTGTGGTCAGAGAAAATACTCGATACGATTTCAATTTTCTTAAATTTTCCAAAGCTTAATTTGCGACCCAGGATATGATCTATCCTGGAGAATGTTCCATGAGCACTTGAGAAGAAAATGTATTCTGGTTTTTTTGGATGGAATGTCGTATAAATATCAATTAAGTCCATCTTGTTTAATGTGTCATTTAAAGCTGTGTTTCCATGTTTATTTTCATTTTGGATGAATTGTCCATTGGTGAAAGTGGGTGTTACAGTCCCCTATTATTGTGTTACTGTCGATTTCCCCTTTTATGGCTGTTAGCATTTGCCTTATGTATTGGGGTGCTCCTATGTTGGGTACATAAATATTTACAATTGTTATATCTTCTTCTTGGATTGATCCCTTATTATGTTGTCCTTCCTTGTCTCTTGTAATAGTCTTTAAAGTCTCTTTTGTCTGATATGAGAATTGCTACTCCAGCTTTCTTTTGATTTCCATTTTCATGGAATATCTTTTTCCATCCCCTCACTTTCAGTCTGTATGTGTTCCTAGGTCTGAAGTGGGTCTATTGGAGACAGCATATATACGAGTCTTGTTTTTGTATCCATTCAGCCAGTCTGTGTCTTTTGGTGGGAGCATTTAATCCATGTACATTTCAGGTAATTATCAATATGTATGTTCCTATTACCATTTTCTTAATTGTTTTGGGTTTGTTATTGTAGGTCTCTTCTTTCTCTTGTGTTTCCTGCCTAGAGAAGTTTCTTTAGCATTTGCTGTAAAGCTGGTTTGGTGGTGCTGAATTCTCTTAGCTTCAGTTTGTCTGTAAAGGTTTTAATTTCTCAGTCAAATCTGAATGAGATCCTTGCTGGGTAGAGTAATCTTCGTTGTAGGTTTTTCCCTTTCATCACTTTAAATATGTCCTGCCACCCCCTTCTGGCTTGCAGAGTCTGAAAAATCAGCTGTTAACCTTTTGTGCATTCTCTTGTATATTATTTGTTGCTTTTCCCTTGCT
Source organism: Kogia breviceps (assembly GCF_026419965.1). Classification (NCBI taxonomy): domain Eukaryota; kingdom Metazoa; phylum Chordata; class Mammalia; order Artiodactyla; family Physeteridae; genus Kogia; species Kogia breviceps. The sequence continues at coordinate 75,717,718 of NC_081317.1, forward strand.
GCTTTTAACATTTTTTCTTTGTATTTAATTTTTGATAGTTTGATTAATATGTGTCTTGGCATGTTTCTCTTTGGATTTATCTTGTATGGGACTGTCTGCACTTCCTGGACTTGATTACTTCTTTTCCCATATTAGGAAAGTTTTCAATTATAATCTCTTCAAATATTTTCTCAGCTCCCTTCTCTTTCTCTGGGACCCCTATAATTCGAATGTTGGTGCATTTAGTGTTGTCCCAGAAGTCTCTGAGACTGTCCTCAATTTTTTTCATTCTTTTTTCTTTACTCTGCTCTGTGGTAGTTAGTTCCACTGTTTTATCTTCCAGGTCACTTATCCGTTCTTCTGCCTCAGTTATTCTGCTATTGATTCCTTCTAGAGAATTTTAAATTTCATTTATTGTGCTGTTCATCATTGTGTGTTTGCTCTTTAGTTCTTCTAGTTCCTTGTTAAATGTTTCTTGTAGTTTCTCTATTCTGTTTCCAAGATTTTGGATCATCTTCACTATCATTACTCTGAATTCTTTTTCAGGTAGACTGTCTATTTCCTCTTCATTTGTTTGGTCTGGTGGGTTTTTACCTTGCTCCTTCATCTGCTGCGTATTTCTGTCTTCTCATTTTGTTTAACTTACTGTATTTGGGGTCTCCTTTTCTCAGGCTACAGGTTCATAGTTCTTGTTGTTTTTGATGTCTGCCCCCAGTGGGTAAGGTTTGTTCTGTGGTTTGTGTCGGCTTCCTGGTGGAGGGCACTGGTGCCTGTGTTCTGGTGGATGAGGCTGCATCTTGTCTTTCTGGTGGGCAGGACCACGTCCGGTGGTGTGTTTTGGGTTGTCTGTGACCTTATTATGATTTTAGGCAGCCTCTCTGCTGATGGGTGGGGGTAGTGTTCCTTTCTTGCTAGTTGTTTGGCATGGCATGTCCAGCACTGGAGCTTGCTGGTTGTTGAATGGAGCTGGGTCTTAGCATTGAGATGGTGATCTCTGGGAGAGCTGTCGCTGACTGATTATTATACGGGGCCAGGAGGTCTCTGGTGGTCCAATGTCCTGAACTCGGCTCTCCCACCTCAGAGATTCAGGCCTGACACCCGGCTGGAGCACCAGACCCTGTCAGCCACACAGCTGGAGTGCCTTCAGAGGTGGAGAAGCTGGCCTGCAGTGGCTCTCCTTCTGCACTGCATATTAGAATCACCTGCTTCTTCCTTGTTTTGCCCCAAAGGCAGTGTTCCACAGAGAAAAACAGTCCCCTTGAAAACAGTCACAGCTCTGAGATGGCTTTTTTTTAACTTTGTGCTTAGTCAGGTTTCACTTGCTCACAGGGGGTCATGTGCAGAGGCCTCGCACCTGGCTCTTCCTACTGGGGTTCCTAGTTTGGAATCCAGATCCTTTTAAGTTATTGTAATTTCGTGACAATAATGGTATTAAAGAAACATTTGTATTTTGAATATATTTGTATATTTGAAGGTATTTGGCTATAAGAAGCCATAATATAGCTACCACTTATTGAACATACTTGCTATGTGCTAGATGGCATGGGATTAATACATCATTTTTGTTTAATTATCAGAACAACTACTATGAGAGCCAGGTGCTATTAATATTACCATGTTATGGGGCAGTGGGGCTTAAGGGAGGCTAAATTGTTTACCTAAGAACTCATGGCTAGTAATTAGGAGACAGAGTTTGGATTCCATCCCAGGACGTTCTGACTTCTGGAGTCTGGGCTCTTGATCACAATGCTACATGGATTCTCTTAATTATTAGAAAATGAGTTTTATTACTTTGTTCCTCTTATCATGTTTTTCTATGTATAAAATAAACTAGTTCTTCTTATTTTAATCACAATTCTTTGAGACAGTTTTTCTTTAAAAATTAACTATTGCCATTTATAAACTGATCCATTTATGAGAGTAAATGTGATACTAAATGTAACATACTGAGGTTTTTTGAAGGAAGGTGCTAGATTTGAATTTGATACCATTAGTTATTTACATATTACTTATTCTTTTACTTTTTTATTAGAGTGAGTTTCTGGGAATAGGGCTCAGACCCATTCATCCAGTCATTTTTCTTGTATTATACACCTCTTGAAATATTTAAATTATTATATTAAATTAAATTCTTTTATTTTTGTTAACACTTTCCTCTGAAGATTTCAAGGTTCTATGTTAAGAACTTTCAGGCAATGGGAAACATTTGTTAATAGTCAGTACTTTTTTTTTTAGGCAAAAGACCATTTCTTTTTCATTAATAAAAGTAGATTTTGGGATGTTCAGTCAATGCCAGCTTAGGTGAAACAGTGATTGTTAGCCATAGAAGCCAACCCCTATGAGTAGAGTTAGAGGTCTTTTGGGGCATAGTTTAGCATTTTGACTTGGGATACTGGATTGTTGGTGACAAATAATTCTTCCCCTTTACCCTTCCTGCCTAACTCTGTTATTGGAATAGCCATCAGTGTATCCATTTCTGGGACCAAGTTCCAGCCAGGCTAATGTACACAACAGAGAGAAATACCTTTTAAATGGATGGATTATGTGTCTTATCTCAAGACCTTTTTCGGGTTTAAATTCAAAATATTTTCACTGTAACTCTTTGATATGGAATGAAAGACTAAAGAAATTCACATGTGGAAATGCAAACAGACATTGATTAATCAAGATATCATCTTTTATGTAAATGTATAAGTTTTGGCACTGAAATGTACAACTAACACATTTTTCTCCTCTGTGGGTTTAGCCATAATTTTGGTAGTATATATATTTACAAAAGAAAAATGTGTTTAGAAAAAAATAAAAATAGATTTTTGCCATTGAGAAATAAATTTATATTTCTGGGTTTTGCCAACCACTGTTGGCTGTGAATTTGTGTTTCTAAATGCATAAAATATTCTTCTTCTTATTATTATTTTTCATTTTAGGCTGTTATCCAGAAGTTCCTCTATCTAGGTAGGTATATATGTCTCTATGCTAAGTAAAATCTTTCTTTGTCTCTTGGGTATGCTCTCTGCATTTATTGTACCATATGTTAAGCCTTATGTGTGATTATTTGCTTTGATTCATTATATTTTTTAACATTCCTTGGCATTGAGCCCATTTATGGCACAATATTTAAAGGCACTATTTGAAATGAATATGCTCCTCTAGAACATAGTCATAAATCCTAAACTGAGGAATGGCAGGCCAAGGAGAAGAGTTCATCCTGTACCTTCTTCATATACTTGTTCTGTAACCCCAAGTCTGCCCTAGCACATTGTATTTGTGATTGTGGTGCAGTCTTGCCACACATGCTTTTTAACGTACTCACATTCAATTCTATTCACTGAGAGAGAGAAATAAATAGTGCAGAAGATTCTACTCTTCCTCCCACTCCGTTGAGTGAGCTCTGAGTTCTGAGTGAATTTGGGGTGGGAGAGGCACATGTGGTATTTCTTAAAAAAGCTCAGTTCTTGCAGGCCCTTCATCTCACCATGCTGTGTATGATTCTGGGGTGTAAAGATAAGTATTTCTTTTACACTTGGGGCTGGAAAAGGAAACCACTCACTTCAGCTGAAAGAACAGTGATTGGGGGTTGATTCAATTTTATGTGAATTCTGCTCTAGGCGTGTATTTCAGGCTCTAATCCTCAAATTAGGTGCAGTGTCTTCTTTTGGTCATGTCTACCTGTTCGGATTATAAACAATGATTCCTTGATTTTTCTTTCAGGAGATGACAGAAATATTGAAGAGGTGTATGTGGGTGGAAAGCAGGTGGTTCCCTTTTCGAGCTCAGTGTAAGACCCTCTGCATCTACGAGTTCTCCTGGGGTAACACAGTTCTGTGTTTTCTTGTGCCCAGGCGGAGGTAGGAAGTCAAAAAACAGTACCTTGTTCTTGGGATGACTATCTCCTTCTGTGTCTAGTTACAGTATTCACTTGACAAATCGTTCAAAGGAAGTTGCACTAATTCTCAACTCTCTGGTTGGGAGGATTAAAAATTTCGCCTTTTTGAGCTGTTTAGATTTACTTTAAAGCTCAAACATAAGGGAATGTTATTACTGATGGTGTTCTTATTATGAGATTTAAATAAAATCTATTTCACATTTGGACATGTGGAGAGAAAAGATATTCTTATAAGGTTAGATATTTTGAGCTAGTAAATGTGAAAATTAGAAAACAGAAAATGAACCACTGAGTATATTTTTGAGGGAGAAAAAATTAGACTACGAACACACGTTGGAAAATGACTTTAGATTGTGTTTGAAAATTATATACTGAGCATACTAATTTAAAAAGAGAACTCGTTGAATTTTAAAATGTGTTTCTCGATTGACCTTGTGTTCTGGAAATATGCACTTAATGGAATTTGCATTTCAGAGATATGTTATTGTTGTGCTTTGCCTTCTTTGGGGATGAAATGTCAGAAATTGAATGCCACATGCTTTCTTAATATAGTTCTGTGCTTCAAAGTGTTTGACAGAAGTTGGGTATTAAAGATTTAAAGTTTCTTAGGAATATTATTCATATAACTACATGGCATAAATATCTATACTTTTGTGTACTTTAAAATCACCTTAATGTATAATTGTGTGATGCTATTATTGCTTCGGTTTTATTAGAAGAGAAACAAATTTCATACTCCACTGTTGTGTAGATTGGAGTCTTTCATATATTGGGGCAAGTGCTGGGCATCCAGGAGCTGTCAAATACTAAAAGGAAGGGTTTCATTGCAATGACCCGTTCTCCCAAAGAACTATTCCATAGTTGCTGGAAATTTCATACTCAGATATCAATCTGTTAGAACTTTAAATGAAGGACAAATCCTACTAGATAAATATTATTAAAAATCTTTAAACCTTGCATATTGAAAGTACTCTATTTTTCAATTTTATCTTGTCTTTTTCATTCCTAATAATTTTCAGGACATTTGAATTTTAGGATAATGAAAAATATTTAGATGTTCCACTACTGTTTATATTAATAGGACTTAATCTGTACTAGACATCTAGAAACATTAAACAAAGCAAAGAGTGTTTTTATGCTTCCTAATGGTGTGCTTTCCCATAACCTGGAATTAAAAACAAATCATGACTTCATGATAAATCCTTAAGAAATATTGATATATTATTTAAATTATTATAGTTTTCTCAGTTAACTCCAAATCCTATAAACCAACAAGGAAAAGGAGTCATTTTCTTAATATATCATAACACTCATACCTAGGGCTTAGGGCTTAGGGCTGACTCCTTATTATCACCTTATAGTAAAGAACTTTATGTAATATAGCTAACTCCATATCTGCAGAATGAAGACGAAAATTTGTTCTCTGGTACTATAAATTTTATTCTTATATAGTCATGCTAATTCAGCAGTAATTTGCTCAGTCTCTGGCCCCTCACCCCTGGAGAAACACTTCTAGACTTGGGTATATCCTACACCTAAATATAGAACAAATTTTTGGTGTTATTTAGAAAGCAGAAACAAAAAACAGAGTTGGTGCTGTGAGGTATTAAGTAACTCAGTAAACCCAGTTTCCAGTCTCAGTCTCTCTATTTCTAGAATTCCTAATTCCTGAGCCATGTCAAAGATGCCCCACCAGATTTCTTTCCATTTCTCTATAGTGCCAGTAGGTATTTTCTGCTCTATCTCCCCAGTCCCTGCCAAAGGAACTTGGTTACCTAGTTTCTAACCCACATGAGTGGGCTTAGGAATTTGGAATGACATGTGCAAGATCCGGTAATAGGTAGAAGCTGTTCTTAGCCTTTGCAAGATCCTACACTTTACCTTCCGTAAGGGTGTACATTTTGATGTTGAACATCAACTTTCATTTAGATTTAGGACTTACATGCAGTAAATATAAATAAGTGTGGCATCAGAAGCAGGAATAATGGCCATATACAACCAATCTGTCAAATGTTAAGTTTAGCCCTGATAATATGTTAAGACCTGAATATTTTTTCTGGTACGAACAGAATGTGCTGAAATGTTTACATGTACTTTGATCTCCCTGCATTACTTATAAATTATGTGTTTTATTTCCCAGAGTACAGTGTTGCTGAATGTTGCATATGCTTTTTGCAGTACTGCAGGCATTAGCCATACATGTGCCCAGATGTTCTGCACTTTGAAATGTTGCCTTTGCTTAATGTGGGTTGACTTTCTGAATTGCAGAAAGGCAGTATTCCAAGCCAATCCTATTTGTCACTTTATGTTTGAATATTTTGCTCTCTGACAGGAAAGGAAGAATTAAAACATCTTCTCAGCCCCCTCACCCTACTCTGCACTATTTGCCTCAGGTTTCATGACATTTTTAATGGAATACACTTTAACAGGTAAAAACATACATTTAAAAATATTTTTGCAACCAGAACACAAAAGCAGGCTAATCAGCCAACATGAATTTAATTTTCAAAAGAGAGTAAAATGTAGGATTAGAACAGGAAAGGTTGTCCTAGTAATTGTAAACTGAGACCAGGAAACTCTGCCCCTTATTTATTCTCCCAGCTTCTTCTGATTTAATTGTCAAAAGTTTTAAAATCCAAGAGAATATCTTGGAATAAGCGTCCTTCATGCTAGGAGGAGGTCTTTCTAAATTAATATTATGAGCATTGAACCACATTGCATCTCTTTTAATTTTTGTGAGAATTCTGCATGGTCAAGAAAGGAAGGCACCTGGAAAACACCCCTGTTACGCTTAGCTGATTTGACGTGTGCCCTTGAATATCCCTGTTGGCAGCTACAGTTGAGATCTCAGAAGGGAAACAATGGCTATGAGATCCAGCAGTGTATTTTGAATATTCATTCCCTTCCAGACTCTTCCTATTTTTAATTTTTTCACCTCAGAACCAGACATATGGAAAGCTTTAAAGACAAGCTGGAAGGCACATTGTATCAATTCTACACGTGTGCTATACACGGAAGATATCCCGAGTTGGATGCTCCTGTAGCCTGCTGGACAGAGATGATGATGCTGGAAGCAATCACATGCTTTTTTTTTTTTCTTTTAAAGAGTGTTCTGAGTTATTAAAAGGTAAACTACAGAATATGTCATGGGCAATGTCTTGAAGAAATTTTAAACTGGTGGATTTTTGTGAATTTTTAAGGTTCTTTTTTCTTCACAATTTCAGATCTACTTAGCCACTTTAGGTATGACTTTGGACCCTGACACTTTTTTAATGTCTCTAAAGCATGGAAAGAAGTGCAGAAATGTACAGACACATATTAGAAACCTTGGCATTGGTCCCATGCATGTTTTCACGCCCAACCCCTCCTTCCTTTCCCTCCTACAGTCCTGAGTGTGAGAGATCAAGAGGTGAGGAGTTAATTTGTAAATCTGGTACAAATTGAGTGAAATGCAAAAGTTGAACAGGCCAATGATGAAACTAAATGTAAATTTCAAGATGGTTTCCACAGTCCACCGGATTCAAGTGACTTGAGTAACAGCCATTATGTGGCAGTGATTGATGTGCTCACTTCCTACTCAAAAGCCTGTCAGAAAGCATTCTTTATTGAAAACCACCTTACATTGTGTTAAACTTCTGATCGCTGCTCTTAAAAATATATACATATGTATTCATGGGAACATTTTTTCTCAATATTTGTATGATTGGCTTATTGTTCCTGTGCTGAGTGAGCTCCTTTGTGCTTCAGACAAAAATAAACAAGATTTTGTGTTTATGTGTTTTTGTTCTTGTGAGTTCCATCAATCTGATAGAAGGGGGATTAATCTTAAAGTGGTTTCTCCTTTTAATGTGAATTTTAAGATTGAAGGGGGTCAACTGTCTGGTGATGGATGGAAACTAAAATTTTTGGTGGTGAGCATGCTGTAGTGTATGCAGAAGTAGAAATACAATGTTGTACACGTGAAACTTATATAATGTTATAAACCAATGCTATCTCAATAAGAAAAAAAGAAATATAAGACTGAAAAAAATAGAATATTTAGCTGTGGGCCAACATGTATCTTCTATCCTATAATAGCCACTTATACACAACTTTTAAAAACTAAGCTATAGCTCTAATGTTCTGCTCTTTAGAATCAGATTACTGTTGCCTTTGATTTAAGCATAGTTGATATTTCTTATTTTTTAAGCCACAACCCAGAGTGAGACATGCACTTTAACATCAAGAATTAGTTCACACATACACATGTGCATGAGCATTTAAAACAAATGTCTCACAAAATGATACTTTCCCTATCTGTGATACCCTGGGCTATTTCTCATTCTATTCTAGTCTCTGTAATTTTTAAAATGCTGATAGCTAATTTCCCACTTGGTGTCTTGAACCTCAAATGGGTTATCACCAGCAGTGAGGAAGCAGTTTCCAGTGTCATTTGAGCTGTATACTTTAAGTCTCCATGACTTCATTCTGTGATTTGGCCATGACATGAGGGCCTGCCTTAGAATCATGAAGATTAAATAAAATAATATATAGCCAGCACTTAAGATAGCAGCTGGGACAAAGTGAGTGCTCACTGTATGGTAGTTATTATTTTTAAAATGAATAAAAACTGAACAGAAATAAAAATAATTTAAAATGTGTTTTTCTCAGTTTAGTTTTTAGAATTGAAATCAAGTGGTGTTAAGGATCTCTCTGTACATAAAAATATTCTCTAAGGATTAAATATGATTTTTTCCGGCACTATTCGTCACTATGTTCATTATTTTTTATTTATAACAAGAAGCCTATGAGAGTAGTAGATTTGGTCTATAAATTCTCCCTTAATGTTCTGAGAAACTTACTAAGCATCCTTTTTTTTCCTCCTAAGAAACAACTTAGTCAAAATACCCAGAAGACAATGTTCATGTGCATTATGTATAGCAATAAAGTCTGCCTAATTTAATTTGCACAATGTAGGCCAAAGTTCTGTAATGGGTACTTAATAGACAAAAACAAATTACTGCATGGATTTAAATAAAATAAGGTTTAGACGTGAAATATATATAACTGCCAGTAGCAAAAAGGACCTGTAGTAGGGTATTTTAAGACTCCACGAAAAGGCACTCAAAGGTACTGGGCCCACAAGCAGTTAGTTGTCACTAACAAGCAGTAGGGTTATTTTTTCAAACCCTGTTTTTAAATGAGATAAGCAAAGTATTCTCTGTTCTTTGAAATGACAGAACATTATTTTAAAGTATAATTAACTTTTTCACTAATTCAGACTCATCTCCTTTTACCATCAAGGCTGCCTACACTATCATTATAAAGTTACATTACATTAAATTTGTCATACTCCTTGAATTTTTTCATGCTTCTATATTAGTAATATCTATATTTCAGCCTGGAAAGAGAGAGAGAGGTGGCTAAAAAAGTTCTCTATGGCAAAAACTTTGTAGAGAAATTTTTCAGTGGTAACTCAGAAAAAATAAAACATTTTTGCCCCAAGGTAAACAGTGCTAAAATATGAACAGATATCATAGAATTTCTCAAGTCACTGGGGCCCCTCCTCAATTGCCTAGACTCTGCTCACCCCTATAGGGAATTAAGCAAACATTTGTTTCCCTATTTGTAGAAAGAAAGCTCAAAGTCATAGCAGTAAAACCTAACATAAGAGAAATACAGACCCTAGAAAGATTACCATTTATTCAGATGATAAGAGGTTCTCATGCACTTGCTTAAAAACCTAAACTTGAAGCTTCACTGTGAAGTTAATTTCTGTCCTTTTAATCCTGGATAGTCTCCACATCAGACTTTTGTCTTACTGCTGTTAAATAAAGCCACGATCCATAAATGAGTAAACAAAGGAAGAATTTTACTCTTGATTTTTTTCATAACTAAATTTGCTTCCTGGAGCACTTGAGAGACCTTAAAGAGCTTTGATGTTTTCTTTCTCTTTCTGCAAGAGTTGATTCCATCCACACCTGAGCTGGGGAATAAATGCAGAGATGTCTTTGTGCTTGGAAAGCACTTTAAAAGCATTGACTGAAGCACATGAACAGATAAAGACATGAGAGGCTTTTGTTATTTCAAAGGATAACTTAAGAGGCTCAGAAAAAGCAGCACACATACTTCTTGCAATTCATGAACACTTTCCTCCTGGCTGAACTATGAAAGATGAATTGGGCTTTGAAAATTATGTATTCTGGATTAATTAATATAACCACAACAAACCCTTCAGTATCACAAACATGTCCCAGCCTGGTGCAATGGCACAGTATACACTCAGTAAAATCTCATGGCAAAGTTTTGGTAGTGTGCATGTAAAAGAGAAGCTATCGAGTTTGGGTTGTTTGTGGTTGCTGTTTTACGCTCAGTGATAGATCTGTTGATGTCCAGGACAATTGCACAATCTCCTTTGAGTGGATTATTTACTGTAACTTATAGAGGGAAAAAGACACCATTATGAAAAAATCCTGTACAAAATCTTCATGTTCCCTATAAAATTAATGCCCAGGTAAGAAAGAAGTCAACATAAATGCATATACAACCTTCATCTAATGTCATTTGTGGTACTGTAGACCATTTAACATGGCATAATTGATTCTAAAGGAAATCAGAATTGGCTCACCTCCTCTCACGAGCACACCAAAATCACAACTAACTGCTGAACAACCATCAATAAAAAAAAGACTGGAACCTACTATAAAAAGATATTCTACATCCAAAGACATAAAGAAGAAACCACAAGAGACTCAATATAATCAAATCCCATACCACCCGGGCGGGTGACCCACAAACTGGGGAATAATTATATTGCAAAAGATCTCCCACAGGACTGAGAGCTCTGAGTCCCACATTAGGCTCCCCAGCCGAGGGGTCTGGCATCAGGAGGAGGAGCCCCCAGAGCATTTGGCTTTGAAGGCCAGTGGGGCTTGATTGTAGGAGCTCCACAGGACTGAGGGAAACAGAGACTACACTCAAGGAGGGTACATACAAGGTCTCGTGCACATCAGGACCCAGAGCAAAAGCAATGACTTCATAGGAGCCTGGGCCAGACTTATCTGCTGGTCTTGCAGGGCCTGCTGGGGAGGTGGGGTGGGGGGCAGCCATGGATCTCTCTGGGGTCATAAAATATGGTGGCGGAAACAGCAGGGAGTGCACATCTACTTGAACTCTTCCTAGAAGCAGACATACTGCTTGGATCATTAGCAACAAGACCTGGCCTCACCCAATGGCCTGTAGGCTCCAGTGCTGGGACGCCTCAGGCCAAACAATCGACAGGAACACAGACCCACCCATCAGCAGACAGGCTGCCTAACACTAAAGACAGTCATCAAATCACAAGAGAACAAAAGAGGAAAGGGAAAAAATGACCTCCAGAAACAAAAAGCAATAAGAACATACATATCAATAATTACCTTAAACATAAACGGATTAAATGCTCCAATGAAAAGACATCGACTGGCTGAATAGATACAAGAACAAGACCCATATATATGCTGTCTACAAGAGACCCACTTCAGATCTAGGGACACATACAGACCGAAAGTGAGGGGATGGAAAAGGTATTCCATGCAAATGGAAATCAAAAGAAAGCTGGAATAGCAATACACATATCAGACAAAATAGACTTTAAACACTGTTACAAAAGACAAAGAAGGACACTACATAACGATCAAGGAATCAATCTAAGAAAAAGATATAACAAATGTAATTATACATGCACCCAACATAGGAGCACCTCAATACATAAGGCAAATGCTAACAGCCATAAAAGGAGAAATTGAGGTAACACAATAACAGTGAGGGACTTTAACACCCCACTTTCAAAATGGACAGATCATCCAAACAGAATATCAATAAGGAAACACAGGCCTTAAATGACACATTAGATCAGATGGACTTAATTGGTATTTACAGAGCATTCCATCCAAAAGCAGCAGAATACACATTCTTTTCAATTGCACATGGAACACTCTCCAGGATAGATCACAGGCTGGGCCACAAAACAAGTCTTGGTAATCTAAGAAAACTGAAATCATATCAAGCATCTTTTCCAAACACAACACTATAAGATTAGAAATCAACTACAAAAAAAACCTGTAAACACACACACACACACACAGAAATGTGGATGCTAAAGAATATGCTACTAAACAACCAATGAATCGCTGAAAAAATCAAAGAGGAAATAAAAAAATACCTAGAGACAAATGAAAATGAAAACAGGACAATCCAAAACCTATGGGATGCAGCAAAATCAGTTCTAAGATGAAAGTTTATAGTAATACAAGCTTGCCTCAGGAAACAAGAAAAATCTCAAATAAATGATGTAAACTTACATCTAAAGAACAAACAAAACCCAAAGTTAGTAGAAAGAAATAATAAAAAATCAGAGCAGAAATAAATGAAATAGAGATGAAGAAAACAATAGAAAAGATCAATGAAACTAAAATCTGGGTCTTTGAAAAGATAAACAAAATTGATAAACCTCTAGCCAGTCTCATCAAGAAAAAAAAGGGAGAGGGCCCAAACCAATAAAATTAGAAATGCAAAAGAAGTTACAACCAACACTACAGAAATACAAAGGACCATAAGAGACTACTACAAGTAACTATATGCCAATAAAATGGACAATCTAGAAGAAATGGACACATTCTTAGAAAGGTACAATCTCCCAAGACTGAACCAGGAAGAAACAGAAAATATGAACAGACCAATCACAAGTACTGAAATTGAGTCTGTGATTTAAAAACTCCCAACAAACAAAAGTCCAGGTCCAGAAGGCTTCACAGGTGAATTCTACCAAACATTTAGGAAGAGTTAACACCTATCCTTCTGAAACTATTCCAAAAAATTGCAGAGGAAGGAACACTTCCGAACTCATTCTATGAGGCCACCATCACTTTGATGCCAAAACCTGACAAAGATACCACAAAAAAAGAAAATTACAGGCCAATATCAGTGATGAATATAGACGCAAAAATCCTCAACCAAATACACACAAATCGAATCCAAGAATACATTAAAAGGATCATACACTATGATCAAGTGGGATTTATCCCAGGGTTTCAAGAATTTTTCAATATCCACAGATCAATCAGTGTGATACACCACACTAACAAATTAAAGAATAAAAACCATATGATCATCTCAATAGATGCAGAAAAAGCCACTGATAAAATTTCACATCCATTTATGATAAAAACTCTCCCGAGTAGGAATAGAGGGAACATACCTCAACATAATAAAGGCCATGTATGACAAACCTACAGCTTACATCATAATCAATGGTGAAAAGCTGAAAGCATTTCCTCTAAGATCAGGAACAAGGCAAGGATGTCCACTCTCACCAGTTTTATTCAACATAGTTTTGAAAGTCCTAGCTACAGCAATCAGAGAAGAAAAAGAAATAAAAGGAATCCAAAGGAAAAGAAGACATAAAACTGTCACTATTTGCAGACGACATGACACTATACAGAGAAAATCCTAAAGATGCTACCAGAAAACTACTAGAGCTCATCAATGAATTTGGTAAGGTTGCAGGATACAAAATTAATATGCAGAAATCTGTTGCATTTCTATACACTAACAATGAAAGATAAGAGAAATTAAGGAAATAATCCCATTTACCACTGCATCAAAAAGAATAAAATACCTCTGAATAAATCTCCCCAACGAGCCACTTTGAAAACTACACAATGCTGAGGAAGAAATTGAAGATGACACAAACAGATGGAAAGATATACCTATACCGTGTTCTTGGATTGGAAGAGTCAATACGTCAAAATGACTATACTACCCAAAATAATCTACAGATTTAATGCAATCCCTGTTGAACTGCCAAAGACTTTTTTTTGTTTTGTTTTGTTTTAGCAGTATGCAGGCCTCTCACTGTTGTGGCCTCTCCTGTTGCGGAGCACAGGATCCAGATGTGCAGGCCCAGCGGCCATGGCTCACGGGACTAGCCGCTCTGCAGCATGTGGGATCTTCCTGGACCAGGGCACAAACCCGTGTCCCCTGCATTGGCAGGCAGACTCTCAACCACTGCGCCACCAGGGAAGCCCCAAAGACATTTTTCACAGAACTAGAACAAAAAAATTTTAAATTTGTATGGAGACACAAAAGACCCTAAGTAGCCAAAGCAATCCTGAAAAAGAAAAACAGAGCTGGAGGAATCAGGCTCCCTGACTTCAGACTATACTAAAAAGCTACAGCCATCAAAACAGTATGGTGCTGGCACAAAAACAAATACCGATCAATGGAACAGGATAGAAAGCCCAGAAATAAACCCACACCCCCACCATAAATTAACCTATGGCAAAGGAGGCAAGAATACAGAATGGAGAAAAGACAGCCTCTTCAATAAGTGTTGCTGGGAAAACTGGACAGCTACATGTGAAAGAATGAAATTAGAACACTCTCTAACACCATGCACAGAAATAAACTCAATGGATTAAAGACCTCAATGTAAGACCAGATACTATAAAACTCTCAGAGGAAAACATAGGCAGAACACTCTTTGACATAAATTGCAGCAACATCTTTTTGGATCCACCTCCTAGAGTAATGAAAATAAAAACAAAAATAAACAAATAGGACCTAATAAAACGTAAAAGCTTTTGCATAGCAAAGGAAGCCATAAACAAAATGAAAAGACAACTCACAGAATGGGAGAAAATATTTGCAAATGATGCAACTGACAAAGGATTAATTTCCCAAATATACAAACAGCGCATGCAGCTCAATATCAAAAAAACAAACAACCCAATCAAAAAATAGGCAGAAGACCTAAATAGACATTTCTCCAAAAAAGATAAGCAGATCGCCACAAAGCTCATGAAAAGATGCTCAACATCACTAATTATTAGAGAAATGCAAATCAAAACTGCAATGAGGTATCACCTCACACTCGTCAGAATCACCGTCATTAAAAAGTCTACAAACAATAAATGCTGGAGAGGGTGTGGAGAAAAGGGAACCCTCCTACACTATTGGTGGGAATGTAAATTGGTATAGCCACTATGTAGAACAGAATGAAGGTTCCTTAAAAAACTAAAAATACAAAAAAAAAAAAACCCCAAAAAACTAAAAATACAGCTGGGCGTATATCCAGAGAAAAACCATAATTTGAAAGGATGCACGCACCCTGATGTTCATTGCAGCACTATTTACAATAGCCAGGACATGGAAGCAACCTAAATGCCCATCGACAGATGAATGGATAAAGAAGATGTGGTACATATATACAATAGAATATTACTCAGCCATTGAAAAGAATGAAATAATGCCATTTGCAGCAACATGGATGGACCTAGAGATTATCATACTAAGTGAAGTAAAACAAAGAAAGACAAATATCATATGATATTGCTTTTATGTGGAATCTAAAGAGATGATATTAATGGACTTACTTACACAACAGTAAAAGACTCCCAGACTTCGATAACAAACTTATTGTTACCGAAGTGGAAAGGTGTGTGTGTGTATGGGGATAAATTAGCAGTTTGGGATTAACATATACACACTACTATATATAAAATAGATAACCAACAAGGACCTACTGTTGGAGAACAGGGAACTCTACTCAATATTCTGTAATAACCTATATGGGAAAAGAAACTGAAAAAGAATCATTGTATGTATATGTATAACTGAGCCACTTTGCTGTATACCTGAAACTAACAACATTGTAAATCAACTATACCCCAATATAAAATAAAAATTAAATTAAAAAAAATAAGAGAATGGTGGCACATTCCTCCCAAAGAAGGATCTGCTCCCTCTGCAGAGGCAGCCACACTTTGATTCCATGGATTGGAGACCAACTGCAGGACAACCTTGGGAGCCATGAGCTGAATATGGCAGGGTCATGTGATGGAAGGAGCCTGGGTCACAAGTCAGCAGTGGAAGAGAGTGTCCCCAACCTGGGAGTACATGGATTGAAAGAGGACAAACTGGCCCCACAGAAAATCCATGAAGGGTTAAGACACTGCCATTCAGATAGTGAAATCCAGATCTGTTAGTTTATACCTTGGCTGAGTCCTTTCAGTGCTCTCCCCCCTGCACTACTGGACAGACCAAACACCAAGCAGGGGCAGCAGGAGGGGAGCCTCCAGGTGAGAAAGAGCCCTGTGACCTTTGCAGGCAGGATCAGGCTTCCCTGCTACCAAAGGAAACTTGAACTTAGGAGAATGAGTCGAGTCCTCGACCACAGCGTGCCCCATCATTAGTTCCTGACCTGCTCATGGGCAGAGAATAGGTAGTGACATGGCACTGCTTTGATCTCCTAGTCTTCCTGGAACCTGGTCAGAGTGGTAAGAGCTCAGGCTGGTTTCCTCTGCTTGCAATCAGTGTTTCCACTTGCCCAATGCACTGGATACATAATTGCAGTTTCTGTTTGTGCAGAATCATGAGCAGAGCCAAGTTAGAGACACTGTTTTATAGAACCCAACCCCCAGCCTACTGATGGTCTGTCTTGTTTGCCAGGCACTTGTTTGGATTAGCAGGGAGACACTCCACACGGTTCCTTGTGGCCAGTTGTGGCCCACAGGTATTGGCAACTGGAGACCGAGTGGTGGTCCCTTTGGAGTCATGGAAGGCCTGATGATGGCCACAAAAATGTCTGCCCAGCCTGTTCTGGAGGTGCTGTTCAGTGCTCTGGTGATGGTGTATGAATGTTTGAGCCAAGGCCTGGGTCTCTGTGGGTCTCTGTAAGATTCTGGTATATGCTATCCTGATTGTTTTTATAAAAAAAGAGTCAACATACTTTAAGGAGCTAGTAAAAAGAGCTAATAAAATAATTTTTGCTCAGGTTGAAGAATGTTGTAACGTCCATGAGAGGATCAGACTGATTCCACAAACCGATGGAGCCCTCAAGTCACCTGGAGAGGAGGCCAGTCCTCTGAATTACACACTGAATTTGGCAGCATTTAGTAAATATCCAAACAGGTTCACATCTTTATTTGAGGACACTGTAGACCTTCTCCAAAAAGAAGAGAAAAGTGAACCCCCAAAACTTTCATTTCATGGAGTAATGATGGCTGGCCTTCAAGGACAGACAAAACCACTTGAAGATGCATTAAAATCCTGTCGCTCCCTGGTGACTGATGCCAAAAACATCCTAAAAGCATCTCAGAAGAATGCAGAGCAATTTCGGAGGGAAATCATGGATGGTCTGGATAAAAATACTAATTTTCAGGAAGGCCTGTAACTGCTTTTCCAAAGAGTTGCCAGGTGGAAGGGAAGAGTGCAAGAATTGAAGGAATAGGAAAAAAATATCTGAGGACTTGAATACATGAATGAAACAAGTTGTAAACGATAAGGAGAGCCAGTCAAAATATCTAAAATTACACACACAAAGCATTTTATGTTGGCAACTTGATATTAGACCAAAAAGAGTAAATCAGAAAATGGAGATCACCTAGACTATGAAACAGTTGATTTGAAGAAACTCATTGATGCTGTTTACTTAAAAAGGCTTGAAGGACAAAGTCAAGGACACATTTTTGAATTCTGTGAAGATAATCAACTGAATAAAGAGCACATGGTCAAATAAAAAGTCATCAGCTTGAGGAAGCATATTTACAGCTTAAAAATTCACACCTTCGAAATGAAATCTAAAAGCTTCAGCTGAAACTTCAAATACTCCTTGAACTACCCCAAGAACGTAATGTAACTTCACAGAAAATCAACTGAGGAGGGAGTTAAACACTAAATAGGGAAGAAACTTCCCAAAGTGAATGAAAACATCAGCTATCTACATCAGAAGTGTGACTCCTACAGGCAGATACCAGCATTTCCTTCCATCAAAGATGGATTATTAATCATGAGGAAAAAAAGCACAAGGAGGTTGGTTGGTAGCTCTGTTGACTGAGAGAAAGTTCAACGAGTTAAGCAAAGAATATGGTTACAAGGACAAAAATTGGCTGATGTCGAGTTTAGATCCCAGCTTTTCCCCAGTGGCTCCCCCACTGTTCCACATGCAGCCCTGGGCAGAGGTCTGAGAGGGTCAGAGAATCCCCTGGACCATCAGGTCCCTGAAAATGAGAATTAAGCTGTGAGGACTCAGGGATCTGGGTCACCTGCAGATTTGATTCAGGTTTGCAGCAGGTGATTCCCAAATATCTACAACCACAATCTGACTGTTTTCTCTCTTTGAATAGAATAATTTTGATTTACCTTTTTAGTTTAACTGCTGTTATTTAATTAATGCTACATTTGTTCTTACTGCCGAAAACAGTATTTTCCAAATATAGACAGTTTAAATATAATTCTTATGGATACTGCATTCCCACTTTAATTTTATTTCCTCTAGAATCAGATGGTGTAAGTATTTTGTTTTGATTGAAATTAAAAGTCCACTAAACCATAATTGAGGGAGGTTTGACATCACTGGATGAAGACATTTGAAACACTATATGCTATGAGCTTTTATTAAATATCTATAAAAGTTACTTAATATTTATTTCAATAAGTTTTAATTTGTTTTAAAAACAATGAAAAAAACCCCACAGAAGACCTAAATAACAACACTCCCAGCTAAACTTAGCAATATTTTTCTTAGTTTAATCCTAAATTTACTGGTTATTTTAGGGGAGTTAACATTTTGCAACCATTTATTTCTTTGTAACTTATCTAACTTTTCCTAGCCTTTATTTTGCTTAAGATATTCTTTGCTGTTTAAATACTTCTAAATTTTATGCAGTCAAAAAAGTCTTCATTTATGAAAAGAAAATTGCATGTGCTCTCCTGCCAGCAGGCAGTCATTGCTGAACTGTCCCTTACAAAAGGTGACAGTCATTTCCTCCACACAGGATGCTCTACTGTGAGACCCCATCCCCACCACCACAGATGATTGGCCAAGTATTTGTATTTGATCCAGGCTACACCAATCCAATGATCTCTCCCTAGAATTAGAATTCAGACCTAAATAAGCTAAGTGGGTTTGTTGCTGGAGCCATAATGGCATTATATTCAGAGGCTGAGTATATATTCCCATTTGGGAATGGATGTTTAAAGCCATCAATGAGCCAGATGAGTAAGCAGATTCAGCCTGTAGAGAGAAGTAGAGCAGGGCAGACCTGTGCAGAGAAGCAAAGACAAGAGACCACGTGGCCCCAGAAGACAGCAGCTGTGTTGGCCCCTGGATATCTATTTTTCACCCTCAGTTAAGGCTCCCAAAATGCCTGTGTATACTTCCTTGTCATTGTATTAAATCCTCTTTGCTTGTTTTTTTTGTAACCATACAACTTTTTTTGTTGTTGTTTTTTGGCATAAATAAGAAGCATTTATTTCTTACAGTTCTGGACACTGGAAGTCAAAGATCAGAGTGCCATCATAGCTGGGTTCTGGTGAGAACCCTTCTGAGTTACAGACAGCTAATTTCTCATTGTATCCTTTTTTTTAACATCTTTATTGGGGTATAATTGCTTTACGATGGTGTGTTAGTTTCTGCTGTATAACAAAGTGAATCAGCTATACATGTACATATATCCCCATACCTCCTCCCTCTTGCATCTCCCTCCCACCCTCCCTATCCCACCCCTCTAGGTGGTCACAAAGCACCAAGCTAATCTCCCTGTGCTATCCGGCTGCTTCCCACTAGCTATCTATTTTACATTTGGTAGTATATATATGTCCATGTCACTCTTGCACTTTGTCCCAGCTTACCATTCCCACTCCCTGTGTCCTCAAGTCCATTCTCTACATCTGCATCTTTATTCCTGTCCAGCCCCTAGGTTCTTCAGAACCATTTTTTTTTTTTTAGATTCCATATATATGTTAGCATATGATATTTGTTTTTCTCTTTCTGACTTACTTCACTCTGTATGACAGACTCTAGGTCCATCCACCTCACTACAAATAACTCAGTTTCATTTCTTTTTATGGCTGAGTAATATTCCATTGTATATATGTGCTGCATCTTCTTTATCCATTCATCTGTTGACAGACACTTAGGTTGCTTCCATGTTCTGGCTATTGTAAACAGAGCTGCAATGAACATTGTGGTACATGACTCTTTGAATTATGGTTTTCTCAGGGTATATGCCCAGTAGTGGGATTGCTGGGTCGTATGGTAGTTCTACTTTTAGTTTTTTAAGGAAGTGCCATACTGTTCTCCATAGTGGCTGTATCAAATTTACATTCCCACCAACAGTGCAAGAGGGTTCCCTTTTCTCTAGACCCTCTCCAGCACTTATTGTTTGTAGATTTTTGGATGATGGGCATTACGACTGGTGTGAGGGGACACTTCACTGTAGTTTTGATTTGCATTTCTCTAATGATTAGTGATGTGGAGCATACTTTCATGTGTTTGTTAGCAAACTGTATATTTTCTTTGGAGAAATGTCTATTTAGATCTTCTGCCCATTTTTGGATTGTGTTGTTGTATCTTTACACAGCACAAAAAGCAAGAGAGTTCTTTGGGGTCCTTTTTTTTAAAAAAAAGTATTAATTCCATTCACGAGGTTGGCACCCTCATGACTCCTAAACATCTCCCAAAGGCCCCAGCTCCTAATACCATCACACTGGAGAGTAGGATTTCAACATACGAATTTTGAGGAATGCAAAAATTCAGTCAATAACAATATGGTTGATCAGTCTAACTCAAAATATCAACTTTTTGTAGTAAATGATTACAAGGTAGCTCAAAAGTCCAGCTTTAGTATAAAAGATCTAAAACTGTAGCCCAGAGATCAGTGATCTCTTTCAATCATTTTTTTTTTAATTTTTGAATTTTATTTTATTTATTTATTTTTTATACAGCAGGTTCTTATTTGTCATCTGTTTTATACATATTAGTGTATATATACAACTCTTGAATAAAGACCTGCCTGCCATTACAATGGGATTTTAAAATTCCTTCTGAGGCAACTGTTATGCTGGCACACATTTCTTAAGGACAGTGAGGGGGTTGAGGGGTGGGGGACGGGCATAATCAGGGGTTTCTTCTGCCATTTTGACAAGTTAGAGTTAACAGTCTTCACTGGTAAGGTGAAATAAGCTTCTGTTACCAGAGTCAGTTGGTCTGATTACCCTATTAGTATTCTTTATGTTTCCACCTATGAAATAAGCCTCTGCACTTAAATAGCTGCCACCTCCTGCCTACTTCTCAGTTACACACCAATAGTAGCTGAATCTCTCTTAACAGTTTATAAGGGGAGGGAACAAGTGACTTATGCAGTGGACTCTGCAGTCCTTGATAGGGTGGCACCAGTTTCCCAGAGGTAGGACATCCCAACCAGATGTACTCCCCACTCTGAGGAGGAACAGATTTTTCTGACTTCCTCTCCTACTTTTCTTTTAAAAGTGAAAAGTAAAACCAAGATTGAGTTAATAACAATAGCAAACAGTGTGTGCTTTGCCGGGAAGGAAAAATTTTTCCTCTACCGTTCTGGCTGGTCTAATAATTAAATTGACATGAGAGAGATTAACAGGAGAAAATCAAACAAAAAGTTCAATAACATGTATACATGGGAGAGAGCCAGAAAAACTGAGTAACTCGCCAAAATGAAAGAATACATACGATTATTTCAAAGTGAATGAAACTGGCTTTTTGGTACAAGATGTAAATTGGTATTTTTCGAGTACAAGTTGAGATTGAAAGCAATCCAGGAAGATGGAGATACTGTTTAACCAGTGTACCACCTAGTGGCCAAAGCTTGAACAGATTGCTCTGTGAAACAATCTAGGTCTCCCTCCAAAAGGGCCAAGTTGCACAGGATAAAAGAGGCTAAATTAATTTTATCGTGATACCCAGGAAGAATAGAAATTCATAATTTTACTAAATGCTTAAAACAATAAAAGAATATTTAGTGTATTAGTTTTCTAGTAGGAAGTTAGACTTTCTTTTTTCCTGTACAAGGAAATTAATAAATAATTTCTTAGGTTGAACCCAGACTCTATAATAGACCATGCATAAAGAAAATTATATTCTTTTTTTTTTTTTTTTTTTTTTTTTTTTTGCGGTATGCGGGCCTCTCACTGTTGTGGCCTCTCCCTTTGAGGAGCACAAGCTCCGGACGCGCAGGCTCAGCGGCCACGGCTCACGGGCCCAGCCGCTCCGCAGCATGTGGGATCTTCCCAGACCGGGGCACGAACCCGTGTCCCCTGCATCGGCAGGCGGATTCTCAACCACTGCGCCACCAGGGAAGCCCAGAAAATTATATTCTTGATGCAAACAAATATCATTTACTTAATGTCCTTAAGACAATTTCACAAAGAAAAAAAATGAAACCCAATCATGATATCCCAAATCGCTTACCTGAATCACTTTAGTACTTAGAAAATAAAAGGCAAAGATTTGTCTATCAAAAGGAATCTTCCTTGGGGAAATACTGCAAAATGATGAAATTCCATGGGCATCTTGAAGTTGGCTTAAGAAGTAAGGATGTAGTAAAAACTGTTTTACATGTTCACCATAATAAAATTCAACAATACTGCCTAGAATTTGCTCAATTATTTTAGATACATGATTCAAACCATAACGTTTATCCTAGCTTATGCAAACCAACTACCAGTTAAAGGCATCAGCTTTTCGGCCAGGATTACACAGTCAAATGAAATCATCAGGGAAATGGGGAAATGGTGCTGTAAGGGTCCCAAGAAGGATGTTAAGAATCGAGTCTTAGAAACTTAGAACATCAGATTTGGAAGGAAACTTTAAAGATCATCTTGTCTGAGCTCAGGACATTGGTCCACCAGAGACCTCCCGGCTCCACGTAATATCAAACAGCAAAAGCTCTCCCAGAGATCGCCATCTCAATGCTAAGGCCCAGCTCCACTCAACGACCAGCAAGCTACAGTGCTGGACACCCTATGCCAAACAACTAGTAAGATGGGAACACAACCCCACCCATCAGCAGAGAGGCTGCCTAAAATCATAAGGGCACAGATACCACAAAACATACCACCAGATGCAGTCCTGCCAACCAGAAAGACAAGATCCAGCCTCATCCACCTGAACACAGGCACCAGCCCCCTTCAACACAATGCCTACACAACCCACTGATCCAACCTTAGCCAGTGGGGGCAGACCAAAACCAATGGGAACTACAAACCTACAGCCCGTGAAAAGGAGACCCCAAACAGAGTAAGTGAGGCAAAATGGGAAGACAGAGAAACACACAGAGATGAAGAAGCAAGGTAAAAACCCACCAGGCCAAACAAATGAAGAGGAAAGAGGCAGGCTACCCGAAAAAATTCAGAGTAATGACAGTGAAGATGATCCAAAATCTTGGAAATCAAATGGAGAAAACACAAGAAATGTTTAACAAGTACTGAGAAGAACTAAAGAGCAAACAAAAAATGATGAACAACACAATAAATGAAATTTAAAATTCTCTAGAAGGAATCAATACCAGAATAACTGAGGCAGAAGAACGTATAAGTGACCTGAAAGATAAAAGAGTGGAAATAACTACCGCAGAGCAGAATAAAGAAAAAAGAATGAAAAGAATTGAGGGCAGTCTTAGAGACCACTGGGACAACATTAAACGCAGCAACATTCGAATTATAGGGGTCCCAGAAGAAGAAGAGACAAAGGGACTGAGAAAATATTTGAAGAGATTATAGCTGAAAACTTCCCTAATATGGGAAAGGAAATAGTCAATCAAGTCCAGGAAGCACAGAGAGTCCCATACAGGATAAATCCAAGGAGAAACATGCCAAGACACATACTAATCAAACTATCAAAAATTAAATTAAAAAAAATATTAAAAGCAGCAAGGGAAAAACAAAAAATAACATACAAGGGAATCCCCATAAGGTTAACAGCTGATCTTTCAGCAGAAACTCTGAAAGCCAGAAGGGAGTGGCAGCACATATTTAAAATTATGAAACGGAAAACCCTACAACCAAGATTACTCTACCCAGCAAGGACCTCATTCAGACTCAATGAAGAAATTACAACCTTTACAGACAAGCAGAAGCTAAGAGAATTCAGCACCACCAAACCAGCTTTACAACAAATGCTAAATGAACTTCTATAAGCAGGAAACACAAGAAAAGGAAAAGACCTACAAAAACAAACCCAAAACGATTAAGAAACTGGTAATAGGAACATACATATCAATAATTAGCTTAAATGTAAATGGATTAAATGTTCCAACCAAAAGACATAAATTGGCTGAATGGATACAAAAACAAGACCTGTACATACACTGTCTACAAGAGACCCACTTCAGACCTAGGGAAACTTATACACTGCAAGTGAGGGGACAGAAAAAGATATTACATGCAAGTGGAAATCAAAAGAAAGCTAAGTAGCAATTCTCGTATCAGCCAAAAGAGACTTTAAAATAAACACTATTACAAGAGACAAAGAAGGACACTATATAATGATCAAGGGATCAATCCAAGAAGAAGATATAAGAATTGTAAATATGTAGGCACCCAACATAGGAGCAGCTCAATACATAAGGCAAATGCTAACAGCCATGAGAGGGGAAATCAACAGTAACACAATTATAGTAGGGGACTTTAACACCCCACTTTCACCAATGGACAGATCATCCAAAATGAAAATAAATAAGGAAACACAAGCTTTAAATGATACATTAAATAAAGACTTAATTGATATTTATAGGACATTCCATCCAAAAACAACCGAATACACTTTCTTCTCAACTGCTCATGGAACATTCTCCAGGACAGATCACATCTTGGGTCACAAATCAACCCTTGGTAAATTTAAGAAAACTGAAATCATATAAAGTATCTTTTCCGACCACAATGCTATGAGACTAGATATCAATTACAGGAAAAAATCTGTAAAACAAACAAACACATGGAGGCTAAACAATACACTACTTAATAACCAAAACATCACTGAAGAAAATCAAAGAGGAAATAAAAAAATACCTTGAAACAAATGACAATGAAAACACAATGACCCAAAACCTATGGGATGCAGCAAAAGCAGATCTAAGAGGGAAGTTTATAGCAATACAATCCTACATCAGGAAACAAGAAAAATCTCAAACAACCTAACCTTACACCTAAAGCAATTAGAGAAGGAAGGACAAAAAAACCCCAAAGTTAGCAGAAGGAAAGATATCATAGAGATCAGATCCGAAATAAAGGAAACAATAGCAAAGAGCAATAAAACTAAAAGTTGGTTCTTTGAGAAGATAAACAAAATTGATAAACCATTAGCCAGACTCATCAAGAAAAAAAGGGAGAAGACTCAAATCAACAGAATTAGAAATGAAAAAGCAGAAGTAACAACTGACACTGCAGAAATACAAAGGATCATGAGAGATTACCAGAAGCAACTATATGCCAATAAAATGGACAACCTGGAAGAAACTGACACATTCTTAGAAAAGCACAACCTTCCAAGACTGAACCAGGAAGAAATAGAAAATATGAACAGAAAATCACAAGCACTGAAATTGAGACTGTGATTAAAAACCTTACAACAAACCAAAGCCCAGGACCAGAAGGATTCACAGGCGAAATCCATCAAACATTTAAAGAAAAGCTAACACCTATCCTTCTCAAACTCTTCCAAAATATAGCAGAGGGAGGAATACTCCCAGACTCATTCTATGAGGCCACCATCACCCTGATACCAAAACCAAAGATGTCACAAAAAAAGAAAACTAAAGATCAATATCACTGATGAACATAGATGAAAAAATCCTCAACAAAATACTAGCAAAGAGAATCCAACAGCACATTAAAAGGATCATACACTATGATCAAGTGCAGTTTATCCCAGGAATGCAAGGATTCTTCAATATATGCAAATCAATCAATGTGATACACCATATTAACAAACTGAAGCAGAAAAACCATATGATCATCTCAATAGGTGCAGAAAAAGTTTTTGACAAAATTCAACACCCATTTATGAATAAAACCCTCCAGAAAGTAGGCACAGAGATAACTTACCTCAACATAATAAAGGCCATATATAACAGACCCACAGCCAACATCGTTCTCAGTGGTGAAAAACTGAAACCATGTCCACTAAGATCAGGAATAAGACAAGTGTACCCACTCTCACCACTATTATTCAACATAGTTTGGAAGGTTTAGCCACAGCAATCAAAAAGAAAAAGAAATAAAAGGAATCCAAATTGGAAAAGAAGAAGTAAAGCTGTCACTGTTTGCAGATGACATGATACTATACATAGAGAATCCTAAAGAAGCTACCAGAAACCTACTAGAGCTAATCAAGAATTCAGTAAAGTAGCAGGATACAAAATTAATGCACAGAAATCTCTTGTATTCCTATACACTAATCTTGAAAAATCTGAAAGAGGAATTAAGGAAACACTCTCATTTACCATTGCAACAAAGAGAATAAAATACCTAGGAATAAACCTACCTATGGAGACAAAAGACCTGTGTGCAGAAAACTATAAGACACTGATGAAAGAAATTAAAGATCTTACAAGCAGATGGAGAGATATGCCATGTTCTTGTATTGGAAGAATCAACACTGTGAAAATGACTATACTACCCAAAGCAATCTACAGATTCAATGCAATCCCTATCAAACTACCAATGGCATCTTTCACAGAACTGGAACAAAACTTTTCAAAATTTGTTTGGAAACACAAAAGACCCTGAATAGCCAAAGCAATCTTGAGAAAGAAAAACGGAGCTGGAGGTATCAGGCTCCTGGACTTCAGACTCTACTACAAAGCTACAGTAATCAAGACTGTATGGTACTGGCACAAAAACAGAAATATAGACCAATGGAACAGGATAGAAGCCCAGAGATAAACCATGCATGTATGGTCACCTTATTTTTGATAAAGGAGGCAAGAATATACAACGGAGAAAAGAAAGCCTCTTCAATAAGTGGTGCTGGGAAAACTGGACAGCTACATGTAAAAGAATGAAATTACAACACTCCCTAACACCATACACAAAAATAAACTCAAAACAGATGAAAGACCTTAATGTAAGGGCAGACACTATAAAACTCTTAGAGGAAAACGTAGGCAGAACACTCTATGGCATAAATCACAGCAAGATCCTTTTTGACCCACCTCTTAGCAAAATGGAAATAAAAACAAACAAATGGGACCTAATGAAATTTAAAAGCTTTTGCACAGCAAAGGAAAACATAAACAAGACGAAAAGACAACCCTCACAATGGGAGAAAATATTTGCAAATGAAGCAACTGACAAAGGATTAATGTCCAAAATTTACAAGCAGCTTCATGCAGCTCAATATCAAAAAAACAAACCACCCAATCCAAAAATGGGCAGAAAACCTAAACAGACATTTCTCCAAAGAAGATATACAGATTGCCAACAAACATTTGAAAGGATACTCAACATCACTAATCATTAGAGAAATGAAAATTAAAACTACAATGAGGTATCACCTCATACCATTCAGAATGGTCATCATGAAAAAATCTACAGACAATAAATGTTGGAGAGGGTGTGGAGAAAAGGGAATCCTTTTGTACTGTTGGTGGGAATGTTAATTGATACAGCCACTATGGAGAACTGTATGGAGATTCCTTAAAAAAACAAAAATAGAACTACCTACCATACAACCCAGCATTCCCACTACTGGGCATATACCCTGAGAAAACCACAATTCAAAGAGTCATGTATCACAATGTTCACTGCAGCTCTGTTTACAATAGCCAGGACATGGAAGCAACCTAAGTGTCCATCGACAGACAAATGGATAAAAAAGTTGTGGCACGTATATACAATGGAATATTACTCAGCCATAAAAAGAAACAAAATTGAGTTATTTGTAGTGAGGTGGATGGACCTAGAGTCTGTCATACAGAGTGAAGTAAGTCAGAAAGAGAAAAACAAATACCATATGCTAACACATACATATGGAATCTTAAAGAAAAAAAAACGGTTCTGAAGAACCTAGGGGCTGTACGGGAATAAAGACGTAGATGTAGAGAATGGACTTGAGGACACGGGGAGGGGGAAGGGTAAGCTGGGACGAAGTGATAGAGTGTCATGGACTTATATATACTACCAAATGTAAAATAGCTAGTGGGAAGAAGCTGCATAGCACAGGGAGATTAGCTCGCTGCTTTGTGACCACCTAGAGGGGTGGGATAGGAAGGGTGGGAGAGAGACAAAGAGGGAGGAGACATGGGGATATATGTATATGTATAGGTGATTCACTTTGTTATAAAGCAGAAACTAACACACCATTGTAAATCTATTGTACTACAAAAAGATGTTAAAAATAATAAAAAAATAAAGACCTTGTCTGGCCAGATGGCTTATGCCTGAATCCCTTCTTTAACATTTCCAACAATCAATACCCAAGTTTGTTTAAGCCCTGAGAGTGATGGGGAGGCTCAAGGCTATGTCTCAAAGCTCTTTCCATTTTTGAACCACCAAATTGAAAAATCCTTTCTTGAAGAGACAAAATCTTAACCTCTTACCCTACCCCATCCCATTGTTAACCCTTACAAGAACAAGTCTACTCCATCTTCATGAGACAGTCTTCACATATTTGAAGATACCTACTATGTCCCACTGAAGCACTTTCTTCTCCAGATGAAACATCCCCAGTACTTTATATCTCACTGTTCTTCATCTTTTCATCATTAAGACCTCTTCTCCCCAAACAATACCCAAATAGTCCATTACTCCCTTTAATTATGTTGCCATGGATTAAAGTTAAGTTTTTAAACTTGGGTGGCTAGCAAAGAGAGATACAAATCCTTAATTCTGGACCAATGTTTCTCAAAGTATGTTCCCCAGAATATAGGTTCTGGGAGATGTCTCATGAAAAAAAAGAGTTTCTATGGCCAAATAAATTTGGGAAATATTGCATCCTTTTTCCATATTCCCCTGTCCCTGAAGATTCACTATTTAGAGTAGCACACTATTGATTTTGAGGAGTTCTTCAACATGGTTGGAAGGTGATTCTGTGGCCTAATAATTTTGTCTAGCTTTGTTTTACACATTATTTCCAAAATTATTACGCTACAGAACCACCTTCCAGGGCTTCCCTGGTGGCGCAGTGGTTGAGAATCTGCCTGTGGATGCAGGGAACACGGGTTCGTGTCCCCTGTCCGCCCCGGTCCGGGAGGATCCCACATGCCGCGGAGCGGCTGGGCCAGTGAGCCATGGCCGCTGAGCCCGCGCATCTGGGGCCTGTGCTCTGCAACGGGAGAGGCCACAAAAAAAAAAAAAAAAAAAAAAAAAAGAACCACCTTCCAGTCATTTTTCACCGTAAAATACCAATTAATATCCCACTAATATTTGGGGACTTTTTGAAAAAAGTTTTTTAGATACAGGACTTTAATCCATGGGGGCTATGACCACTTTTTGGTATTTGACCACATGACACTATAGATGCATATTGAGCTTTATTATCTACCTAAATTTTCAAACTGCTCTGTTACATCATATGTCTTCTCATCATCAATTATTTTTTTCTACTGGAGTTTTAGATCCAACTGCTGGACTTTTCCTCAACCCCTACTGAACTGCATGGTTCTAGAGTCAGTACACCTTTTCGACCTTCTAGTCTTTGGATCCAGAATTTACTGTGCATACCAGTTTTATACCATCTTCAAATTGATGAGCCTGCTTCCTTTCTTCCAGAGCAGGCAGTCACCAGAGATTTTCCCATGCCTTATTTCATCTTTACAACCTTGTTACTAAGTGATGATGCTTCAAAAGTGATGATAATTGAGAGTTAGGCAATATTAATCTCATTTATAAAAAAAAAAAAATATCAGGTGGCCAAGCTAGTCTCCGAAGGTGGACCTTAATGAACCATGCCTCCCTGCATTCATGCCTTTGTATAGTACTCTTATATACTGAGTCTGGGCTGGACCTTTGACTCACTTTGATCAACAAAATTCATCAGAAGTGATGGTGTGCTCGTTCTGGGCATAAGCCTTATGGAAGCCTGGAAACTTCTGCTTTTGTGCTTTTTGGGAGCTCTGAGCCAGAATTTAAGAAGCCTAGTAAAGCAGCCATTTGAAATGACCACACAGACAGGGCACATGGAGATAAAGAAGTCCTAAGATTACATGGAGAGAGTAAGAGAGAGAGAGAGACTTAGCTTTTCCAGCACCCCAGTTGAGCCTTCCAGACATCTCTGCCAGATGCCATACATGTAAGCAAACCACCTTGGCTGTTCTAGCCCAGGTGAGTCTCCAGATGACCATAGCCCAGATGCCGTCACAGAATAGGAGAACTCCCCAGCTGGGCCTCATTAACCCTCAGAATCATGAGAGAAAATAAAATGATGGTTCTTTTAAGTCATTCTATCTGGGAATATTTTTTTACAGTCCAATAGATAACTCAAATAGGCAGGGTAATACGTACAGTGTCATGGTTGTTATCAATTTGTTGCCTGTCAAACTTAAATTCACCTTTTGTTGCCTGATCTATAAGAATGCAACTGGCCCTTTAAACATTCTTCCTTTGGCAGCTGACATAATATTAAGCTTCATCGGTAGAGGGCACTGGAAAGACATTCTAAAAGGACATTCCGGTTCCTCACTAGAGGTATTTCTAGAGCTAGACGCCTGTGGGGCACAACTCTCCCCACAGTTGGGACCAATTATTTTCTCCAGCTCTTGACTCAGGCTGTGGTGATGTGGCTAGCAGTCCCAGACAGTGCAGATCTACATCCCAGCCTGGGCTGCTTAACACATGCTTTCCTCAGACCCACAGCTTATATATATATATACATATATACATACATGTATATATATAGAGAGAGGTAGACACACACACACACGCTGTGAATATTTGCTTACTTCAAGGAAGGAAGATCGGAGATCAGACAAGTTGGTTACTGAATTTTACTTTATATGCTTCTATATTGTTTGAATTGCTGGTAGGCAGCAGTGAACACCCTGATTTGGGCTTCAAACTGATCCAAAATCTCAAGGCCTCTCTTTGGTTTGTCACTG
The DNA here is from genome assembly GCF_026419965.1 of Kogia breviceps. NCBI lineage: Eukaryota > Metazoa > Chordata > Mammalia > Artiodactyla > Physeteridae > Kogia > Kogia breviceps. The sequence continues at coordinate 75,748,450 of NC_081317.1, forward strand.
ACACATGTTTCTGTAGATTTTTGTTTTTATGATCACATATAAGTTGTTCATTAGAGATCATACACAAATCCATATTCTATTACTAAATCAGATATACATAATCCTCCATACATACTAATTTAACAGAGAGAATGTAGAGTGACACTTCCCAATGTGTCTTATACTGTGTTCCCTGAAAGGAAGGAACAATTAGAATAACTAGGACCAGGGGTCTTTTGCCCAAGCTAAGTAGGCCACAGTTAAAAATTCTGATATTTCAATTGTCTAAGTTGAGCATGATTCATTATTACCCTTTGGGTCAAATTATTCAGCTGATAATGAACGTAACTAATGCCCTCCTGTCTAAGAAACAATTGACACAAAACTAAATAGTGATGTGAACGAGGTAAAATTGGAAAGCATGTTGTGGGAAAAAATGCAAATCAGAGCACATCAGATGTTTTATTCAATTGGGATATAACCCAATGCTCAACCCAGAAAGTGAATAAAGCATATTAAGTTGATTTGTCTCTGTGAATTTTAAAGTGTATAACTAGCTTTGTACATATCTCAAGTGTCATTAACAGTGCTACTCAGTCTAATTATAAGAATTTCACAGGCATCTTGCTGTGACAATAACTGAAAACAATGTCAACTGTTTCACTCTCCTAAAATTACTGTACCTTCAGTTCAATAAAAATGTTTTCACATTTGCTAATTCATATTTTTTTTCCATCCATGAAGAGAAGACTTTGATACATATAGTCAGCCCTTTGCATCTGAGGATGTGGAACCCCAGGGATACAGGGGGCCAAATGTACTAGCCATTTTATATAAGGGACTTGAGCATCCATGGGTTTTGGTATCTGTAGGGATCATGGAACCAATACCTTTAGATATGAGGGACAACTGTTATACTATTTACTTATTGTAATGGAAACTGCTCATTACATTTCGAGGCTTGATAATCTTGGAAAGGATTTGTCTTTAAGGGAAAAAAGGAAATGTACCTGATCTGTGTTTTAAGACTTTGAGGACAGATGTGGGCTTGCCTAGAGATGTAGACATTTACAACTTCTGGATCAAAAAGAGACTATGACATTTGTATCGATCAGGATTCTTTGTTGTAAGCAACAGAAACTGACCTGGGCTAATTTAAGAATACCTGCTTAAAAACTCATCGTGGAGGCTGAAGAATCAGGTTTAGAAATCAGGCACTGTCCTATGTGAGTCTGACTTGCTGGAGTCACAATCAAATAGGAGCGGTCTGTTCAGGGCCCTGCTGACTCCACTTTCAGTGGACAATGCCAATGCTGAACACTACTGGGTGCTCTTGCATTGTGGAACACCACCAAGGTGAATGATTCTAACTGCCCTTCTACTTTGTTCCTGGGCATTTGATGGGCCAGCTTGGGTCATGTGCCCCTACCTCTCTAAGGGGCATAAGTAGGAAGACTTCATCCTGAGTTTCCTCAGTGAGGTTGGGGTACACCACACCGAATGAAGGATTCTTGCAAATAAAAAAGGGAGTTAGATGTGGGGACAGTCTGGATAAAGTAAATACTGCCTACAATATTTATTTCTATGGTACAGGCAAGTTCTGACTACAAGTCACATTAAAGTTCTTATCTCCCAGAGCAATATTTTTATTCCTCATATCAAAAGCCCTGCCTCAGTTCCTGCTTCCTGCCTAAGCCTCAGAACTCCTGATCCACCAGTAGTTTTATGCGCCCCCCCCCCCCAATCACTACCATTTCCTTTCATTTTATGTTAGATCTTTCTTCCCAGGTCACGAGAGACACTCCTCACTAGTGTTTGAAGAAGGATAAACAAAAATGGGAGGACGCAGAGGCAGAAGGTCATTTGCCCAGGACAGTCTTTGTTCTCACTGTCAGAGCTGCAGCAGGAATGATGTGTGTTCTGATACCCATTGTTAGAAATCTGAATGCATATGTTATACAAATGGGCTAAAGTTGAGCTCTGCACATTGGCCCTGTGTTTACATCTTCACAGCAGGTTAGGACTATTAGCCCAAAGCCCACCAGCACCAAAGTCAAACATTTACACATCCAATTGCTTTAAATATAGCCCAACTAAGGATGGAGACAAGATGGCAGTGTAGAAGGACGTGAGCTCAACTTTTCTTACGAAAGCACCAAAATCACAATTAACTGCTGAACAAACGCTGATTTAAAAAAATGCTGGAACCTACCAAAAAAGACACCCTATATCCAGAGACAAAGAAGAAGCCATGATGAGACAGTTGGAGGGGCGCAATGCAACAAAATTAAATCCCATACCCCTCAGGTGGGCAACCCACAAACTGGAAAATAATCATACCATGGAAGTTCTCCCACAGGAGTGAATGTTCTGAGCCCTGCGGCAGGCTCCCCAGCCTGGGGAGTCTGGAACAGGAGGAGGAGCCTCCAGAAAATCAGACTTTGAAAGCCAGCAGGTTTTTTTTTTTTTTTTTTTTTTTTTGCTGTATGCGGGCCTCTCACTGCTGTGGCCTCTCCCGTTGCGGAGCACAGGCTCCGGACGCGCAGGCCCAGCGGCCATGGCTCACGGGCTTAGTTGCTCCGCGGCATGTGGGATCTTCCCGGACCAGGGCACGAACCCGTGACCCCTGCATCGGCAGGCGGATTCTCAACCACTGCGCCACCAGGGAAGCCCCTGCCAGCAGGTTTTGATTACAGGAATTCCATAGGACTGGGGGAAACAGAGATTCTGCTCTTAAAGGGTGCACACAAGGTCTTGTGTACACCAGGAGCCAGGGGAAAAAGCAGTGACCTCATAAGAGCCTGGGCCAGACCTACCTGCTAGTATTGGAGGGTCTCCTGTGGAGGTAGGGGGCAGCTGTGGCTTACTGCAGGGACAAAGACACTGGCAGCGGTAGTTCTGGGGAGTACTCATTGGCATGCACCCTCCTGGAGGCCACCATCTTCTCATCAAGACCTGGCCCCACCCAAAAGCCCGTAGGCTCCAGTACTGGGATGCTTCAGGCCAAACAACCACAAGGCAGGAACACAGCCCCACGCATCAGCAGACAGGCTGCTTAAAGTCTTCCTGAGCACACAGTGGCCTGGTAAACACAATCCTTGTCACTGCCCTGCCCACCAGAGGGACAAGACCCAGCTCCACCCACCAGTGGGCAAATACAAGTCCCTCCCATCAGGAAGCCTGCACAAGTTTCTTAGACAGCCTCATCTACCAGGGGGCAGAGAGCAGAAGCAAGAAGAACTACAACTCTACAGCCTGTGGAATGGAAACTGCAACCACAGAAAGTCAGATAAAATGAGACAGCAAAGGAATATGTCCCAGATGAAGGAACAAGATGAAACCCCAGAAAAACAACTAAGTGAAGTGAAGATAGGCAATCTATCTGAAAAAGAATTCAGAGTAATGATAGTAAAGATGATCCAAGACCTTGGAAAAAAGAATGGAGGCACAGATTGAGAAGACAGAAGAAATGTTTAACCAAGACTTAGAAGAACTAAAGAAAAAACAAACAGATATGAACGATACAATAACTGAAATGAAAAATACACTAGAAAGAATCAATAGCAGAATAACAGGCAGAAGAATGGATAAGTGAGCTAGAAGACAGCATGGTGGAAATCACTGCCATGGAACAGAATAAAAAATAGGAATGAAAAGAAATGAGGACAGCCTAAGAGACCGCTGGGACAACATTAAATGCACCAACATTCACATTATAGGGGTCTCAGAAGAAGAAGAGAGAGGGAAAGGACCTGAGAAAAGATTTGAAGAGATAATAGCTGACAACTTCCCTAACATGGGAAAGGAAACAGTCACCCAAGTCCAGGAAGCACAGAGAGTCCCAGGCAGGATAAACTCAAAGAGGAACATGCCTAGACACATAGTAATAAAACTGAAAAGAATTAAAGACAAAGAGAAAATATTCAAAGCAACAGGGAAAAGCTATAAATAACATATAAGGGAATTCCCATAAGGTTATCAGCTGATATCTCAGCAGAAACTCTGCAGGCCAGCAGGGAGTAGTATGATACATTTAAAGTGATGAAAGGGAATAACCTACAACCAAGAATACTCTACCCAGCAAGGCTCTCATTTATATTCAACAGAGAAATCAAAAGCTTTACAGACAAGCAAAAGCTCAAAGAATTCAGCACCACCAGACCAGCTTTGCAACAAATGCTAAAGGAAGTTCTCTAGGCAGAAAGGAAAAGGCCACAACTAGAAACCAAAAAATTATGAATGGAAAAGCTCAATGGTGAAGGCAAACAAATAGTAAAGGTAGGAAATCATCCACACACAAATATGATATCAAAACCAGCAATTGGGGCTTCCCTGGTGGCGCAGTGGTTGAGAGTCCGCCTGCCGATGCAGGGGACACGGGTTCGTGCCTCAGTGTGGGAAGATCCCACGTGCCGCGGAGTAGCTGGGCCTGTGAGCCATGGCCGCTGAGCCTGTGCATCCAGAGCCTGTGTTCCACAATGGGAGAGGCCACAACAGTGAGAGGCCCGCATACCGCAAAAAAAAACAACAATAAAACCAGCAATCGGACATAGCTTTTTAAATCTATTTACTTTGTCCTATACTTTAGGTGCTTCTGCTATAAAGAGCAATTAGCTAGGTTTATTATTATCATCATAATCATCATTATTATAGTTCATATGCTATACCTCTTCTTTCATTAGCAAAGTTCGTCCATTTATATTTACTTTTATTACAATAGTAAGATATATGATTTTTAAAAAAACACAAAACCAGCAATTGTGAGGAGAGTACAAATGCAGGATACTGGAAATGCATTTGAAATTAAAAGGCCAGCAACTTGAAACAATCTTGTTTATATATAGACTGCTATATCAAAACCACATGGTAACCACAAAGCAAAAATCGACAGTAGATAGACAAGCAAGAAAAACGAATCCAAACACAACACTAAAGTTAGACATCAAATCACAAGAGAAAAGAAAAAATGAGGAAGAAAAGAAAAAAGACCTACAAAAACAAATCTTAAACAATTAACAAAGTGGCAATACGAACCTACACAACAATAATTACCTTAAACATAAATGGATTAAATGCTCCAACAAAGACAAAGATTGGCTGAACGGACACAAGAACGAGACCCATATATATATGCTGTCTACACGAGACCCACTTCAGATCTAGGGACACATACAGACTGAAAGTGAGGGGATGGAAAAAGATATTCCATGCAAATGGAAATCAAAAGAAAGCTGGAGTAGCAATACTCATATCAGACAAAATAGACTTCAAAATAAAGATGGTTACAAGAGACAAAGAAGGACACTACATAATGATCAAGGGATCAATCCAAGAAGAAGATATAGCAATTGGACACATATATGCACCCAATATAAGGCAAATGCTAACAGCCATAAAAGGAGAAACTGACAGTAACACAATAATAGTGGTGGACTTTAACACCCCACTTTCATCAATGGACAGATTGTCCAGACAGAAAATCAATAAGGAAACACAGGCCTTAAATGACACATTAGACCACATGAACTTACTTGATATTTATAGAGCATTCCATCCCAAAGCAGCAAAATACACATTCTTTTCAAGTGCACACGGAACATTCTCCAGGATAGATCACATCCTGGGCCACAAAGCAAAGCTCAGTAAATTTAAGAAAACTGAAATTATATCAAGCATCTTTTCTGACACAAAGCTATAAGATTAGAAATCAACTACAAGAAAAAAAAAACTTAAAAAAAAAATTGTCCAAAACATTTGGAGGCTAAACAGTGTGCTACTAAGCAACCAATGGATCAATGAATAAATCAAAGAGAAAGTCAAAAAATACCTAGAGACAAATGAAAATGAAAGCACAATGATCCTAAATCTATGGGATGCGGCAAAAGCAGTTTATGACGGAAGTTTATAATGACACAATCTTACCTCAGAAAACAAGAAAAATCTCAAAAAAACCTTACAGAGGCAGGCAGAGTCAAGATGGCATACTAGGAGGATGCACAATTTGTGTCTCCTCACAACTAGAGCACCTACCAGGCACCTGTGGGAGACCACGGACACCTAAGGGGACGGGAGGAACCCCCAGTCACCGGGTAAGACGTGGGGTGTGGGGAGAGTGAATGGGGAAGAGAAGTGGAGGCGGGATGGGACTGGCAACTCTGGGGGCTGGCTAGGGGAGGAGAAGGGATCCCACGTTCGAAGGGGGAAATTGGGGATCCACTGGGAGGGCAGAGGATCAAAAGAGAGTGTGGCCAGGTTTCCCCTGCCCACTTGGGCACCCAGGAACCTGCTGAGATCCTGGGCCTGATCCTCTGCCCACCCAGGCCCCCTCCAGCCATGCGGGCCCTGAGGGAGTATGAAGGAGGGAAGGGGGAGCAAAAGTAAAGGCCAGACTTCCGGGACTGGTACCCTCGAGGGGTAGCTGGGAGAGGGGAGGAATTCCTACACCCAGCGGGACCCACCCATGGTTAGGGGTCCAGCGGCGACAGGGGAGACCCTGAGAGAGACAGTGGGGCAGTGGCATGAAGGAATGGAAGGGAACAGGGCCAGTGCTTTCCCTGTCCACTTAGGCAACGGGAAGCCTGCTGGGCTCCTTGGCCTAATTCTCTGACCTTGGAGCCTCCCTCCTGCCATGCAGAGACCAAGCCCCACACCTACCCCACACCCAGGGCCCTACCTCTACACTCAGAGGCCCCCTCCAATGAGCTGGACGTAACCTCACCCACAAAACCTCACTCAGGGCCCTACCTCCAAACTCCAGAATGCCACACTCCAGAGGCCCTCCTTTCAATGTGCTGCCTGCCTCTCCCTTTCCATGCAGGTCCTAAGCAGAGGCCCCACCCCATGCTTGAACATTGCCCCACCTTGGCCCTGCCCCATGCTCAAACGTCACTCCCAACCTGCTTAGGTCCTGCCCCACACTTCCTAAGTTCCACCCCGGGCTAAATTCCCATAGCCAAGGCTTGTTTTTTGTTTTTTTTTTTTCTTTTTTCTTCTTTTAGATGGGGGTTCTGTTTTACCTCGTTGATTCATTGTTGTTGATTCTTTTATATTTTTATTTTTCCTAATAAATCTTTTATTTTTCTAACTTTATTTTATTCTTTATACTTTGTTATTGTTCTCTTCTTTAGGCTTGTCCCCTCCCTCCTTTTTTTTTCTTTTTTCTGCTGTGGTTTTATTTTACCTTGTTGCAGTTGTTTCAATTATAGTTTTATTTTTCTAAATATATTTTTTATCTTTCCAATTTTATTTTGTTTTTATTCTTTGATATTGTACTGCTTTTTATTTTCTTTCTTCTTTTTTTTTTTTACTGTGCCACAAAGCTTGCGGGATCCTGGTTCCCAGGCTGTAGGTCTGGCCCGAGCTCCTGTGGTGGGAGGTCTGAGTCCAAACCTCTAGACTAACAGAGAACCTCAGATGCCAGGGAATATCAATCAGAGTGAAGTCTCCCAGAGGTCCTCACCTCAGCCCTAAGACCCAGCTCTATACAGCTGCCTGCAAACTCTAGTGCTGGACGTCCCAAGCCAAACAACATATAAGACAGGAATACAACTTCACCCTTACAGACGAAGGAGCAAAGTAAAAACCTACAAGACCAAATAAATGGAGACGAAATAGGCAACCTACCTGAAAAAGAACTCAGAGTAATGATAGTAAAGATGATCCAAAAATCTCGGAAACAGAATGGAGAAAATATAAGAAACATTCAACAAGGATCCAGAAGAATTAAAGAGCAACCAAACAGTGATGAACAGCACAATTACTGAAGTTAAAAATACTCCACAAGGAATCAATAAGAGAATAACTGAGGCAGAAGAATGGATAAGTGAGCTGCAAGATGAAATGGTGGAAATAACTCTCAGGGAGCAGAATAAAGGAAAAAAAATGAAAAGAATTGAGTACAGTCTCAGAGACCTCTGGGACAACATTAAATGCACCAACATTCGAATTATAGGGGTCCCAGAAGAAGAAGAGAAAAAGAAAGGGACTGAGAAAATACCTGAACAGACTATAGTTGAAAACTTATGTGTTTATTTTGTTGAGGAGTTTTGCATCTATGTTCATCAGAGATATTGGCCTGTAGTTTTCTTTCCTTGTGATATCTTTCTCTGGTTTTGATACCAGGGTGATGATGGCTTCTTAAAATGAGTTTGGGAGTGTTTGTGCCTCTGCTATATTTTGGAAGAGTTTGAGAAGGATAGGTGTTAGCTCTTCTCTAAATGTTTGACAGAATTTGCCTGTGAAGCCATCTGGTCCTGCGCTTTTGTTTGTTGGAAGATTTTTTATCACAGTCTCAATTTCAAGTTTGTGATTGTCTGTTCATATTTTCTGTTTCTTCCTGGTTCAGCCTTGGAACGTTGTACTTGTGTAAGAATTTGTCCATTTCTTCCAGGTTGTCCATTTTATTGGCATATGGTTGCTTGTAGTAATCTCTCACGATCCTTTGTATTTCTGCAGTGTCAGTTGTTACTTCTGCTTTTTCATTTCTAATTCTGTTGATTTGAGTCTTTTCCCTTTTTTCCTTGATGAGTCTGGCTAATGGTTTATCAATTTTGTTTATCTTCTCAAAGAACCAGCTTTTAGTTTTATTGATCTTTGCTGTTGTTTGCTTATACAATGGAGTAAAGACAGCCTCTTCAATAAGCAGTGCTGGAAAAATGGACAGCTACATGTAAAAGAATGAAATTAGAACACTCCCTAACACCATACACAAAAATAAACTCAAAATGGATTAAAGACCTAAATGTAAGGCCAGACACTATAAAACTCTTGGAGGAAAACATTGGCAGAACACTCTATGACATAAATCACAGCAAGATCCTTTCTGACCCACGTCCTCGAGAAATGGAATTAAAAAAAAAAAAAAGGGACCTAATGAAACTTAAAAGCTTTTGCACAGCAAAGGAAACCATAAATAAGACAAAAAGACACCCCTCAGAATGGTAGAAAATATTTGCAAATGAAGCAACTGACAAAGGATTAATCTCCAAAATATACAATAGCTCATGCAGCTCAATATCAAAAAGACAAACAACCTAATCCAAAAATGGGCAGAAGACCTAAATAGACATTTCTCCACAGAAGATATACAGATTGCCAACAGACACATGAAAAGATGCTCAACATGGGACTTCCCTGGTGGCGCAGTGGTTAAGAATATGCCTGCCAATGCAGGGGACATGGGTTCGAGCCCTGGTCTGGGAAGATCCCACAAGCTGTGGAGCAACTAAGCCTGTGCCCCACAACTACTGAGCCTGTGCTCTAGAGCCTGCGAGTCACAACTATTGAAGCCCGTGTGCCACAACTACTGAAGTCCATGGACCTAGAGCCTGTGCTCTGCAACAAGAGAAGCCACCACAATGAGAAGCCCGTGCACTGCAGAGAAGAGTAGCCCCCACTCACCACAACTAGATAAAGCCCGCGTGTAGCAACGAAGACCCAACGCAGCCAAAAATAAAAAATAAATAAATAAATACAAAAAGAAAAGATGCTCAACATCACTAATCATTAGAGAAATGCAAATCAAAACTACAATGAGATATCATCTCACACCGATCAGAATGGCCATCATCAAAAAATCTACAAACAATAAATGCTGGAGAGGGTGTGGAGAAAAGGGAACACTCTTGCACTGTTGGTGGGAATGTAAATTGATACAGCCACTATGGAGAACAGCATGGAGTTTCCTTTAAAAACTAAAAATAGTACTACCATATGACTCAGCAATCCCACTACTGGGCATATACCCTGAAAAAACCATAGTTCAAAAAGAGTCATGTACCTCAATGTTCACTTCAGCACTGTTTGCAATAGCTAGGACATGGAAGCAACCTAAGTGTCCATCAACAGATGAATGGATAAAGAAGATGTGGCACATATATACAATGGAATATTACTCAGCCATAAAAAGAAACGAAATTGAATTGTTTGTAGTGAGGTGGATGGACCTAGAGAGTGTCACACAGAGTGAAGTTAGTTAGAAAGAGAAAGCTGATAAACCTTTAGTCAGAGTCATCAAGAAAAAGAGAGGGCTGAAATCTATAAAATTAGAAATGAAAAAGAAGAAGTTATAATGGACACCACAGAAATACAAAGGATCATTAGAGACTACTACAAGCAACTATATCCCAAATAAAATGGACAACCTGGAAGAAATGCACAAATTCTTAGAAAGGTACAATCTCCCAAGTCTGAACCAGAAAGAAACAGAAAATATGAACAGACCAATCACAAGCACTGAAATTAAATCTGTGATTTAAAAACTCCCAACTAACAAAAGTCCAGGACCAGATGGCTTCACAGGTGAATTCTACCAAACATTTTGAGAAGCGTTAACACCTATCCTTCTGAAACTATTCCAAAAAACTGCAGAGGAAGGAACACTCCTGAACCCACTCTATTAAGCCACCATCACCTTGATACCAAAACCTGACAAACATTCCACACAAAAAAGAAAATTACAGGGTAATATCACTGATGAACATAGATGTAAAATTCCTCAACAAAAATTTGCACAAACCAAATCCAGCAATACATTAAAAGGATCATACACCATGACCAAGTGGGATTTACCCCAGGGATGCTAGTATTTTTTCAACATCCACAAATCAATCAGTGTGATACACCACGTCAACAAATTAAAGAATAAAAACCATATTATCATCTCAACAGATGCAGAAAAAGCTTTTGACCAAATTCAATATGCATTCATGATAAAATCTCTCCAGAAAGTGGGCAGAGAGGGAACAAAACTCAACATAATAAAGGTCATAGATGACAAACCTACAGCTAGCATCATACTCAGTAGGGAAAGCTGAAAGCAGTTCCTCTAAGGTCAGGAGCAAGTCAACGATGTCCACTCTCACCACTTTTATTCAACATAGTTTTGGAAGTCCTAGCTATGGCAATCAGAGAAGAAAAAGAAATAAAAGGAATCCAAATTGGAAATGAAGAAGTAAAATTGGCACTATTTGCAGATGACATAATACTATACATAAAAAATAGTAAACATGCTACCAGAAAACTATTAGAGCTCATTAATGAGTTCAGTAAAGTTTCAGGATACAAAATTAATACACAGAAATCTGTTGCATTTCTATACACTAACAACAAAAGATCAGGAGAAGAAATTAAGGAAACAATCCCATTTACCATCACATCAAAACCAATAAAATACCTAGGAATAAACCTCCCTAAGGAGGCAAAAGACCTGTACTCTGAAAACTGTTAAGATGCTGATGATAGAAATTGAAGATGACACAAAGAGATGCAAAGATATACCATGTTCGTGGACTGGAAGAATCAATAGTGTCAAAATGACTATGCTACCCAAGGTGATCCACAGATTCAGTGCAATCCCTATCAAATTACCAATGACATTTTTCACAGAACTAGAACAAAAATTTTTTTTTTTTTTTTTTTTTTTTTTGTTGTGGTACGCGGGCCTCTCACTGCTGTGGCCTCTCCCATTGCGGAGGACAGGCTCCGGACGCGCAGGCCCAGTGGCCATGGCTCACGGGCCCAGCCGCTCCGCGGCATGTGGGATCCTCCCGGACCGGGGCACGAACCCGTGTCCCCTGCATCGGCAGGCGGGCTCTCAACCACTGCGCCACCAGGGAAGCCCTAGAACAAAAAATTTTAAAATTTGTATGGAAACACAAAAGACTCCAAATAGCTAAAACAATCATGAGAAAGAAAAACAGAGCTGGAGGAATCAGGCTCCCTGACTTCACACTATACTACAAAGCTGCAGTCATCAAAACAGTATGGTACTGGCACAAAAACAGACATATAGATCAGTGGAACAGGACAGAAAGCCCAGAAATAAACCCACGTACCTATAGTGAATTATTCTATGACAAAGGAGGCAAGACTATACAATGGAGAAAACATAGTCTCTTCAATAAATGGTGCTGGGAAAACTGGACAGCTACATGTAAAAAAGTGAAATTAGAACATTCTTTAACGTCATACACAAAAATAAACTCAAAATGGGTTGAAGACCTAAATGTAAGACCAGATACTATAAAACTTTTAGAGGAAAACATAGGCAGAACACACTTTGACATTAATCGCAGCAATATCTTTTTCAATCCATCTCCTACAGTAATGGAAATAAAGCAAAAATAAACAAATGGGACCTAATTAAACTCAAAAGCTTTTGCACAGCAAAGAAAACCATAAAAAAAAGAAAAGACAACCCACAGAATGGGATAAAATATTTGGAAACGAAGCGACTGACAAGGGATTAATCTCCAAAATTTACCAACAGCTCATGTGGCTCAATATAAAAATACCCAACAACCCAATCAAAAAATGGGCAGAAGACCTAAATAGACTTTTCCCCAAAGAAGATATACAGATGGCCAAGAGGCCCATGAAAAGATGCTCGACCTCACTAATTATTAGAGAAATGCATATCAAAACTACAATGAGATATCACTTCAAACCAGTCAGAAAGGCCATCATCAAAAAGTTTACAAACAATAAATGCTGGAGAGGGTGTGGAGAAAAGGGAACCCTCCTACACTGTTGGTGGGAATGTAAATTGGTATAGCCACTATGGAGAACAGTATGGAGTTACCTTAAAAAAATAAAAATAGAACTACCATATGATTCAGCAATCCCACTCCCGGCATATACCTGGAGAAAACCATGGTTCCAAAGGATACATGCACCCCAATGTTCACTGCAGTGCTGTTTACAATAGCCAAGACACGGAAACAACTTAAATGTCTATCAACAGATGAATGGATAAAGAAAGTGTGGTACATATATACAATGGAATATTACTCAGCCATTAAAAAGAAATAATGACATTTGCAGCAACATGGATGGACTGGAGATTATCATACTAAGTAAAGTAAGTCAGACAGAGAAAGACAAATATAATATGATATGACTTATATGCAGAATTTTTAAAAAATGATACAGATGAAATTGTTTACAAAACAGAAAAAGACTCACAGACTTCGGGAATGAACTTATGGTTACCGGGGGAAAAGTTGCGGGGGATAGATTGGGAGGCTGGGATTGACATGTACACACTGCTACATTTAAAACAGATAACCAACAAGGACCTACTCTATAGCACAGAGAACTCTGCTCAAGATTCTGTAATAATCTAAATAGGAAAAGAACCTGAAAAAGAATAGATACATGTATATGTATAACTGAATCACTTTGCTGTACACCTGAAACTAACAGAACATTGTTAATCAACTATACTCCAATATAAAAAAAATTTTAAGTCACATAGTTAAGAAAACATAAATTTTAAAAAGTGTGTGTGTGTGTGTGTGTGTGTAGCCCAACTAAGCCTATTTTTGCAATCTAGAACCTGCCTGCTTTGCATACCTCATGAAACTGCACCAAACACCGTGCTAACCACATAGAGGATAAAACCCACAGCTATAAAAGATTCCAAACGGTCTTGGTCTTTGCTGCCCTTCAGAGCTCTCTGACCCAAAGATCCCTGCTTTGCTGCTGAGTGACACAGCCTAGACACATAGCCCCTTCTCCAGTTCCCCTCTCCCCGAGAGTTCCCTGGTCCTTTCCACTTCTGGGTGGTGGCCCTGCACCAGTGTCTCTGGAAGATCTGCTACTGTTAGGGACATCCTCTCTCATGTAGCCCTGTCCTAGAACTGCCCAACAAGCATACTGTCCAATACTACCATCTCCTGGTCCTGGATTTCCCTTGATCAGCCCTGAAATTCTCAGACACACCATAGCACCTTACCTTCTCTTATCCATTATTCAGAACTCCTCTAAGATCAGGACTAAATTTCAACTCCACCAAGGGTTAAATAGGCTTCTGTGTACTAATCTGGAATCATAACCATCAGAAATAAGTAGAATAACCAGTTGTCTTGGTTTCCCAGGACTGAGGGTATTCCTAGGATGTGGAACTATCAGTGCTAAAACTGGAAAAGCCCCCAACTAACCTCAATTAGTGAATCACCCTAAGAATAGCTATTTCTATGGGAAAATACATTCTGCACTCCAAACAAGTAATTTCAAATTACCTTAGTGAATACAATCTCTGGCACCAGCCTGTTGGAAACTATTTGGTTTATCTATACAGTGTGATCTGGCTTGTAAATAGGACAGACATGGATATCTTAATATGATTTTCTGACAGCTTTCACTGGAAGTCTTAATGTTCAGGAATATTTTATAGAGGCCAATCCTAGGGTACCAAGGATATAAGAGAATATCCATGACTTGGCTGAGTCAAAGCAATATTCTATAGTGGCTTAAGAAAAGAGCCAACAAATGGTTAGTGTCTTTCTTTAGAAATTTTTCATTAAAAGTTTGATTATTTCTGGGGACTTCCCTGGTAGCACAGTGGTTAAGAATCCACCTGCCAATGCAGGGGACATGGGTTCAATCCCTGGTCTGGGAAGATCCCACATGCTGCAGAGCAACTAAGCCTGTGTGCCACAACTACTGAGCCTGCTCTCTAGAGCCTGTGAGCCACAGCTACTGAAGCCCGTGCACCTAGATCCTGTGCTCTGCAACAAGAGAAGCCACCACAATGAGAAGCCCTGCAACGAAGAGTAGCCCCCGCTCACCACAACTAGAGAAAGCCCGCATGCAGCAATGAAGACACAATGCAGCCAAAAATAAATAAATTAAATAAATTTATTTTTTTTAAACTTTGATTATTTCTGGTTCCTGATCAAAATTCATTGCAAGCAGGCTAGTGAGACAATGCTGGCCAAGAGCCCGGTTGGCAGGGCAGCTGCCCTTAAAGTCTTGTGGGAAATTTTGTCACCAACAAAATTTCAAGGTCAGCTCTGCAGGTGGGAAAGACTCATGGCTGGAAACTGCTAACACCAATGAAAACAAACTCAAAGCCTTCTGAGTCATGCAAATCAATTTGGGTGAAGGTTCATATTTTCAGGAATTCCTGAATCTATTTTCTTTCTGACTAGAAAAAATAAAAACAAAACTCAAAAACCCCAGCTCTATAAGCGAAGAGTACTTCTTCCCTACATTCCTACATTTAAACTCCTTGCTTAATATGTCTTTAATAGAACATCATTTGAATCTGTAGAGGCCAAGCTCATCATGATGTTTGTGTAAGTTTGGGTTTTCCCTAAAAACAGAGCTGAGAAAAGAACATGGGTATAAGAAGTTTATTGAAAGGTGACCCAGGAAGCAGGAGTGAAGGAACTAGGAGTGTGAGTGTGAAACAGGGAAGGGAGAAAAGCAAATATAAGGGTGCATTATCAAGGTTACTATCATGAGCAGTGTGGGCTCAGTCCTGTTGGGAACACTGAAAAGCATACAGTTTCTGTGGACAGGGAAGCTGGGAGAAGCTTGGCTGGGCTGTTCTGGCTGGCAGTCTTTCATAAGGTTGCCATTAGATGTCAGTTGAGGCTCTCCACAGGGCTGCTTGAGCATCCCCACAGCATGGCAGCTGGCTTCTCCAAAGCAAGTGATCCAAGAGACCAAAATGGAAATGTGCAATATGTATCATGATGTAGCCTTGAGAGTCACACATGGTCTATTCCTCCATATGCTATTGGTCACACAGACCAGCTCTGATTCAATATGGAAGAGACTACATGAGGGCATAAATTACAGGAAGAGAGGATTACTGAGGTCATCTTGGAGGTTGGCTTCTGCTTAGCCTCAGTTTCCTTATCACTGGGAATAATTATAGGACAATCTCATAGGGTTGTTAACAAGATTAAATGAGATAATGCATATGAAGTTCTTAAAACATTGCTTGGTATAGTAAATGCTCAATAAATATTAGTTGTTATTGTTACGAGCCTCTTCTCTTCCTTCTACTCAGTGGCAAACCATCCTCACAGAAGCCATACACTAATTTACAATCATTACTGACCACATTACCAAAAGAGCTTGAGATTGCTCTCTATCTGAATTAAATAACCTAGTGTAAAATTTACATTTTTGAAGAGCAGCAGGTTACCTGACAGCTTGAGAGCTCTCTCAGCTCAAGAGCTGTGGTATGATTATCACTGCATTCATAGCTCCGCATCCAGTTCAAACCATCCCTGCTTGGAGGGCTTAGCTATACTTTTCTCCTCTCCTGGCACCACCCTGGTCATGCTAAGTAATGATCACCTGAGAGCTGCTGGAGCTTGTACCAACTCACCTGTGTTCATCCCACAGGGTCAGGGGGTGGCAAAGAGAGTGCTTCCTGGTGGGCTTGAATCCCTCTCTGGATCCCCACTCCCATGGCTGTTACTTGGCTTCTTTGGAATCAGAATAGCATCCTGCTGACTTCTTTGGTTTGATTCCTATTCTTTGGTGACAGCTCTATGGATAGATTTTATAACTTTATGTCCCCGAAAGCTGCTCAAATCCTCACTCGGTCACATGTTAATGTATTCTCCTTTGTCCCATTCTTGGCAAGAGAAAAAGCTTTTGTCTGATTGCTAGAGGTGCAAAATATACCCCTTGTCCTGTTGTACTTTTGGGGATAATGTGATAGACTGATTGCTTGTTGCTTTTCTTCCGCCACTCACTATTAAGAATTGTATTTGGGCTTCCCTGGTGGCGCAGTGGTTGAGAGTCTGCCTGCCTTTGCAGGAGACGCAGGTTCGTGCCCTGGTCCGGGAAGATCCCACATGCCGTGGAGCGGCTGGGCCCGTGAGCCATGGCCGCTGAGCCTGTGCGTCTGGAGCCTGTGCCCCGCAACGGGAGAAGCCACAACAGTGACAGGCCCGCGTACCGCAAAAAAAAAAAAGAATTGTATTTGCTTTCCTGTTATCTGGCCATGGCTGTGCTTGTTCTGACACCCAGTAAAAGCCTTTAGCCTAGAGCAGTGGTCCTCAACCTTGTCTGTTCATTAGAATTGCCTGAAAGCGTTTAGAAATCCCAATATCTTGGCTGTACCTCAGACCAATTACATAAGGATCTCTGGGCATGGAACCCAGGCATCAGTATTTTTTCCAGGTTCCTAGGTTGACTCCAATATGCAGCCAAGGTTGAGAGCATTGATTCTCAAACTTTTTTTTTTTTTTTTTGCAGTACGCAGGTCTCTCACTGTTGTGGCCTCTCCCGTTGTGGAGCACAGGCTCCAGAAGCACAGGCTCAGCGGCCATGGCTCACGGGCCCAGCCGCTCCACGGCATGTGGGATCTTCCCGGACTGGGGCATGAACCCGTGTCCCCTGCATTGGCAGGCGGACTCTCAACCACTGCGCCACCAGGGAAGCCCCGATTCTCAAACTTTTTAACCTCAGAACCTTATAATTCTTCACCATTACTGGGACCCCTGAAGTGTTCTTGTTTATGTGGATTTTTATCTGTAGATATTTGTTGTGTTAGAAATTAAAATATAAAAATTTTATGTATTAATTTACTTAAAAATAACAGCAGTAATAAGCCCATTATATGTTAACATAAATAACATTTTTATGAAAAATAGCTGTATTTTCAAAAATAAAAAAAATTAGAAGAGTTGCACATGTTTGCAGATCTTTTTAATGTCCAGCTTAATAGAAGACAGTAAGATTCTCAAATCTGCTTCTGTATTCAATCTGCTGAGACTTCAGTATGTCATGCAGCCTCTGGAAATTTCCTCTCTATGCTCATGCAAGAATAAGAGTAAAAAGGGCAAATTTTTATGAAAACAGTTTTGACTTCATGGACCCCCTCGTGGTCGCCAAGCCACACTTCGAGAACTGCTGCTCTAGAAGGCTACAGAGTATGTGACACTCCCTCCCCAGCCCCCCGCGGGTTAGTTAACAAGCCCTTTCTACCACTTCACCCTCTTTCCTCTTCACTTTCAATTACCAATCTGTTCTCTTTGCCTTTATTACTATTGGCCTCTAGAGGGTGCCCAAGGCCGTTTACTCCAACACGATCAGGTGTGCTCGTCAAATTGAAGAACATGTATGGAGCTTATAAGATTAGGGCAGGGAGATCTTGGTGGGATGTAAAAGAAAAGGAGTAAAAATTTTGACTTCTATCAGTCTCTTTCTCATGTTTCATTCACAGTGACTGTGACAGACCTCGGATATAAGTTGAGCCAGAACCGTATACATGGCTGGATTTGCAGGCAGTGAGTATCCTCCATTGTGAGAGTTCAAGCGTTTGCTGGGCATGCTGCACTATCTTCCATCCCTATGCTTGCAGAGTCTTCAGAGCCCTATGCTGAGAGTGTGGTCCCAGGACCAGCAGTAGCAACATCAGCTGGGAGCTTCCTGAAAATGCAGAATCTCAGGCTTCTTCTGTTAGGAGAAGGATAGGGGTTTATTCATCTTTGCGGGCCTTGCACATAGCAAACCCTCAGTATATGTTGACTTGAAGCAGTTTACAGAACTAGTTAAAGAAAGGAGGAGCAGTGATGTAGCAGGAGACAGTAAGCTGAGATGTCAGGATGGGGATCTTGGAGGAGCTATAAAGCAGTAGAAGACTAAAAATAGTTTTGGAAATAAACTTGATCTACTTCTCTCTTTTGCCTTGAGCTCATCAGGGTAAGGTAAGGCCAGCCTTACCCCACCAGGTAAGGTCAAATTACCAGTTTGTCAAGATGTGGACTGATGAATAGCCACCCTGTGGCAGGGTCAGGACCTGGTCCCTCGGCTCTCAGGTATCTCCCCTATACCCAGAACTGCTGCCCTTCCTTATCCTGGATTAGTTAGCTACTGCTGCATAACAAATTAGATAAATGTTTAATGGCCTAAAACAATAACAAACATTTATTACCTCACATATTTTCTATGGATCAGGAATCCAAGAGCAGCTTAGCTGGGTGGTTTTGGTTCAGGTCTCTTCAAAATGTCTCCTTGGGGGCTTCCCTGGTGCTGCAGTGGTTGAGAGTCCTCCTGCCGATGCAGGGGACACGGGTTCATGCCCCGGTCCAGGAAGATCCCACATGCCGCGGAGCGGCTAGGCCCGTGAGCCATGGCCGCTGAGCCTGCGCGTCCAGAGCCTGTGCTCTGCAACAGGAGAGGCCACAACAGTGAGAGGCCTGCGTACCGTAAAAACAAAACAAAAACCAAAATGTTTCCTTGGGCTTTCATCATCTTGACTGGTTAGTGAATCTGCTTCCAAGCTTTTCACTCACATGGTTGTTGGCAGGAGGCCTCAGTTCCTCACCACATGGACAGCTTCATAAGCTGCTTGAGTATCTTCATGATACAGCAGTGAGTTTCCCTCAGAGCCAGGGATCCAAGAGAGAGGAATGCAGAAGCTGCAATGTCTCCTATGACATAGTTTCAGAAGCCACACTCCACAGTTTCTACAATATCCTATTGGTTACACAAATCAGCCCTATTCAGTGTGTGAGAAGCCTACACAAGGGCATGAATACAGAGAGGTGGGACCACTGAGGGCCATCTTGAGGGCTGGCGACCACATGCCCTTAGATTCCGATGTTTCACTTTCGTCATTAAGACAGACTTCTTCAACACATGTCTACATATGTAAACAGTATGCTGAACAAGCCTGGGTCATAGCACAATCAAAACACAACTTTATTTAACTCACTCCTGCAAGATTATTCCATGGGGGTGATCGTTCCTAGTTCCTGCCAGGACCATGCCTTCACAGCTCACTCTTAAGCAACAATTAGACCCACTGTCATTCAGAAGCCAAACCTACTCTTGATTTAGAAATTAGAATATCTAGTTCAAAGTATAAATTCGAATACTGAACTTGATTTAACTTTGAGGTATTACATGAAACCTGAGTTGACAAAATCTTCATCAACTCTCAGCGAATTCTCAGGCCCATGCAAGTGGAAAACCACATGTGAAAGAATGAAGTTGAACCCCTTAACTTACACCACATACAACAATTAACTCAAATTGGATCCTAGACTGAAATGAAAGTGCTAAAACTTTAAATTGTCCTTTTTCAATATTGTTTTGTCTATACTAGGTCCCCTGATTTCCATACGAATTTTAGGATCAGTTCATCAATTCCTGCAAAAAATGCAAATCCCTAGGATTTTTTTTTTTTTTTTTTGCGGTACGCGGGCCTCTCACTGCTGTGGCCTCTCCCGTTGCGGAGCACAGGCTCCGGACGCGCAGGCTCAGCAGCCATGGCTCACGAGCCCAGACGCTCCGCGGCATGTGGGATCTTCCCGGACCGGGGCACGAACCCGTGTGCCCTGCATCGGCAGGCAGACTCCCAACCACTGCGCCACCAGGGAAGCCCCCAACCCCTAGGATTTTGATGGGGATTGCATTGAATCTGTAGATCAGTTTGGAAAGTATTGCCATCTTAACAGTAAGATGGCAACAGTTCTTCCTATCTAAGAACATGGGATATGTTTACATTTATTTCCATTTATTGGGACCTATTAATACTTTAATTCCTCTCAACAATGTTTTGTAGTTTTCAGTGTACAAGTCTTGCAACTTTTTGGTTAAATTTATCCCTATATATTTTACTGTTTTTGGTGCTATTGTAAATGAAATTACTTTTTTCATTTCTTTTTTCAGATTGTTCATTGCTATTATATAGGAATACAACTGCATTTTGCATATTGATCTTATATCCTGTAACCTTGATGAACTTGTTGATTAGGTCTAATAGTTTTGTGTGGGTCTATTACTCATGATTTTTAATATAAAAGATTATGTCTTTTGCAAACTGAGATAGTTTTATTTTTTCCTTTCCAAACTAGATGGGCTTTATTTCTTTTTCTTGGCTAGAACTGCAAGTACAATGTTAAAAAACTGGTGATAGAGGACAGCATTGTCATGTTCCTGATCTTAGGAGGAAAACATCCACTCTTTACCCGTTGGGTGTGATGTTAACTGTAAGCTTTTCACAGATGCCTTTTATCAGGTTTAGGAGTCCCCTTGTATTTCTAGTCTGTGGAGTGTTCTTATCATGAAATGGTGTTGAATTTTGTCAAATACTTTTTCTGTATCTATTGAGATGATTGTGTGATTTTTGTCCTTTATTATATCAATATGGTATATTACAAGATTGATCTTCAGATGTTACATCAATGTTGCATTCCTGGGGGAAAAAAATCACACTTAGTCATGGTGTATAATACTTTTTATATGTTGCTGGTTTCAGTTTGTATTTTGCTGAGGATTGCACATAGTGCCTTTGATAAATATGTGTTGAATGAATGCATGCATGCATAAGTGAATGAATGTTTAGAGAGGGAAGGCATCCCTCATAGAGGCAGGCCGTAAAATACATGCACACAAATTTTGCACATGATTTTAGGAAATTAAAGGATACAAAATCAGTACCTTTGAAGAGTTTGGCAGGATATATTATTGCAGGATCACCGTGTGGAAAGGAGATAGTAATACTGGAATCAAATACAGGGATAATGGAGGCAAGAATATAAAATGGGAAAAAAAATCTCTTCAACAAGTGGTGCTAGTAAAGTTGGACAGTTGCACATAAATCAATGAAGTTAAAACACACTCTCACACCATATACAAAAATAAACTCAAAATGGCTTAAAGACTTAAACATAAGACATGACACCATAAAATTCCTATCAGAGATCACAGGCAAAACATTCTATGATATATATCGTACCAATGTTTTCATAGGTCTGTCTCCCAAGGCAACAGAAATAAAAACAAAAATAAACAAATGGGACCTAATCAAACTTATAAGCTTTTGCACAGCAAAGGAAACCATTAAAAAGAAAAAAAGACAACCTATGGAATGGGAGAAAATATTTGCAAGGGATGCAACAGACAAGGGCTTAATCTCCAAAATATATAAATAGCTCATACAACTCAACAACAACAAAAAAACCCCAAACAACCCAATCAAAAAATGGGCAGAAGACCTAAATAGACATTTCTCCAAAGAAGACATACAGATGGCTAGCAGGCACACGAAAAGATGCTCAACATCACTAATTATTAGAGAAATGTAAATCAAAACTACAATGAGGTACCACCTCACAATGGTCAGAATGGCCATCATTTTAAAAAGTCTACAAATAACAAATGCTGGAGAGGGTGTAAAGAAAAGGGAACCCTCCTACACTGTTGGTGGGAATGTAAGTTGGTTCAGCCACTATGGAAAACAGTATGGATGTCCCTCAGAAAACTAGAAATACTGGAGAAGATGGCGGAAGAGTAAGATGTGGGGATCACCTTCCTCATCAGAAATACATCTACACATGGAACTTCTCCTATAGAACACCCACCGAACGCTGGCAGAAGACCTCAGACCTCCCAAAAGGCAAGAAACTCCCCACGTACCTGGGTAGGGCAAAAGAAAAAAGAATAAACAGAGACAAAGAATAGGGACGGGACCTGCACCAGTGGGAGGGAGCCGTGAAGGAGGAAAGGTTCCCACACACTAGAAGCCCCTTCGCAGGCGGAGACTGTGGGTGGCGGAGGGGGGAAGCTTCGGAGCCGCGGAGGAGAGGGCAGCAACAGGGTGCGGAGGGCAAAGCGGAGAGATTCCCGCAGAGGATCGGTGCCGACCAGCACTCACCAGCCCGAGAGGCTTGTCTGCTCACCCGACGGGGCGGGCGGGGCTGGGAACTGAGCCTCGGGATTCAGTAGGATCCCAGGGAAAGGTCTGGAGTTGGCAGAGTGAAAATAGCGTGAAGGGGTTAGTGCACCACGGCTAGCCGGGAGGGAGTCCAGTTGAAGTCTGGAGCTGCCGAAGAGGCAAGAGACCTTTTCTTCCCTCTTTACTTCCTGGTGCGCGAGGAGAGGGGTTTAAGCGCGCCACTTAAAGGAGGTCCAGAAACGGGAGCGAGCCGCGGCTGTCGGCAAGGACAATAGAGACGGGTGTGGGACGCTAGGGTTGCTGCTGCCGCCACCAAGAGGCCTGTGTGCGAACACAGGTCACTCTCCACACCTCCCCTCCCAGGAGCCCATGCAGCCCCCCACTGCCAGGGCCCCGTGATCCAGGGACAGCTTCCCTGGGAAAACGCGCAGTGCGCCTCGGGCCGGTGCAGCGTCACGCCGGCCTCTGCCGTCACAGGCTCGCCCCGCATCCGTGCCCCTCCCTCCCCCCCGGCCTGTGCCAGAGCGCCCGAATCAGCTGCTCCTTTAACCCCGTCCTGTCTGAGCGAAGGGCAGATGCCCTCGGACGACCTACATGCAGAGGCGGGGCCAAGTCCAAAGCTGAACCCCAGGAGTTGTGCGAACAAAGAGGAGAGGGGGAGGTATCTCCCAGCAGCCTCAAAAGCAGCGGACTAAAGCTCCACAGTCAACTTGAAGTGCCCTGCATCTGTGGAAAACCTGAATAGACAGCGAAATACCCCAAGTTGAGGAGGTGGACTTTGGGAGCAAGATATACTATTATTTTCCCCTTTTTTCTTTTTGTGAGTGTGTATGTGTGTGCTGCTGTGTGAGATTTTGTCTGTATAGCTTTGTTTTCACCATTTGCCCTAGGGTTAGACCGACCTGGTTTTTTTTTTTTTTTTTTTAATAGAAATTTTTCTTCTTAATAATTATTTTTTATTTTAATAACTATATTTTATCCTACTTTATTTTGTCTTCTCCATTTCTTTCTTCCTTTCTTCTCTCCTTTCTTCCCTACTTCCCTCCTTCCTTCCTTCCTTCCTTCCTCCCTTCCTTCCTCTCCTCCTTCCTTTCTTCCTTCCTTCCTCCCTTCCTTTCTTCCTCCCTCCATTCCTTCCTTTCTTCCTTCCCACCCTCCCTCCTTCCTTCCTTTCCTTTCTATTTTTTCTCCCTTTTATTTTGAGCCGTGTGGATTAAAGGCTCTTGGCACTCCAGCCAGGCATCAGGGCTGTGTCTCTGAGGTGGGAGAACTAACCTCAGGACACTAGTCCACAAGAGACCTCTCAGCTCCACGTAATATCAAATGGCGAAAATCTCCCAGAGATCTCCATCTCAACACCAAGACCCAGCTTCACTCAAGGACCAGCAACGAACAGTGCTGGACACCCTATACTCAACAAAGAGCAAGACAGGTCTACAGCCCCATCCATTAGCAGAGAGGCTGCCTAAAATCATAGTAAGGCTACCAACATCCCCAAACACACCACCAGACGTGGACCTGCCCACCAGAAAGACAAGATCCAGCCTCATCCACCAGAACAGAGGCACTATTCCCCCCAACCAGGAAACCTACTCAACCCACTGAACCAACCTCAGCCATTGGGGACAGCCACCAAAAACAGCGGGAACTACGAACCTGCAGCCTCCAAAAAGGAGACCCTAAACACAGTAAGATAAGCAAAATGAGAAGACAGAAAAACACACAGCAGATGAAGGAGCAAAATAATAACACACCAGACCTAACAAATGAAGAGGTAATAGGCAGTCTACCTGAAAAAGAAATCAGAATAATGATAGTAAAGATGATTCAAAACCTTGGAAATAGAATAGACAAATTGCAAGAAACAGTTAACAAGGACCTAGAAGAAATAAAGAGGAAGCAAGCAATGATGAGCAACACAATAAATGAAATGAAAAATACTCTAGATGGGATCAATAGCAGAATAACTGAGGCAGAAGGACGGATAAGTGACCTGGAAGATAAAATAGTGGAAATAACTACTGCAGAGCAGAAGAAAGAAAAAAGAATGAAAAGAACTGAGGACAGTCTCGGAGACCTCTGGGACAACATTAAATGCACCAACATTCAAATTATCGGGGTCCCAGAAGAAGAAGAGACAAAGAAAGGGACTGAGAAAATATTTGAAGAGATTATAGTTGAAAACTTCCCTAATATAGGAAAGGAAACAGTCAATCAAGTCCAGGAAGCACAGAGACTGCCATACAGGATAAACCCAAGGATAAACATGCCAAGACACATAATAATCAAACTGTCAAAAATTAAATACAAAGAAAACATATTAAAAGCAGCAAGGGAAAAACAACAAATTACACACAAGGGAATCTCCATAAGGTTAACATCTGATCTTTCAGCAGAAACTCTACAAGCCAGAAGGGAGTGGCAGGACATATTTAAAGTGATGAAGGAAAAAAACCTACAACCAAGATTACTCTACCCAGCAAGGATCTCATTCAGATTTGAGGGAGAAATTAAAACCTTTACAGACAAGCAAAAGCTGAGAGAGTTCAGCACCACCAAACCAGCTTTACAACAAACACTAAAAGAACTTCTCTAGGCAAGAAACACAAGAGAAGGAAAAGACCTACAAGAACAACCCGAAACAATTAAGTAAATGGTAATAGGAACATACATATCGATGATTACCTTAAATGTAAATGGATTAAATGCTCCCACCAAAAGACACAGACAGGCTGAATGGATACAAAAACAAGACCCGTATATATGCTGTCTACAAGAGACCCACTTCAGACCTAGGGACACATACAGACTGAAAGTGAGGGGATGGAAAAAGATATTCCATGCAAATGGAAATCAGAAGAAAGCTGGAGTAGCAATTCTCATATCAGACAAAATAGACTTTAAAATAAAAACTATTACAAGAGACACTACATAATGATCAAGAGATTGATCCATGACGAAGATATAACAATTGTAAATATTTATGCACCCAACATAGGAGCACCTCAATACATAAGGCAAATACTAACAGCCATAAAAGGGGAAATCGACAGTAACACAATCATAGTAGGGGACTTTAATACCCGAGTTTCACCAATGGACAGATCATCCAAAATGAAAATAAATAAGGAAACACAAGCTTTAAATGATACATTACACAAGATGGACTTACTTGATATTTATAGGACATTCCATCCAAAAACAACAGAATACACATTTTTCTCAAGTGCTCATGGAACATTCTCCAGGATAGATCATAAGATTGGGTCACAAATCTAGCCTTGGCAAATTTAAGAAAATTGAAATCGTATCAAGTATCTTTTCCGACCACAATGCTATGAGACTAGATATCAATTACAGGAAAAGATCTGTAGAAAGTACAAACACATGGACGCTAAACAATACACTACTTAATAACGAAGTGATCACTGAAGAAATCAAAGAGGAAATCAAAAAATACTTAGAAACAAATGACAATGGAGATACGATGACCCAAAACCTATGGGATACAGCAAAAGCAGTTCTAAGAGGGAAGTTTATAGCAATACTATCCTACCTTAAGAAACAGGAAACATCTCGAATAAACAACCTAAATTTGCAACTAAAGCAGTTAGAGAAAGAAGAACAAAAAACCCCCAAATTTAGCAGAAGGAAAGAAATCATAAAGATCAGATCAGAAATAAATGAAAAAGAAATGAAGGAAACAATAGCAAAGATCAATAAAAGTAAAAGCTGGTTCTTTGAGAAGATAAATAAAATTGATAAACCATTATCCAGACTCATCAAGAAAAAAAGGGAGAAGACTCAAATCAATAGAATTAGAAAGGAAAAAGGAGATGTAACAACTGACACTGCAGAAATACAAAAGATTATTAGAGATTACTACAAGCAACTCTATGCCAATAAAATGGACAACCTGGAAGAAATGGACAAATTCTTAGAAATGCACAAGCTGCCGAGACTGAACCAGGAAGAAATAGAAAATATGAACAGACCAATCACAAGCACTGAAATTGAAACTGTGATTAAAAATCTTCCAACAAACAAAAGCCCAGGACCAGATGCCTTCACAGGCAAATTCTATCAAACATTTAGAGAAGAGCTAAGACCTATCCTTCTCAAACTCTTCCAAAAGATAGCAGAGGGAGGAACACTCCCAAACTCATTCTATGAGGCCACCATCACCCTGATACCAAAACCAGACAAAGACGTCACAAAGAAAGAAAACTACAGGCCAATATCACTGATGAACAGAGAGGTGAAAATCTGCAACAAAATACTAGCAAACAGAATCCAACAGCACATTAAAAGGATCATACACCATGATCAAGTGGGGTTTATTCCAGGAATGCAAGGATTTTCCAATATACGCAAATCAATCAACATGATACACCATATCAACAAACTGAAGGAGAAAAACCATATGATCATCTCAACAGATGCAGAGAAAGCTTTTGACAAAATTCAACACCCATTTATGATAAAAACCCTCCAGAAAGTAGGCATAGAGGGAACTTTCCTCAACATAATAAAGGCCATATATGACAAACCCACAGCCAGCATTGTTCTCAATGGTGAAAAACTGAAACCATTTCCACTAAGATCAGGTACAAGACAACGTTGCCCACTCTCACCACTCTTATTCAACATAGTTTTGGAAGTTCAAACCACAGCAATCAGAGAAAAAAAAGAAATAAAAGGAATCCAAATTGGAAAAGAAGAAGTAAAGCTGTCACTGTTTGCAGATGACATGATACTATACATAGAGAATCCTAAGGATGCTACCAGAAAACTACTAGAGCTAATCAATTAATTTGGTAAAGTAGTAGGATACAAAATTAATGCACAGAAATCTCTGGCATTCTTATACACTAATGATGAAAAATCTGAGAGGGAAATTAAGAAAACACTCCCATTTACCACTGCAACAAAAAGAATCAAATATCTACGAATAAACCTACCTAAGGAGACAAAAGACTTGTATGCAGAAAACTATAAGACACTGATGAAAGAAATGAAAGATGATACAAATAGGTGGAGAAATATACCATGTTCTTGGATTGGAAGAATCAACATTGTGAAAATGACTCTATTACCCAAAGCAATCTACAGATTCAATGCAATCCCTATCAAATTACCACTGGCATTTTTTACAGAACTAGAACAAAAAATTTCACAATTTGTATGGAAACACAAAAGACCCCGAATAGCCAAAGCAATCTTGAGAATGAAAAATGGAGCTGGAGGAATCAGGCTCCCTGACTTCAGACTATACTACAAGGCTACAGTAATCAAGACAGTATGGTACTGGCACAAAAACAGAAATACAGATCAATAGGACAGCATAGAAAGCCCAGAGATAAACCCACACACATATGGTCACCTTATCTTTGATAAAGGAGGGAAGGATATACAGTGGAGAAAAGACAGCCTCTTCAATAAGTGGTGCTGGGAAAACTGGACAGCTCCCTGTAAAAGTATGAAATTAGAACACTCCCTAACACCACACACAAAAATAAACTCAAAATGAGTTAAAGACCTAAATGTAAGGCCAGACACTATCAAACTCTTAGAGGAAAACATAGGCAGAACACTTTATGACATAAATCACAGCAAGATCCTTTTTGACCCATCTCCTAGAGAAATGGAAATAAAAACAAAAATAAACAAATGGGATCTAATGAAACTTAAAAGCTTTTGCACAGCAAAGGATACCATAAACAAGACCAAAAGACAACCCTCAGAATGGGAGAAAATATTTGCAAATGAAGCAACTGACAAAGGATTAATATCCAAAATTTATAAGCAACTCATGCAGCTCAATAACAAAAAACCAACAACCCAATCCAAAAATGGGCAGAAGAACTAAATAGACATTTCTCCAAAGAAGATATACAGATTGCCAACAAACACATGAAAGAATGCTCAACATCATTAATCATTAGAGAAATGCAAATCAAAACTACAATGAGATATCATCTCATACCAGTCAGATTGGCCATCATCAAAAACTCTAGAAACAATAAATGCTGGAGAGAGTGTGGAGAAAAGGGAACACTCTTGCACTGCTGGTGGGAATGTAAATTGATACAGCCACTATGGAGAACAGTATGGAGGTTCTTTAAAAAACTACAAATAGAACTACCATATGACCCTGCAATCCCACTTCTAGGCATATACTCTGAGAAAACCATAATTCAAAAAGAGTCATGTACCAAAATGTTTATTGCAGCTCTATTTACGATAGCCAGGACATGGAAGCAACCTAAGTGTCCATCAACAGATGAATGGATAAAGAAGATGTGGCACATATATACAATGGAATATTACTCAGCCATAAAAAGAAATGAAACTGAGTTATTTGTAATGAGGTGGATAGACTTGGAGTCTGTCATACAGAGTGAAGTAAGTCAGAAGGAGAAAAACAAATACCGTATGCTAACACATATATATATGGAATCTAAGAAAAAAAAATGTCATGAAGAGATTAGTGGTAGGATGGGAATAAAACACAGACCTACTAGAGCATGGACTTGAGGATATGGGGAGGGGGAAGGGTGGGCTGTGATGAAGTGAGAGAGTGGCAGGGACATATATACACTACCAAATGTAAATTAGATAGCTAGTGGGAAGCTGCCACATAGCACAGAGAGATCACGTCTGTGCTTTGTGACCACCTAGAGGGGTGGGATAGGGAGGGTTGGAGGGAGGGTGATGCAAGAGGGAAGAGATATGGAAACATATGTATATGTATAACTGATTCACTTTGTTGTAAAGGAGAAACTAACACACTATTGTAAAACAGTTATACTCCAATAAAGATGTTAAAAAAAATAAAAATAAAAAATAAAAATAGAACTACCATATGATCCAGCAATCCCACTCCTGGGCATATACCCACACAAAACTGTAATTCAAAAAGATACATGCACCCGTATGTTCATAGCAGGACTATTCACAATAGCGAAGACATGGAAACAACCTAAATGTCCACTGACAGATGAGTGGATAAAGAAGATGTGGTACATATATACAATGGAATACTACTCAGCCATAAAAAAGAAAAAATAATGCCATTTGCAGCAACATGGATGCAACTAGAGATTATAATGCTAAGTGAAGTAAGTCACAAAAAGAGAGACAGGACTTCTCTGGTGGCACAGTGGTTAAGAATACACCTGCCAGTGCAAGGGACACGAGTTCGAGTCTTGGTCCGGGAAGATCCCACATGCCGCGGAGCAACTAAGCCCATGTGCCACAACTACTGAGCCGGCGCTTTACAGCCTGTGAGCCACAACTACTGAGCCCACGTGCCACAACTACTGAAGCCCACACGTGTAGAGCCTGTGCTCCACAAGAGAAGCCACCACAATGTAAAGCCCGTGCACTGCAACAAAGAGTAGCCTGCACTTGCCACAACTAGAGAAAGCCTGTGCTCAGCAATAAAGACTCAACACAGCCAAAAATAAATGAATAAATAAATTTTTTTAAAAAAGAGAAAGACAAATACCGTATGATATCACTTATATGTGGAATCTAAAATACGGCACAAATGAAGCTATCTACAAGACAGAAACAGACTCACAGACATAGAGAACAGACTTGTGGTTGCCAAGGGGGAGGGGAGAAAGGAGAGGGATGGACTAGAAGTTTGGGGTTAGCAGATGCAAAGTATTATATTTAGAATGGATAAACAACAGGTCTTACTGTACAGCACAGGGAACTGTATCCAATCTCCTGGGATAAACCATAATGGAAAAGAATATAAAAAAAGAATGTATATATTCTGAGTATAACTGAGTCACTTAGCTGTGTAATAAAAATTAGCATGACACTGTAAATCAACTATAGGTCAATAAAAAAATTTTAAAAAAAGATAGGGATGATAGCTTTACTTTGATAATTCCTGGATGAGAGAACTTGTATAGTTATCTTATTTAGATAGGCTCTGTTTCTTCATCTACATAATGGAAGTTGGCAGGGTGGGGGAAGCTTGGGGAAGGGGTGTGTTTGAACTAATAATCTCTCAGATACCTTTTAGTTCTAATAATCTATGATTCTCTAAAATAGCATGTGAAATTCGGTCGTTAGGACTCGGAGCTTTCACTGCCAGGGCCCAGGTTTAATCCCTGGTCAGGGAACTAAGATTCCACAAGCTGCCTTGTGCAGCCAAAAAAAAAAAAAAAAAAAGGAGAACATTTTACATGTTTTTGTAGTTCTCATTTGATGTCCCTGGAGCTTTGGGGGAGAAAAATATATCGACGATTTCAATATAGTATGATAAATGCAAAATTTATTTACAGTAGCACAGAAAAGAAAATAGCTAATCGTCTTTAAGGGAGTATGATTAAGCTTAAAGGAAAGAAGCCATTTGAGCTGGGTCCTGTGAATAGGAGTTTGTCAGCTACAGAAGGCAGGGTAAAAAGAGGTAGTTTTCTCTATTTCTGCTACTGTGTTTGTCTTGTGGGTTTTTATTTTAAAATTTTCAAGAGGTAATTTAAAAAATTTGCTTCTAAAGTGTTCTCATAAATAATTTATGAAAGAAAATCCCTTAGTCTAAGATAGAATTTTATATATAGAGAACTCAGTAGTGTGGCCTTATCTTATTCCTGAACTCTGAATTTTCTGGACTGAGTATGTGATTGAAGTTAATCTGAACAGGCAGCAAGACCTGTAATTTTAGGGTCTTTAAAAGATAACTGAAGTCTTATGGGTATCAGAATGGGCCTTCAACATAACTGCACAGTTCCTCCCAATCTTATTTCCAGTTGTTATGTCAACACTACTCCAGCAGGGGGCAAGCTTTTAAAATTAAGCTCCTTCACAAATAAGATTCCATAACCTTTTTACTTTTGGTTCACGGACTTTAATTTTTGTGCATTTATCTCTACCATAATTTGCTTAGGGTACAGGAAATAGAAGTTATTTAAAATGAGATTAATCCTTAAATCACAAAACAAGAAGTCATAGAACACTTTAAAACAATGAAAATAGGTGGTAATGAGCACTTAGCTTTATGGAACCAGCAACAAAGACTGTTCAAGCATGCAAGATAAAATGAAGACAAAGCAACTACCCAGAAAGCAGAGACAAAAAGAATGCCTTTTGAAAACATTTTGGGAATATTTATGTTCAACTGAAGGTGCTTTTAACTTAGTCCAAACAATTGTTTACATTTTTTTGCCTTTAAACATCTTTGCATTGATAAACAACAAATGAGCAGTCTATTAATTATGACTGCATGCATACATCATGCTGGGTTAAGTAGGTCATTAGACAAGGATCAAGGGACCCAACTTCTATTTTTATCTCCCACACCCCCACTTGCTAATCACTTCCCTTCTTTAGGTCTCATTTTGCACAAAATAGAGACTATCATTTGCCTGCCTCTGCGAGTTGTTGAGCTAATCAAGGATAACAGATATCAAAGAGCCTTTTAAAACAATTAAGCTGCATGCAAGTTAATTTTTAAAACAAGAAACACTTGGTTTTACAACTCTCCTCCTGACTGTAGAAGACCATACATTCAAAGGCAAAAAGTCCGTGTGAGTTCCAGAGCCTTACCTTTTACGGAGAGAGGCCAGCTTCACTCACAATTTTCATGTAAAAACCTTAATCATTGAGGCACAGGGTCTGATGCTAACAAAAGACTTTTTCTCATTGGAATGGTAAGCATGGGCCTCATTAGTGATTGTCCTAAAAGTATATTATCTGTGGAAACTAGCTCCCAAGTTGCAGCGCTGATTTAGATACACATATTAATTCATTTTATTTAACAAATATATATATTGAGCACTTGCTCTGTGCCAGGCACTGGGTTAGACACAGGGGATTCATCAGTGAATAAAACAGACAAAAATCTCTGTTGTGTTGGAGCTTCCATTTCTGTGTGGGGCAACAGTTACTAAGGTTTTTGTTTGCTCATTTAATAGGATACAGAAATATTTTAAGGGAAGTTGGCATTTTCATTTATCTAGAAATGATGACCAAATTTCTGGGTCCTAAAAATAAAATCAATGTTTTTATTTATAAATTTCATCTTACTCTTGAGAGAAATTTCATGAAGAATTCAGTTTTATCTAGCAATCCCACTCCTGGGCATATACTGGGAGAAAACCATAATCGAAAAGATACAGGCACCCCAGTGTTCACTGCAGCACTATTTACAATAGCCAAGACATGGAAGCAACCTAAATGTCCATTGACAGATGAATGGATAAAGAAGATGTGGTACATATATACAATGGAATATTACTCAGCCATAAAAAAAGAATGAAATAATGCCATTTGCAGCAACATGGATGGATTATCATACCACGTGAAGTAAATCAGACAAGAACAAAAACCATATGGTATCAGTTACATGTGGAAACTAAACTATGATACAAATGAACTTATTTACAAAACAGAAATAGATTCACAGACATAGAAAACAAGCTTATGGTTACCAAAGGGGAAAGGGGGTGGGGGAGGGATAAATTAGGCACTTGGGATGAGTAGATACAAACTACTATATATAAAATAGATAAACAACAAGGTCCTACTGTATACCACAGGGAACTATATTCAATAGCTTGTAATAAACCATAATGGAAAAAATATGAAAAAGAATACATATATATATGAATCACTTTGCTGTACACCAGAAACTAACATAACATTGTAAATCAACTATACTTCAATAAAAAAATAAAAAATTCAGTTTTGTTTATAGTCAATACTATTTATTCAGCACCCACTGCAAATTAAATACTTAAAGTCGTTTCTGGTTTAGTCTGTATCATTTTTCCCATTTATTTTTCTCTATTTTTTCTGAAACTTCTTCCCTATCCTCTTCTTACAGAGATTTGAAAGCAAACAGCCTTGTAACGGGGATTTAATAATAACTAATATTTTTACAGTGATTTTTAGTTTACAAAAAATTTTATCATACATAGTCTCTTTTGAGACAACCAGCAATCCCACCCATAGATGCTTCTTCTGCTTTGCAATTGAGGAAACTAAGATCCAGAGACAGTAAGTAACCTACTCAAAGTTACGCAGCTAATGAGAGGCACTGCTGGGGTTCAAACTCACATTTTCTGTATTCAGATCTCTAGACCTTTCCTCAAGGCCATCTCTTTCCTTTCTCTTTAGAAAAAGAGAAAATCAAACAATATCACCTGACTTTGGTGTTCAATACCTCCTTGTTAATAAGCATGCCCAAAGTCAGCCTGTCAAGAAAATTTTTATAGTTATTAGGCAGATGAGCTAGAATATTTTCTCCTTTAAGTTTGGGTAAATTCCTGAATCCTAGAGTCTAAAGGTTAATGAAATCAATAATTAACACCTCTGGTACAAACCACTCAAAGTCTACTTTGAATGATTTACCTTCATTTCTAACTTAAGCTACAAAAACGCATTAATATAGGAGGGTAGGAATGGGAATTTCTTCCAAACACTCTACAATGAAAGCTATGTTAAGGTGAAGAACTTTTAACACTGATTCTGGCTTAATTTCTATTTAAAGGAGATATTAATATGGACTGAGGTAGCAGATATGATCTGAAAGCAAACAAAAGCATTGATAATCTATTAAAATAAAACATTAAGCAAACTACTCCAAAAGGCTAGGAATGGCCAGCTTTAGGAAAAGAAAACTAGAACAATGCATGGGCTGGTTTTGAATGTGACACAGAGCTAGGCATTTATGCCCATGGGGGGATGTGTTGCTGGGTAAGTAATTCACATTTTTGTAATTCTGAGTGACTGTGTTTTATCTTCATGTACCTGTTGGTGATCACCTGTGTGGTGCCCAAGGTGGACACTGGCTGATCTCCCAGTCTGTGCAAGGGACACATTGGATTACGAGGAAGAAAGTAAAAAAAAAAAAAAGAAAGAGAACAGAAAGACATGGAGTTGGTGGTACACACAGCACCCACAGGCCAAATTTATGCCATGGACTTCCTAGCCCTGGATTAAGAGGAGATGGGACTCAGAATTTCTGTGTCCTTGTCCTGTTGTGCTTTCTGTCAGACTCTTGTGTGTCCTGGGTCCACCACAAGCATTTGTGGGCCCACGGTAAGAATACAAAGGACATCCACATACCTTATGTCTAAGTATTTAAAAGTTTTAAGTCAAGTGGACAA
The DNA here is from genome assembly GCF_026419965.1 of Kogia breviceps. Classification (NCBI taxonomy): domain Eukaryota; kingdom Metazoa; phylum Chordata; class Mammalia; order Artiodactyla; family Physeteridae; genus Kogia; species Kogia breviceps. The sequence continues at coordinate 75,782,992 of NC_081317.1, forward strand.
TCAGATAAATGGCATACCTTGACAAATGTACCTTTATAATGACCTAGAGGGCCAGGCTGGAATTTAGAATTTTTAGACTCCCCAAACCTCCTCGTTGGAATACAGTGGCATAGGGAGAGCTGGGCCCTGACACTTGCCCAATTCTCCCACCCACCCTGGCCCTGTCCTCAACTCTGAGGGACTTTATGCCAACAGTGTGGACAACACAGACTGCCCGGCTGGTCCTCGGTTACCCTATGGCCAGGGGTTTTCCCACCAATGGTGCCATTTACTCTCCCAAGGATAGACTTGGGGATGAGGTCTGCAGAAGCCCTCAAAAGTGGCAGGAAGCCATTGGTCAAGGTGGGGAGGGGACTGCTGGATTCCAGATGGGCACAGTCCTTTGGCCCCATGGATCCCTCGCCCCATAAGCAGGGATGCCTCATGTGGCAAGCCAGAGCAGAACCGTCTAAATTATGCGTCCCAGGTCAGGGCCCCTCTTGCCTGGGTCTAAGAGTGATACTTATGTGTCCTGGTGTCCACTCCAATTTACTAATCATGCAAAATGCACAAAATGTTCTCTTTCAACTAGCCTTGGAGGCAGCAACTGATGTGCCACCACCCAAAATGTGCAACCATGCATGTGTTATCCTGCTGTTTCGGGTGGACTAAATAAATAAACCCAGTTCCCAGCATTCTGTGTGGTCAGACATCACCTAATAAAAAATGTGCTTTTTAATTGTCATTTTTATTGTTTGACTTTTGCTGGTGGAGTGTTTAAACTCAGAAACCACTAGGTCTTAATTTGTTTTCATCCATCATGGCTGGCTTCCTTTCTCCTGTCTCATTTTGAAACTTTTGGACTAGCTTCATCATTGGCTTAATGTAAAATTAACTGCACATTTCTCTGTTTGCTTTAGTAACGTGTAGCTTATCGTTTTAGACACCATTAGGTGGTAATTATGTAAAAACACACTAAGAAATACTGGTACATTTCTATCCGCCCCGACTAATTTTTAAGCTGTTTAGAACGGGGGCCTAGAACCAAGATACTGATTCCCTTCAGTTATCGGGCAGCTGGTGAGGCTTGGCGGCTACAGCCTGGCCTAGCCTGTGACTGTTGGTTCCATTTTCTAGAAGCCTCATTCATTTACCCCAATGTGTCATCAATATCTTACCATTTTCTAAATATGCCCTGAATTTAAAGAGGTTTGGTAGCTTTACAAAAGTTGTTTCACTTTGAATGTATCCGGGGATACAGGTATTCAGGGTCACTCTAAGTTACTAATCTAAACAATACTGGTATTTCCTCCAATTTAGCAGTTTACTCATTCACCTTGATCTTCTGAAATGCTTTTCCTTCCTCCTCCTCTTAATTTCTCCCAGTCCCACTTATTCCTCAATGTCTTCCTAAGTTATTCAATCATCAAACAGTTACCAAGCTCATAGTTCCAGCTTCTCCATGAAGCCTTCCTTGACCACACTGGTTGGCCACAAACTCTCCCTCTCCCTCTTTGAGACTCATAATGTATATTATCCCCACTATTTAGTTACCCACAGCACCTTGTTATTTCAGTTTGCTTTTACATACATGGATCCAGTCTTCCCAATGAGATTATAGATCCTTGAAAGAAAACACCAAAGTTTTGTATTTCTCACTCTACCTACTGAAGTGCATTTAGCATCTATATAAAATCTGTTGACTAACTGATCATGACTACAGTAATAATAAATAACACTTACTGAGCACAGTGCTTAGAGCAGAGTCTGTGAAGAGTCCGAATGAACTGGACTGAATCCTTATTAACTGTGCCACCTCGGACTACTGACAACTGTTTCCTCATCTGTAAAATCAAGATCAGAAGGGGACTTTCCTCGTGGGATCGTTTGAGAATGAAATGTCATAATACCTGAAAGCAGTACCTAGAAGAATTAGCACTCAGAGAATATTAGATAACAGCGATTAGAATCATAGTGTTCGAGGCATGGGGATGAATTCTTTACATCTCTCACCAATTTAATTCTTACTATAATCCTATGAAGTAAGAACTGTTACTATACCTATTTTACAGATAGGAAAACCGAGGCTTAAGGAACATAAGTTTCCAGCCCAAGGTCACAGAAGAGGATTTCAAGTCCAGGCAATCTGACTGCAGAGCCCACCTTCTTAATCACTATAGGATGCCAATGGCAAAGACAGCAGAATCAGAAACTAATGGCATTGCCCCCTTTAAGCCACTTGCTGAATAAACATGTTGGGAAAGTGCAAGAGTTTACATGTAAAGCAGTCCTGTGCCCTAAACTGGAACTGGGATTCAGATTTGTCTGAGCCTGTGAACAACCTGGTAGGGAGGGTCACCAGAAGTCAACGTCAATGAGGTTTCTGGCTTAACCTGGAGTGGGAGGGGTGGCGTGACTTGGTGCCTGATGTTGAGAGACTAGGGAAGGGAACAGAGCATGGCATTTGATTCCATACTGTCTGAAGCCTCTTGGGCAAGAGGCTGCAGACAGATGATGAAACAGATGTTTTCACAAGGGAAGCTGAGACACAGAGGTATAAGCAACCTGGCTGCAGGCCTGGTGACAGGCCGTGATGCAGAGCAGGGTGAGTGGTGTTCTCCCCACAGTTAGGGCCTGGCTGTGCTGCAGTGCAGGCTGCAAAAGGGGCTGTGCTGCCCGGGCGTCCTCAGCACCAGGCAGGGAACCTTAGGGGCAGACATCTTGTCCTCACTGAGGGCTCAGGCCGGAGCGGTGGTGGAGAGGTTCCTCAAAGTGACTTCCTGGGCAGACCAAGAGTGGAAGAACTGGAAAGCCATGAACACCTATAAGGTACGTTCTGGGATTTATATTGAGCTACACTCCAGCATTATGTAGATGAATGCAACACAGTAAAATCCAAGTTACTATCTCTTATGGGCTGAATTGTATCCCCGTAAATTTGTATGTTGAAGTCCAACTCCCAGGACCTCAAAATTTGGAGATAAGGCCCTTAAAAGAGGTGATTAAGTTAAAATGAATCTGTTAGGGTGGAACTTAATCCAACATGACTGGTGACCCTACAAGAAGAGGAAGAGACGCCAGGGGTGCACTTGTATAAAGAGGCAACCACATGAAGAGGAAGCAAGAAGATGGCCATCCACAAGCCAAGGAGAGAGGCCCTGAGGAAATCAACCATGCCAGCACCTTAATCTTGGATTTCCAGCTTCCAGAACTTTGAGAAAATAAATTTCCACTGTTGAAGCTACCCAGTCTGTGGTATTTTGTTATGGCAGTCCAAGCAAACTCATACAGGATCCCTAAGATGATCAGTTTCATGCCCTCAGGCTGTCAAGACCTGGGGAAACTTGAAGTAGACCCACATTTAACTCTCACCATATGTGAGGCAGGCAGTATCACTCATTTTTACAAAATAGGAAACCAAGGTTCAGAAAAGGTAAATAGCCTGCCCAGGATCACAGAGCTCCTAAGTGATGGAGCCTGGATTCAAATCCAGGTCTTTATGACTCCCCCATTCGTACTCTATGTGACATTGCTCTCAACCGTGATGCGTTTTACCTACATACTAATTACTAAGTGATTAACAGGACTGGCACATCTCCTACTGCCCTGATGATGCAAAGACTGGTTCTTCATTTATGAATTCACTGCAATTGACTGTGTGGTAACATAAAATCCAGAAAGATCTGCTAGCAAAGGAATAGTTGATTTTTCAAAAACACTAAAAAGAAAAAAAAAATCCTAAATAATTGCTGCTCCCTGCCATAAAATGATTCCACTAAAATGATGTCGAGTGGAGCCTGAGGAGGTAACTAGATCCACAGGCCTATCCCCAAGTATGTGTGTATTGGGCAGCCAGGGGAAATAAAGGAACTGGGACGGGGAGGAGAGAAGATAGGGACTTCCCTCCATTTCTCAAAGACTATGTTCTCATCGTTGTACCCCTAGGGCCTTACAGGGCTTGGAATACACGACTTTCAATGTATGCTTGTTGAGTGACTGAACAAATGAGCAAACAAATGAATGAACTCGACACCTTAATAAAAAGAAAAAAATCCTTAGGCCTTTTCAATGACCTAAATTTGTCAAAGTATTTTGGGCTTTTCCTAATTTACTTTCTGTTTCACTTAATCAAATAAGATGTAACTTAAAAGGGAAGTAAAGATTAGACAGAAGAATTAAGCCATAGACCAAAGCAGGGCAAAAAAGGGGCTCCTGCCTGCATATCTGAATAGTATAAATGAAAATGTGTCTCCTTGTCACCCTTTACAGTCATCTTAGAAATCAGCTTCACCCCACTGCCTCAGTGGGTAAGCTCAGATATATTTGTTTCAGGTGGATGTTTCTGGCCTGTGTATGGTGAACTATAATCAGAGATGCTGATAGCTCAGAAAATGGAATACAATGGTAAATATAGGCCACAGTCATCCAAATCTTGTAAGCTGGATAGAATTTCTTCAGGCTGATGATTTTTTTTTTTTTTTTTTTTTTTTTTTTGTGCTGTGCGGGCCTCTCACTGTTGTGGCCTCTCCCGCTGCGGAGCACAGGCTCCGGACGCGCAGGCCCAGCGGCCATGGCCCACGGGACCAGCCGCTCCGCGGCATGTGGGATCCTCCCGGACCAGGGCACGAACCCGTGTCTCCTGCATCGGCAGGCGGACTCTCAACCACTGCGCCACCAGGGAAGCCCTAGGCTGATGATTTTTAAGAGCTGTCTTCGGAGCTTACTGTTATTATAATTTTGTTATTAAAAATAATTATCTAATAGGCAGAGCACAGAGGATTTTTAGGGCAGTGAAACTATTCTGTATGATACTATAGTGGTGGGTACATGTCATTATACATTTGTCCAAACCCACAGAATGTACAATACCAAGAGTGAACCCTAATGCAAACTCTGAACTCTAGGATAATGACATGTCAATGCGGATTCATCAGATATTACAAATGTACCACTCTGGCGGGTGATACTGATAATGACGGGGGCTGTGCATGTATGGGGGCAGAGGTATATGGAAAATCTCTGTACCTTCCTCTCAGTTTTTCTGTGAACCTAAAACTGCTCAAAACACTAAGTCTATTAAAAAAATTATCTGCTAAAAAAATAAATAATATAAAAGATACCCCCTCTTCCACACGCTAATCAAAAAAAGTGGCTAGAAAGCTTATGAACAGGGGAAAACAAAGCGAGATGTCATTAAAGTTTTTAGGTACTATTCTAAAACCAACACTTTACTTTAGTACCCTTTACTAAAATAAATTGCAAAAATTCCTGTGTACTCTATTCAGATTTTGATAACATCTGAATATTATCAACATTTGCAGGACAAAAGAAGTGTTTTTTCACCCTACCTTGGCATATTACAATTATTAGTGTGGTAGCAAAAATAATCTTTTTTTCTTAGATGTTATTCATCTATTAGTATGAAGAATGTAATAAATTAGGGTGAGTTACTTTGTGTTGCTACCCGCCCAATGTTCATTGGGGACAGAGATGCTTCTAGCAACTCAAAAAGTTTAACAAATAGTTTTTCCTCTTTTTTCAGTAAAGTCATCAAGTTATTATTAATTTTTAACTCTATCTGGGAAAATTTTAATGCGCTTTCAATTATAATGTTTCTATTTAACTTGCAAATGGATGATACCTCCATCCTACTATCTGCTATTATTATAAACACAGCTTTGAGTCTGAACAATCCAATGTTGATTAGAGGTTTTCAACATTAAGCCTTGGTCTCATTTCTAAAGTTTAACAAATAACACAATACATAATTCTCTGGCATACCCAGTCCTTTTGTGTCAGGCAGTTGAAGCTCTCTCTACTCACATGACAAGCAAACAGAAAGCATACTATAATCAACTGAGCAGGCTATGATTAACTTTGCTCAGAGCTGTCCCTAAACTCCCTGTAACTCCATAGTGGTTCTCAGACAAAAATATGGCAAGGCATATTTCTCTAATGAAGAGAAAATCTCTGATTAAGAGCATCTGATGTTTCTTATTTTTTAAGTCATTATGAATTTAATTAGCACTGGGCCTAGCCACAACTGTGTCTCTTGTATTATTTTCACTCGCTTCTGCTACACAAAGCCAATCATTTGTGAGGTGCTGGCCTTTATAATGTGACCATTATAATACATAATGGGACCATTATGTTAATTAATTAATTGAGCAATAATGCAGACAGCCCATTCCCATTATCCTGAAATGGGACACATTCCAGCCACATCCGTGAAATCAGTAGATGCAGCAGTTATTTCCATGTTTCTTGCGTGTCTGCAGATAGTCATCCAAACATTAATAATGCACTTGAAAATATGAAGTCACAGCTGGTAACTAACAGCTCTGAACTCAGGGCATCTTCACAAGCTTGGTTACCTTCTCTCTTCATTGACAGCACATGTTTAAGTTGCAAATAGTAGGAACTGAGCAGCATCTCAGCTGCCTTCCCATGATAGACATTATCAACCATTTGGTGCCCCCATACATGCAAAGATCTAAGTAAGTTAACAGTATGCAAAGCTTTTAGACCACTCCAGTGACAGGACTATCACTCTGACTCCAGAATCAACTCCAAAACACTTTGCTCTAATGTCAGTAATTTCTTCGTTATCTCAAGCAAGGTTATTCTTGTGGCTACCATGTTCCCCTCTCTGGGAAAATGTTCTTATTAGATGGATTAATAAGGTGGCTAAGAATGAAGAAGCTTACTGCTCAAGGAGAATATGTCCAGGAGAGTCACTCTGACCCCCCAAGAGCCCTGGGGGGTTCATATGTCTAGAGCATAACTAGATTAATTGAATTTCAAAACCTTAAATAATTTCTGGTGGTATGGCTGCTGTGTGTCATGCCACAGAGACCCCTTCTAGGACTGAAGGATTTATTTCTCTAGCTTTTTCTGGGAAGGATGTCAATTGACGGTCCTCAGGGCTGTTCCACCCAATGTCACGTCCCTCCCTGGGGCAGCCAGCATCCAATGATTGGTCCATGCTTCCTCCTCTCAAATAAGAACAACTCTAAAAAGCCATCCCGGCTTCAGGGCTACCTGTGGGGTCCCCTAGACCTTGATTTAAATGACATTACAACACTAATGATTGACCTTCCTAATCCTGCTTCCTTCCCATTCCCTTCCTTCCACAAGTTTTGATCCTTAAAGCACCCCCTAATAAACAATTTGCATACTAATTTCCACCTCAGAGTCCATTTCCTGGAGAACCAACATGCAATATCTGGCTTTCCCGTTTCCTTACCTTATACGACATACTATCACTTTCTTGCAGTTGTAATTAGCCAGTGGAGGATGTGTTAATCATATATATGTATGATTTCCACATGGAATTTCTGAGGGTGTAGATCCTGCCTACTTTACACTACTTATACTACTCTGTACTCGCTGAAAATCAAATACAGTTACAATTTAATGAATGTTCCCTGAACAGAAGAAGCTCCAGGGTAGGGTGGGGTGGTAAGTATAATTACTCACAATAAGTGGTAAATATCTTATTTGGGGCTAACTAGTCACTTCAGGGGACTGAAAGTGAGTTAAATTCATTTGGGGCTAGCATTATGCACAGGCAGCTACATTAAACACTGGGAAGTGCCTGCATATTGTTTCCCTTTGGGTACATTTGGGGTTGGGGAAACTGACTTTTTGCAAAGCAGTAAAGTGAATAGTTTGTTGATTTTAAAATTCCTTATTTCAAGAAATTTTTGGAAAATGTCTTCCCATTATCTGTTTTTCACTCTGCACACAGAATTTTATATGTTAGCCTTTTGGATTTGTTTAATTGATCCAAAGTTAGAATTAGTTAAGAAAATTATTACTAGTAAGTAATGTTATTGTCAAACAAACAGACTTAGGAATAATATAAGCCATAATTAGTTGGTGTCATCTTACCCCTTAAGATCCAGGGGAGATAGGCTCAACCCTTTATCCCATGTGGAAAGTCCAAGGCATTCCTCAACAATTATACACATTTCTGGAGGGCTTATATTCTCAGTGTCCGCTCTGACTCCAAGTTCCTATTCTGTTGACTTTGTTGAGTCTGGAATTGATCTTTCCATCACTTCTTGTTTTCCTTATTTCATACCATGTCAATACAATGTAGAAACCAGTCTTTCTTCCTCCCTCCCTCCCTCTCTCTCACACACATACAGTCCACACAAGGCATTCTTGTATGTAGCCAACTTTACTAGAGTTTTGAAAAGATGAAAGTTACTTTACAAAGACTGCAAAAACATGCATATGATATTCATCATCCTTGCTTTTTAAAAATGTCTTCCATCCTTTTCTGCAACAGTTGGCACTCCGGCCTCCCTCTCTTCATTCCTCCCTCCCTGTGTGTGCACTCGCTTTTAAAAGAAGAAAAAACAATCCCCTCATTCTGTTATAGAGAATAATTCAGCCCTAACAGACACATATTAGGTCATTTTGACTGCAAGTGACAGAAAACCCAATTCAACCTGGTTTATGCAAGAGAATCTGTTGAGTCTTATAATAAAAGTCCAGGACTAGATCTTATTTCAGGTATGGTTGGATATGGGAACTCTGCCCTGCTTGCAGATCAGCTTTCCTTCTTTCAGTCCATCGGCTCCATTCTCCCTAATACTGACTCTCTCTCAGATATCTTTTGCTCCGTGTTGCAAGATTACTGTACTAACCTTTCACATCTTTCAGCATTCACCACCAACTGAAAGGGTGAGCCTGCCTCAATCCCAGAAGTCTCAGCAGTCTCACTGCATTGCACTGGCGCCAGTGAATCACGTGCCAATCCCTCAGCCTATTATTGTGGGCAGAGGAATACAGTGTACTCATTGGCTTAAGCCTACTTCCCCTCATCCAACCCAGGGAGCTCCAGGGGTAGGATTAGTCTGATTCAAACCACGTGGAAAGGGAATTCCCTGGCGGTCCAATGGTTAGGACTACTGTCACTGCTGAGGGTCCGGCTTCTATCCCTGATTGGCGGAACTAAGATCCCACAAGCCCCACAGCTCAGCCAAAAAAAAGGAGAGAAATGTCCAAACCACATGGAAGGAGTGACTGGCTCCTCAGGAGGAAACCAGTTACAAGAGACATGGAAGGGTGAAACGTCACAGAGCAACAGCCGGAAACATCAAGATCCAGTAAACGCCTGATGCACCCACACAGTCAGCTTAGGCATCCCTCTGAATATCTAAGGACTCCCTGCAGTTTTAAAATAATTACCTGCTCAATTAAGTCTGTAGACAAAGGCCATCTTTCTCCTCACTGATGGTTTAGAGAAGGAGAGTTCATCTTTACAGATATTCTAAAAAGGCCTGCAGGCACCAGAAATGTTCCATATCTTGATGGCAGTAATTTACATGGGTGTATACAAATGTAAAACGTCATCAAGAAGTACACTCAAGGTTTGTGCATTTTACCATATACGTGTTATTACAGTTAATTTTATTTTTTAATTTTCTGCAAGATGACCAACAAATGTCCAGTGTGATTTGGAGTGCAATCAAGCCTCTTATCTTCGGTCTGCCTTTATACTAAGACTTATTCACCCAAGGTGAAGACATAGCTTAGCTGAGGCCACCAGGATAGGAAATCCAATATGGGTTTGGGCTTAAGTCTTAGTTGGTATTAATACAGTTGTGTTTATCTGAAGCCTCTTTTGGGACATATATATCCCTCACAAAATTAGTATATTTACATAAACATTTAGAGGCTGAAGATAACCTGAAAGATAATGTCTATAATTAAGGCTTCTAAATATTTTCCTAAATTATTCAGGTTAACATATTCAAGGCAGAAAAATAGTTGGCTTTCTATCAGAAATAGAGTTAATCAAACTCATTAGTCCTTAGTGAAACAACCACATCAGATTTTCCCTCAGAGCAGATTATAATGGACTTTGAATCCTGTACTACCTATATGACTTTGGGCAAGTCACTTGCTTGTGCCTGAGCTTCAGTTCCACATCTGTAAAACAATAAGTGAGGTTCCCCTCTTCCAAGGCTGCTCTGAGAAACAGAGATGGCATGCACAAAAGGTCTTCGTGAAATGGTTAAGTCTTATTATTATTCTGATCCCCCCTACCAACTGTTTTTAATAGGATTAATCACATTTTTTTCAGTGCCTCTTTTGAACTTATCTTCTTCGAATGGATTTTTCCTGCATAATTACTTCTAAGTTTAAGTGATATAAGGGGTTGGTCCAGCAACCCCTTCCATTTTCCAGTACATTAGAACACCTTGCTTGAATTTCATCTTACATTTTTCAGATGCTGTATCTATATGGCTTCTTATCTTTCTAGATCTTTTGCAGTTCAATCTTCTAATTCATTCTGCTTACAATATTATTCCTCTTTGAAATTTCATTGTCAACTGTGGCCAACCTGAGTAAGGACAGTTCTTGATTTTTCTTCATCTGTTTCAATCATTGTATACTTCTCGGACGGTACAAGTACGATGAATAAGGAATAATTGTTGGTACAGAGAAAGTGGCAATTTTCTTTTTGAAAGGGGGGATTATTCTTACATAAGGAAAAGCTTACTGTTTTTCATAAGCTTCTGCAGAGAATTATGAAAAAGAAGATTTAATGAGAGATGTAAGAACATTTTACAGATTAGTTCACTACCTCAGGTCTATGTACAGAGTGTCTAGCAAGTAGAAAGCATAATTTTAGGTACTTAACTTATACTTTTATCTAATTTAATCCTTCTACAAGTTTGCTATTGTTTTCTTCCTTTTACACATGTGTTAACTTGTCCAAGGTCACATGGTAAGTTACATGGAAGAGATATATTTGGATAGAGATGCATCTAAATCTAATGCTTGTGCTTTTTCCAAAAGATATTTTTCAGAGGCCCTGACCTGGTAGAGTTCAGTGGATTGCCAACCAGGTAAAGATAAGACATAAGCTTTGGTAATAGAATACTGACTTGCTAGCCACATGGTTTCTGTACAGGACTCATATATTTCCTTTTAACTAGAGTGTAAATCAGGAAGGAAGGAACAAAGGAAGAAAAACGGTCACTTTACTTCTACTGAGGACTGCTCAATAATAATAATTTATAAAATGCCAGTCTTAGATTGCTTCAATAGGAACTTCTATTACTTATAAAGAAGGTATCCTAGAAAGTGGGTTATTCAGTGTAAGGATGGATCACCAAGCAAGAACAGAATTAGCCTTAATGAAAATTACAGTGTCTAAGATCCAAGACCAATAATTGCCACCTTCCAGGACAGTAAGAACCTGGACTCAAAAGCCTTTTGGGAAACTGTTATTTTATAATGTAATTACTTCTTTTAATATTAATTTAAGTGTAAAATTGAAAAATCTGAGAAGACCATCTCAGTATGTCCTCATGGGGGCACATCTGTATTGTAAGTCTGCAAACCCAAATGGCTAGAATGATACAGTTATCAACATTTAAACATGCTAACATGCACATGACTAATATTATTGACATGTTGAGCTATATTCAGGTATTTGTTTATTAAATTAGCATACTGCTAGGAAAAATGTACAATTAAAAGTAGATAATAGTGCCTTCCCCTTCCATCCTTCGTCATTCTTTTGGAAAAGCAGACATTGTTAGTCACTATAAAGTCAAAGGTGATCCTTATCCTAGACTCAGAGGCCCCGGAAAGTATTACTGGTTCAGGGAGTTACTCAGATTCACAGTCCAAACAAGTTCCTACTCTGAGGGGCTGTGTGCATCGCAGCTTTCACATCCCTGCTGTTGAACCATAGCAGCTGCTACTGCATTTCTGGGACCTTTTTTTTTTTTTTTTTTTTTATTACTGCTTCTCATCTGTGGTTCTCCAGATCCATTGCTCAAGATTAACCAAACATAACACACAAAGAACAATGTTCAGCTTTGAAATATAAACGCATTATGTCCAAATGTTAAAAACAAGATCAGCAATAAATCATGTTGTAAAGAAGCAGAATGTCATAAACACAAGACAAGAGATTATAAATCATAATTCACAACATGGGGCTCCACCATCCTAAGAAGTTCAGAAGAAAAAGGGCAAAACGTTCAGAGGGTTCAGAGAGAAAGGCAAAGGGGAAAGGTCACAAGCCCAGACAGACTAACTAGGTGTCATAGTAACGTTGGTTTGCTCGTTTATTGTTTTTCATCCTGGTGAATGCGGTGCTGATAATACTAAACATTTTGTTTGTTTGTTTGGCTGGTTTTCAAAGGTCACTCTAGGAAGTGTGATATCAGTTATTTAGAGGACCCTAAATTTCATGTGCTCAGTTAAGAGCAAAACAATGAAAATCTTATAGTAGAAAGAGTAAACTTACATTGAGGTCTTCTGGCATCCCTTGGGAATGTGGCATCATCCCGACTTCTTTCAATACATGGTAGCAAATCACTGACACAAAGAGAAGAATGATTTACTATAAGTTAGAGAGAAACCACAACCACAAATCTAAATGCCAGCTTTCTAGGTCAACTACAAAGCTAATAATGGTATAAAACTACTAATGACTGTACATCATATTTTCCCTGTGATGAAACGTAATTATAATATGTTAATATTTACAAATCACATTGAGGCTCACAGATGAAGTGAAGTGATAAGTAAATAAATATTACATAAATAAGCGATTACACAAGCAAGTAATGCCTCTGAAATTGTGTACTGTAAATCTGAAAACATTAATTGCTTTACAGGACCCAGGCCCACAGACAACATGGGAAGCGATGCTGTTTAGAATGAAATCAACTCTTCTCTACCAAAGAAGAAAATAAGGTTCCAATCTACCTAATTTTTTATATACCAGTGGAGACATAATGAACACACAGTATCAGTTCAGGATAGTTGATTTGAGAACATGTATAAGTAAATGGCCTGATCTTTTTCTATTATGTGTTCATGTGCAGGCAGTGCCTAAAAATAACTTTTAAATATTTTAAAATATTTGTTGGCCAATATAGTGAGAGAGAAATATATGTGGGGGTAACTCATTCTTTGACTCATATTCAGGTGAGATGTAAATATTAAGTACTGCGAATGTCCATATGTGATTATGGAAAACTTGATTTTCGTGAATTTTATTTTTTAAAGTACAGTATTTTAATTTTTTATAAATAGGAAGGAAAATGGGGAGAAATGGGGAGTAGGGAATCACATTTCTAAGTTAAATATTTTTAACACACAGCTTTGGAAACTCAAGATTCCAGATCATTTTGGAAGTTTAAAGAAAGCAAGAATCCAGTCTGCCATATTATACACAGCATTTGGGGATGTGATAAGCTTACTTTTCCCCCCATTCAACAATTCTCTACAGACTCATCTGTAACAATGAGGAGCACAGAAAATTGTTTTTTTTCTCACTTGATTGCTTTAAAATGACTTATGGTAAAATACCTTAAAATTGCCCTAGAATCAAAGGGCTTTTCTTTGTAGTTCTTCACAAAAATAACTGCACAGGTATTAACTAAACCCAAAAGACCTTTGGTTCTGGGCCCAGATCACACACTAAGAAATTTAGCCCTATTTTACTGGCTTATTTTTTTTTTAACATCTTTATTGGAGTATAATTGCTTCACAATGGTGTGTTAGTTTCTGCTTTATAACAAAGTGAATCAGTTATACATATACATATGTCCCCATATCTCTTCCCTCTTTACTGGCTTCTTCCATATTTTCTGAATTTCCTACAAGGGACATGTAACACTTTTATAATCAGAAAAATATCACATAAAGAAATTTAGTTCATATCCAAAACTTACTCAGGGTCAAAAAAAAATGAGAGGATAAGCTGGAGATCATGTTGTAAGTTCTATAAGCTCCACCACCTGAGTCTGTGTACAGCGTTAACAACTATTTGTTTAGTAGCAAACATTTTGGATGATATACACAAACACTAATACTTCTTCACCCCTTACTGATGAGCACTGAAGCATGTGTGCACGTACATAATTTTCTTCAGCGTGGAGGTTAAAAAATAAATTATCCAGCAGCTTTACAAACAATGTGAAGGCTGCGTTAATAAATCTGAGGCTCTGGACAGCGTTAAGCCATCTGAGATTTTTGCTAGGGGGAGACTGTCAGGCCTATCAAAGAGAGCAAAGATGAACTTCTCAACTGAAAATTATTATTTTAGGGAGTGTAAGGCGAGGCAACACATTCCCATAAAAATTTGGAGAGATCAAAGCAGCAGGAGGCTGAAGATTTACCACCAGCTCTGATACTCACAAGCTCTGTGACCCTGGACCATTTACTTAACCTCTCTGAGCCTCTGTTTCCATTTATAAAATGATAATAATAGGACCTATCTGGAGTGTTATGGCAAGGATTAAACTAGTTAAAGTGCTTAGGACATCTACTAGGACATGGAAAGTGCTCAAATGTTAACTCTTATAGAAACCAGAATGGTATTCTCCACTTACGTGACAGTGGTGTAAAAATGAAAAGCAGAATTTGAATGTTTTAAAATATATTTATTACACAGTAGACTAGGTTGGACCACTAAGTTCCCTTACCTTCACGCTAAGAGCACTATTTGGGATTCGAATCTTTAGCAGCCCCTAAAACGATGCCACCTGAGTAGTTGCTCATCCTAGACGTGGCAAATGGAAATTCCCTGTGCGAAATTAGAGAAAGCCTATGCTTGCGTTTAAGGCTCTAGAAGGTTGTTTCTAGAGAGAAAATCATGTTCCATTGGAGGATAAGAATCTGCTTATAACAGTAATGGTAAACCATTCCCAAATATTCACTTAGAGTGAGAGAATTGCTAATAACTTGTCCCATGTTGATTTTTCATGACTGCCCCATACAGCAGCATTGTTTTAATCCCTGGAGAAAACTGAGGCTCAGGGAGGTTAGAGAGACTTGCTCTCTGTTACACAACAAGTAAACGGCCGCCTGGGCACTCTGGCGTTTAACTGTTAAGTGGGGACATACATTTATCTGAGAAAAAAACATGTTAGTCTCACCCTTTAAAAAAAAAAAAAAAAAAGCTGGTGGTGAGGAGGACACCACTGAGAAAGAGAAGAACGAGGAAAAATTCAGTCAGCAGTTTCTTTCCCTGGAGGGCAGAGCCAACCACAATTGCCCCAGAAGCAACGCCGGAGCTGGCAGACGCCAGGGTGAAAGGACACGCCATCTTCCCGGGAATCTAAGGAGAAGGTGTGCCTTCAAAAGGCGTTCGCCGCATGGGCTTTCCTGGTGGCGCAGTGGTTGAGAGTCCGCCTGCCGATGCAGGGAACGAGAGTTCGTGCCCCGGTCCAGGAAGATCCCACATGCCGCGGAGCGGCTGGGCCCGTGAGCCATGGCCGCTGAGCCTGTGCGTCCGGAGCCTGTGTTCCGCAACCAGAGAGGTCACGGCAGTGAGAGGCCCGTGTACCGCCAAAAAAAAAAAAAAAAAGGGTGTTTGCCGCGGTACTGCTTTCCTCCCCCACTACCCACTCACCTGTGTGTCGCTGGTTTGGCTTTGCAAGCCATCGCCAGGGAGTGGAGCAAGACTCTTACAAACAGGAGCAAGTGCCAGAGCCCCTGGCCAGCCTCTCCAAGGCCGGACTGCCAAGGAAACCCGGCGTTGTGACAGCAAGGGCCATGCCGCACGGCCAGTGGTCACCGAGGAGCCACTCTGGGGAGGACAACCACCCCGCCCCTCAAGGCTCACCTCGGAGAAGAGTGAGGTCTCTCCCATCAGTGAGTTGTGTAGGCTCTTAAAATTCCTCTAGCCTGAGTGTTTCAGGAACCCCCAGGAAGAAGTCAAATTGTGTGCGCGCACCGGTGTGAGCGTGCCCGTGTGTGCGTCCACGTGGGCGCACGCGCACAAATGCTCACAGTTTTCTAGAGAAAAGGTCTAGAGCTTTCAGCAAATCCGAAGCGCTCTTGACCCTCATGGGAGAAACCATATTCAGGAGAAGAACATACCCCTGTCTTCCAGAAAAGAACACCGAGCTCACCACTTTTATTTCTGGAGCAAATGAGCCCAGGCTCTCAGCCCACTTTCCTCTTACAAAACCCTAAGGCACTTAAGAGAGACCACAGGGGAAAAAAATAACTCAACCCCTTTTCTAATCTAAACCTAATCCTCCTTAAACCTCGCCTGACCCGGGCTACCAGGAATGCTGCCAGTGCCAAATGATATGATGTTTATTCAGCTTAGGTTTTAGCCTGATGCTCCTGAGCCACAAAATCAAAGGGGAATGTGCCAGCCACCACCTGCTGATGAATGGGTAAACAAGGGCCCGTCAAGAAAGAGGAGCCCCAGTGTTTGAAGACAATGCCTTTTGTGTAGTTCTGGCTCAAATAAGGGCACAGCTCCTAAGGAACAGGCTTGAGACATGCATAAATGCCGTGCCAAGTAGTTCAGGAGCCTGGGTGCAGCTGTTCCTAATGTACCCTTTGCCCCTGCTACCCGTCAAACCACAAGAGAGTACCCGGGACACCATGTCCCCTCTCCCAGAAGAAGCTGGCAAGGTACAGTCTGTGAACCAGTTAGGTTTATGTTGAAAGAGTATTTTCCACATTATTCTCTGAGAAGCCTCAGCTCTGTCAGAGCAACGTAGAGCTCAGAACACATGACCTGACTCCCATTTTACCAGAGCAGTGGTTTTGATCTGTTTTAAATCTGGGGGACCTGCATGAGATTTGGGGGATGGGGGGAGTTCTGTTGCTAAAAACAGAATGTTTGAAAAAACATTCTTGTAGTATCAGATTTGGTACATCCTTACACAAGTGGGGTTTAAATGAAATAAGTCTTACAGATCCTGAGATCCAGCAAGCTGGTTTTGTTCTCAGTTTTCTCTGCTTCCTTCCTCTGAACAAATGACTCCTTATTACTCTTTAAATGTGTGATCGGATCAGCATCATCCTCTCAGGAATCATAACCCTGGGAAGAGTAGTTAACATTTATTCAGGGTCTGTTGTGTGTCATGTGACGTGCTGGAAGTTTTCGTGCATTATCTTACTGGAACCACTGCAGCCCTCTGGGTGGAGGATCACTCTCCTTGGCTCTCAGGTGAGGGCAGTGAAGCAGAAACACAGCTAGAGCAATAACAACATTCACAACAGCAGCTTGCCTCCATGTACTCAGGGCTCTTAAATGATGGACGAGAACTGTAACCCAGGTAGTAAGTCAAAACCTGAGTTCTGACTCTGTATAATGTCACCTCTAATGTTTAACAAGCAAGAGGTGTGGGTAAGCGTGTGTGTGCGTGTGTGAACGTGCGTGTGCGTGTAAATCAGATGTAAATTATTTTTACATCTTAAAAATAAATCTGCTCAATAGAGAAAGTCTGAAAGTAAAAATAGGAATAAAAAAATTACCCATCATTCCACCATTCCAAGACCACCAACTGTTAACATTTGGGCATATTTCCTCCCAGTGTATTTTTATGTATAATTTTTAGTTCTGCACATTTAAAACAGCTGTGATTGTCTATGCATATTTTATTTTGCATTTGTCACTTAGTATGACAACAAAATATGATGTTTCTCATAACGTTTCAAATTCTGTCATTTTTTTATTTTCTATTTTTTGCGGTACGCGGGCCTCTCACTGTTGTGGCCTCTCCCGTTGCGGAGCACAGGCTCCGGACGCTTAGGCTCAGCGGCCATGGCTCACGGGCCCAGCCGCTCTGCGGCACGTGGGATCCTCCTGGACTGGGGCACGAACCCGTGTCCCGGGCACCGGCAGGCGGACTCTCAACCACTGCGCCACCAGGGAAGCCCTCTCTGTCATATTTACTGGCTAAATAATAGTCTTTTAAGTGGAGCAATTCAGTTTAACAAACATTTATTGAGCACATAATATGTAATACTGTTCTTTTCTTCAAGGAACTAGCAGTCTAGTATAGGGAAAGTAAGGCACATAGATAACTATATGGTTATAATAGCTAATACTACTGAACATAGACTGTGTTCCAGGCACTATTCACATGAATGAACTCACTGAATTCTCTTAGCAATCTTATGAGTAGAGACAATCTCTCTACTCTTTCAATAGTTGTCAAAGACTGAGGCACATCTCACTAACAAGATGGTATTTCTAGGTAGAATAATAGCTCCTTGAAGATGTCCACCTCCTAATCCCCAGAACAAGTTTGTGATAACTTGTTATAGCAGCCATAGGAAATGAAAACACTAGGATTCAAACCCTGGCAGTTTGACTTCTAGAGCCATTATTCTTAACTATGGTCATATATGTTGGGCAAGGTAATTGTGCTCAGGGCACTATAAGTGCCTAAAGAAAGGACACTCAACAAAGCACTAGGGAAGAAGAGGAAGACAAAAACCAGACTCTTTAAAGCTGGACAGGAGTTATGAAGGCAGTGAGTGAAGGAAGGATGAGGAATTGAATTACATTACGAAGCTCTCCATGCTATCATAAGTGAAAAAATTCTAATATGTACAATAGTTTTCCCATTTCTGTTTAAAGATATGTGTGAGTATATGTTTATAATCATAAGTGAAGTTGATACACTCCCATAGTTATCTCTAGAGAGTGCATTTGTGGAAAACGTAAGGGGAGATTTTTACTTTTTACTTACAATTTTTGTAGTTTTTGAAAATTTCACCAGACGTGTACTTTGGGTTAAAATTTTTTTTGTAAAATAAGTAAAGTAGTATATATATAGACCATTTTTCTAAGTTGAAGAAAATAAAATGCATCACTGGGATGCAAATCTTTGTGCATAAGGCACTGTGCTTCTGTAGAATGATTTCCTTAATATAGAAAATTCCTGGAGGTAGAATTGCTGAACCAATAAATAGAAACATTTGGGAAACCTATATATATTTTAAAAATAAAATATACCAGAGAAGGTACCCAGTTAGTAAACCAAACTGTGTGAGAGGAGAGGAGATATTTAAAAGGGGAACAGAAGAGATGATAGTTGTCTACTCATATGTGAAGGTTGATACGTGGTATTCAATATATTAGTCTGCTAGTACCACAGACGAGGTGGCTTAAACAATAGAAATTTATTTTCTCACAATTTTAGAGGCTAGAAATCCAAGGTCAAGGAGTTAGCAGGGCTCACTGAGGGTTCTCTCCTTGACTTATGGATGGTCTTCTTGTATCTTCACATGGCCTTTCCTCTGTGTATGTCTGTGTCCTAGTTTCCTCTTCTTACAAGGACATCAGACAGATTGGAATAGGGTCACTCTAAAAACCTCATTTTAATTTAATTACCTCTTTAAAGACCCTATTTTCAAGGAAGATACCATGTTCTGAGGTACTGAAGATTAGTACTTCAACATATGAATTTGCCGGGCGGTGGGGGGGGGGGGGACACAGAATTCAGCCCACAACACAAAGAAGGCTCTAGAAGAACGAATCAATACCAATGAAGAGAATTTCTGTTCACTGCGAGAAGGAAACTTTGTAATATTTTAACGTCTCCCATAATGGAACAGAGCTAGAAAATGACATGGTGGTTATGCTGATTTTAGGCTCACTCTTTATTCTCAGCCTTGCCCCAGTGCCGGCCTGGGTCAGTTAGGCTGGGCCACATGAAAACTGCATACACCCTGCTTGGACCTTTCTCTTTGGAAACTTAAACCTAAATCTGCCCTCAGCAACTGCATGACTCTTTCCCGGTACCTATCACGGTCCCACTTTGTTTCTGCAATCTATCTCCAAAGACAGCAGGATACAGTGCAGCATAAATCATGAATAGGAAAAGAGTCTGTCTCCTTTCTCCTCCCAGCAAAAGCTCCACTGTAATCTCTGTGTGCCCTTCACCTGTCTTTGATTCAGATCACAATCCTCTCCCATTGGAGTGAGAAAAGAGGGTGAGGGTAGTTTCTTGAGCTTTTTGTTAAGATGAGAGTACATTGCCAGTAAAGAGAGTTGTAGAGTCTAAATCAGGAATCAGCAAACATTTCTGTAAAAAGCCAGATAGTAAACATTTTAATGTTGCCGGCCACAGGATTGCTATTTTGAGTACTCAACTCTGCCATTGTAGTACCAAAGCAGCCACAGACAAAACAGTAACGAAAAGAGCATTGTCATGTTCCAATGAAAAAAGCAGTGGACCAGCTTTAATCTATGGGCTGTAGTTTGCTATAATTCAAGAAAACTGAGAATATTTACTAGGTTGAATGAAAGTATGTAGTGATCCCAGACTGATAAACTATGAATTGTATTAATTTCTTTTGTTGATTTACTTATTACACTATGTATATCTGGGTTTAAATCATAGTCTGATTCCTTCTGAACACTCTCTGTTCATTTTTTATTATAAAGAGGGAAGCTCTGAAAATTAGTTTAATAATACATATTTCTGAACCTGAACTTTAACTTTTTAAAAAAGGTTTTGCCACATAATGCTTAGGTTAAATCTACCACAGAAACAACACAACCACAGGCTATAATTACAAAATAAGGCACAGAGATAAAGGTCAAGACAAGTTCCGAAGAGCTGGTGTTTCATTTTGTTATTCATTCAACCAATATTTGCATATGTGCTATGTGCAAGGCACTAGAGCAAGTACTTCAGAGAATTCCAGGATGAAACAGACATGAACCCTATCTTCAAAGTCTGTTTAATAAAGTGACAATAGAACACCCCGGCCATCAGTTGTTAGCCTAGGGAGAGCACGTGACCAAGTTAGAATGAACAGCTCCTCCTGTGCAATTTGAATCTAAAATAGAATACCATGGCTTGGAGAGCATGCAACTATTTTATCAAGGAGAGAGTTCATTACCTCATTCTGCGACTGGCTTATTTCATTTAGCATAATGTTCTTAAGGTTCATCTCTGCTGTCACAGATGGCAGAATTTCCCTTTTTAAGGCTGAATAATATTCCATTATATGTATAACAGCCTTCAAAGACCCAGCCCTTCTCTGGGTCAAGTTATTTTTAAATTAGATTAGGAACCAATTTATATTTAAATAAATAAGATTAGTTAAGCAGAATGAGAGAATAGGAAAATTTTTCAAAATGATGCCCCTTCCTATTTTATTCTTGCTATATGTAAGAACATACATGTAAGCGTAACTAAGCGTAACTTAGGGATTTGTGGGGAAAGTAAAGAACAAAATATAAAAATTTCTTTGCAGAGTGCAGTTTGGATCCTTCATTTTCCCACCTCTTTAAATCTTAACTGCATAGTCCTGAGTTCCATTGAAGACCCACAGATTCCAATTTGACAGGGAGCTGTTTTCTCCTTCATGGAAAAATCTCCATTTTAATGATTGCTACCCACGACTGCCTTATTAACTAAAGAGGGCACAGAGACTCAACTCCCAATTGTTGGTGATTATTGCAAGGTAATTCTTGCCATTTTTCCCTCCCCCAAGGTGCAGTGTAGCAGAAAATGTCCCACTATTAATTTAACCAATTGAAAAGAAAATAAAACTAACAACCAAATAAATTTGGTTTTGGTTGGTAGAAGAATTGGCTTCCTATATGGTGCATCATGAAGGTTGAAGAAAGGCTCATATCTGCCAGTATCCTGTGTCCCACGAGTATGCCAGGGGGTAATTCTGTGGCTTGGCTTCTCCTAAATTCCAAATACATTACCTACAAGGTATAATAAGTTATACATGAAACTGTTATTTATTTCAACCACAGCTTATTCGCCTTTAGGCTCCTTATGCTTCTGCTAAAGCAGGCATCTACAAGCTTTTTCTGTAAAGAGTCAGATAGTAAATATTTAAGCTCTTTAGCCATTATGGTCTCTGTCACAACTACTCAAATCTGCCATTATAGTACAAAAGAAGCCATAGACAATATGTAAATGAATGTGTAACTGTATTTCAATAAAACTTTAGTTATGGAACCAGAAATATGAATTTTATGTAATTTTTATATGCTGAAAATTCGTCTTCAATCTTTGGGTTTTTTTCCACAGCCATTAAAAAATGTAAAAACCATCCTTAGATCGGGGGCCATACGAAAACAGATGGCAGGATAGTCGGGTCATAGTTTGTAGACTCTTATTCTAAGCAAAAACCATTTGCTATTGTAAATATGTTTCCTATGCTATTCCACTGCTCCTGCTGTTTCTTCTACTTAGAATGTTATTTTCCTATCCCTACACTTCCATATGGTACTCATAACCTGGTTCAATTACTCTCTTCCTTCCAGAGTAACTGCTCATACTCTTAAGTGCCTTTGTCTGTACCTCTCTGATAGCCTCAATCATTTCTGATCTGCATTACTTCATGGTCCAAGATGCTTTATTTTTGTAGCCTCCATGGCACTGAACTTAACATAGAGTTAACGCTCATAAATGGTTCTTGAGTCAAGGCAGCACCATTAGGGAATTCCCTGGAAGTCCAGTGGTTAGGACTCTGCGCTTCTACTGCAGGGCACACAGGTTCGATCCCTGGTCAGGGAACTAAGAGCTGGAAAGCCACATGGCACGGCCTAAAAAAAAAGGCAGCACCATTAGCATTTAGGAAACAATATAAGAGTGGAATAAGAATAAAGTTGAAAGAGAAGTGAAAGGTATGCTTAACACTTGTAGAGGGTTGAATAAGAATAAAGTTGAAAGAGAAGTGAAAGGTATGCTTAACACTTGTAGAGGGTTGAATGGTGGCCCCTAAAACGATATGTCCACCTTCTAATACCTGGATCCTGTGAATGTGACCTTATTTGGAAAAGGATCTTTGCGATGCAATTAAATTAAGGATCTTGAGATGAGATTATCCTGGATTACCCAAAGGGTCTTAAGTCCAATGACAAATGTCCTTATAAGAGAGAGAAGAAGACATACAGAAGAGAGGGCCATTGAGGACGAGGCAGAGATTGGAGTGATGTAGACACAAAGATTGCCATTGCCACCAGAAGCTTGAAGAGGCAAGGAAGGAGTCTCCCTTTGAGCCCCCAAAGGGAGTACAGCCCTGCTGACGCCTCAGTTTTAGTCTTTTGGCTCCAGAACTGTGAGAAAATACATTTCTATTGTTTTAAGCTACCCAGTTTGTTCTAATTGCTATGACAAAGCTCAGAAGCTATAACAACCTCCTTCTCCAAGTTGAGTTAATATAGAAATAGCTATTATTTATTTAGCATTTATTATGTGCAGGTTTACACAGATTATTATATTAAATATTCAGAGCTTCTGTTGAATTTGGCATTATCCTTATCCCTTGTACAGATGAGAAAACTGACATTCAGAGAAGTCAAGTAACCTACATAAAGAGGCACTCAGCTAGTAAGTGATGGAACCAGAATTGAACCCAGCTGATCTGACTTCAGAGTCCCCTCCTCTTAATCACTGTATCATCTGTGAGAATCTTCCTAATTATTCTTCTGATATTTCACATATCCTAAAAAAGATGGGGGAAACATTGGTTAATGGTTTCCTTCTTTGGGGGATGAAATTCCTCAAACTTGATTTCTACTATACCAGGAACCCATTCTTTTTTCTTTTTTTTTGCATTAAATAATTTTGTATTATCTCACCTGTGTTAAGAAACACCAGATAATTTCAATAAAATAAAACATATTAAAAAATTTTTACATATAATTTTTTTCTTGTTTTGCATTAAATAATTTTCTATTATCTCACCTGTGATAAGAAACACTAGATAATTCCACTAAAATAAAATATATTTTTTTAAAATTTTACATAGAATTTTTATCTTGCTAAAGATTATATAAAAATAAATGTACATTTATCCCCCAAATTTCAAGAAAAATTTTTAGTATTTGCAATAAGCCCAGCAGCTCATTCTTGATCAGCAAGGACAGGATAGTATGCTGCTCAGGTCAGGACAATAAATCTCTCTCTCTCTCTCTCTCTCTCTCTCTCTGTGTGTGTGTGTGTGTGTGTGTGTGTGTGAGTGTGTGTTTCCTTCCTTCTCCCCTTCTCTCTCTGATTTTCAGGGGGAAAAAAATGGCTTCTGATCGCTTTTTAAAAGGTATGGCCTTCACAAATTCTGTTTCCCTAAGCAGCCCTATTTGAATGCGTTTAACAATCTTAGCTTCTAGTTTCCATTAAGGAAAATAAATACGAGGAAACACAACTCCAGGCAGCACTGGGAAGATGCCAGCAATGGAAACATTAGGCTGTTGCTGGGCAAGTCAGGGGGAGGAAAGTGCCCAGCTGCCACTGAGACCGGCCGTAGGAAAAGGCTCTGTGCATCGATGCCAGCAATACACAGTGACCCACAGTTAGGATCCACTAGAGAAGCCAGACAGCACAATGTTTAAAAGTATGAGTGCAGTTGAGTCTAGATTTGAGTGTCTTGGTATCGTCACACACCAGCTGTGTGACCTGGGCCAACTGAGCTCGAGTCTTAGTTTTTTCCTCTGAGAAGTGGGACGATGATAGTACCTATTTCATAGGTAATGGTCATGTAAGAAGCTGGCAAATGAAAGCACCCAGTACTATCAGAGTGTTGGTGATTAAATTGTTTATATTGAAGCCTTGGAAGGAGTGAAGGGTAGTTTAACTCATTGCCTTTCCTTTCACCATTCTCCACCACTGGTTCTCAATTTCTCTTTTACTAGGTGTGGCTCTGCTACTTCATTAGATTTTGTGTAACTATCTGAAGGTTAAAAATAAGTTGAAAAGAATAAAAATAATGTCCAGAGCTGACACAAACTCTCTTTTAAAAGATAATTACAAAATAAAAGATGCTTTCAGAGAAGAGAGATTTTTACATGACCAAAATTAAAATCTTTACCCTGTATACTAACCCAAATAATACAGATTATTTCATAACTCAATTTTAGGAAAATCTAGTTAAGGCCATTTTCATCACTTAATTCCTCTCATCCCCCACTCCTGCTGCCTCCTAGAAGCATTCATTATATCAAGATAATTTAACTGATTATTGAGGCATTATTATTCTGCTGCTTCTACTGTGAACTTTTTATTCCTAAAATCACTCCTTTGCTTCAAAGATGACACACTGGTAAGAATACCAATTTTTCCCTAGACCTGTATAAATGAGGTACCATAGCCCCAGCATTTGAAATTTGAAAAACTAGAATGTATGATATCATCAGTAGAGAGTAGCATAGTAGCAGTCATTGTAACACTCATTTTGCTAATAACACTTAGCATTTCCTTAGCACCGTCTTCTACTACTCTTACTTTCAAAGCACTTTCTATCTTCTTGATATAGATTATATATGTATGTATTACTATACACATTTTTATGGTAATGGTTATGGACTATAGTATTATACACTCTTTATGTTTGGTATTATTTGTTGATGGACTGAGACCCAGGGAAAGTGAATTAGTTGCCTAGGCTGGCATAGCAAATTCATTACAGAACCATAAACCCAGACTGCAGATTTTGATTCCTCGGAAGTCCCAAGTTTATGTATTCTTGAGATGATGGTAGAACTATATGCGTTAGCCCTTCCAACCAATTTTTTTTTTTTTTTTGCGCTACGCGGGCCTCTCACTGTTGTGGCCTCTCCCGTTGCGGAGCACAGGCTCCGGACGCGCAGGCTCAGCGGCCATGGCTCACTGGCCCAGCCGATCCGCAGCATGTGGGATCTTCCCGGACCGGGGCACGAACCCTCGTCCCCTGCATCGGCAGGCGGACTCTCAACCACTGCGCCACCAGGGAAGCCCCCCAACCAATTTTTAATACCATTGTGTCTTTTTTTTTTTTTTTGGCTGCGTTGGGTCTTCGTTGCTGTGCGTGGCTACTCTTTGCGGTGCACGGGCTTCTCATTGCAGTGGCTTCTCTTGTTGCGGAGCACAGGCTCTAAGTGGTGGGCTTCAGTAGTTGTGGCACGAGGGCTCAGTAGTTGTGGCACACGGGCTTAGTTGCTCTGTGGCATGTGGGATCTTTCTGGACCAGGGATTGAACCCGTGTCCCCTGCATTGGCAGGCGGATTCTTAACCACTACACCACCAGGGAAGTCCCCCATTGTTTCTTTATATGGTTACCATAGTAACTGTTTCCTTAGTCAGCTTAATTCTGCCCCATCCTAAAGAACTTTACCTTGATCTGTACTGATTTCCCCTTCCTGCAAAATTTCCCTTCATGCCTTCATTCTTTCTCTTAGCCCACTGGAATCTGATTCCAACCTCAATAACTCATTGTTATCTTCAAGGTCACTAATGAACTTCTTGCCAGATATAGAGACCCTTTCTCAATCCTCATCTTAATTGATTCTGTATCACCTGAGATGACTGGGCATGGTCACCTCCTCAAAATTCTTTACTACTTTTTTGGGGCCATCCTCGACTCTCCTGACACACCCTGGGATGGTGTGTCCTAAGACTCCTTTTTGTTAATGAAGATTGCTTGAACACTTACTATGGGACAGACATCATGTTAAATACTTTACATGAGTAACTCAAAGGTCAGCCTTTTTGTCTTTCAAGAATCATCTTCCTCTAATTTATTTTTGAGGAAATGGGTTTGTGTCATGTTCTGTTCCTGAGTTAGTCTGAGCTGCTGTCTGCTTCACTTTTGTCACTCGTACCTATAATGTTGTTAAATATGACTACAGATAGTTCCCATTTTGGTGGGTTCCAAAATTTGTAAACCAGTTATATGGAGATTTTTTTTTTTTATTTTGTAGGGGGGACTGTGGGAAATGGTAGCCAGGTCCTTATGATAGCACTCAAAAGACAATTTCACCCATAGCAAAATTGATCCATGATAATATAGATCCCAACCACTATTCCTAACAGTTTCTCTGTGAAAACTCATCATTTTCAAAGATTTGAAGGATGCGTGGATGAGTATGTAGAGTTTATTTTTACATGGTAAGATGTTGTCCTTCATTGCATTTCTGTCTAGAAGCAAAAAAAAAATCCTTGTATTCCAAGAGTGAGCTCCTTTCTTCATGGGCAACTATGTAATGAAACTTAGATGGGAGGTTGAGTGTCCCCAGTCTTGGGCCACTGCTCAGAGAAAGAGAGCTTTCAGGGATGTGATGCTCAGTCTGTTAGAGAAAACCCCATGCTGCAGGTTTTAAAGCGTCTTTCTTTCCCCTCAATTCTTCCTTCTTATTCTTTGCTACCTCGATTGCCTGTCCTTTTAAATAATGATTCCAATATTCCCCAGGCCTGGGATAAGTATCTGTTCCTTTAGAGTAGATGAAGCAATTACTTCGTCATGGGGCTGGCTTGGGATGTGAGAGGACCAGGTTTTAACACTGGTCTTCTCTCCTTCCAGCTTCTCCACCCCCTCATTCCTTACAAAGGGATGTGGACAAAAAAATGCTGCCTGCATTTCACTAAACAAGGGATGCGGTGGCCATACAGCCATCAGCCCTTGTAGCCATGCCTGATGGTGCACCCTGAGGAGAATTCAGGATGGAGTAAAACAGGATAATGGCCCTCGATAGTTAAGATGCATATCAAGGGAATGATTTCAGTAAGTCCAGACTCTTGCATCTTTCCATACATAGGAAAGTACTACAATCACTAACCTGAGATGTCTGGTTTTTTGTGACTAGAAGTAATCTTTTGATGTTTGACTACATTTTTTTTCAGCAAAAACACCTATATATCCTGGCTCCTCCCTTACCTCTTTGGAACAGACTGTCAGAACTGAGAAGCTGATTCTTGTAAGGTTCCCGAATAAAACATAATTTTATTGTAAGGTTCCCGAATAAAATGTAATTTTATTGTAAGGTTCCCAAATAAAACATAATTCTCAATTTTTAGGTTATGCAGCTTTTTTTAAAATTGACAAGGTTCTTGCTCTTCAGCCTCCCTGGAGTCAGACTTTCGATGTAGGAGGGCAGTTTGGGAGAGATTGTGCAAAAATGGTTTGCCCCTGTTCTGGATTCTAATGGAATCCAGGTTTTCCTACATAAATCATATATGTGTTTTCCAATCATTACCATTATGCAAAGCCACATGAAGGAGAACAGGCATCACTATTATTCAAAGCCATATAAAGGCCCATTCTCCTTTATGTGTTCTTGTGCCCTTTTACAACTTTTCCCCAAAGCCCAAATGTGAGGCCTTTTACCTGAGCATGTTGTGACTTGGTCCAGCAGTCAGCCCAGGTTAAGATTGTCTTCCTTCAACATTCCCTTCAATCTAAACTAACCATCTGCTTCCTTTCATGTTTGGAACCATCTTAGCTCTCCTTTTTGTTGGGTAATCATGAAATACCCAGGATCTTGCCCAGTTGATAATTTGCCTTTGGCTTCTTTGTCTTCTACTGATTAAGATCAGAAGCTACTGGTCTCCCTGATATTCTCTCTGCTTTGTTCTAACACCTAGTACAAGTATTGTTCACTCATTAAATCATAACACCCTTTGGCTGAACTTGTTCAAAGAATAAAACAAATGGCTTCATCTGCATATAAACCTGTTATTTCTTAGCCAGTATAAGATTTAAAAGACATTTTTAAAATCACATGTATCGTCTTTATCAACCTTAAAAATTAATTTCAGTATTGTATTTCATTTAGTCTTCTGTCCTCTGTAAAAATATCAGCAAATAACACTGGAAGACAGCTTTTCTTCGGTTTGTTTATTGGATTATCTTTAATAGTCCCATTTTCTTATTTATTGTTAGGGCTCAAGCACAGTCAAATCATCATTAATTAAAATGCGGAAGGCACTCACAGAAAGCATAAATAAAACAGAGTGGAGAAGGCAGCCTCAACTTAGTATTTTTCAAGGTGGGTTAGCTTAAAAAGGAAAGGCATGTTCTCTAGCTTGAAAATCAGAAAGGGGATGCTTTTTCTACCCCATTAAAAGCAAGGAAATATGAAGCCACTGATTTTCCAAGAGAAAGGTCTTTTTCAAGCCCCTCTGAGGGTTAACTTTATGACAAAATGAAAGATTATCCTCTGCCATCTGTCACTGAAACCCAGTCTCCATTCTATATCTAAGCCTCAGAGCAGGGAGAAAGTAAAAAAAAAAATGGAGAGACATCAATGTTCTAGGAGGTATTTCACAAGTTTATTTCTCATTTGTCTTCATCAGAAGGATTTCAAGACTGAAACATTTAATAGATCTCTCACTGACAGCTGAGGGGAAGATTCGTGATCAAAGGCTGGAGATATTTGGAAAAAGAATGTGTTTTGCTGTGGGGATCGATGGGAAAATGAGGAGAGAGAACTTGAGTTATTGAAATGGAGACTGATTAAGCTAAAAGCCCAAGAGACCTCTCTGGGGGAAGGAGAACAATGGATTCCACCTCCTCTTAGAGGCAGCATGCTGTGTCCATCCAGGGAAAGGCAGGCTACCTGCCCTTCAGAGAAAAGTGCGGCAGCCAAGTGGTGCTCTTGAGAAAGTCAATTGCAAGAGGCTTCTCACACGTGAGGGGTTCAGCTGTGTCTGAGGAGAGCGAATGTCTGTCAGTGAAACAACCCGTGTGAGGAAGTCATGGCCTTTGTGAAGAAACAGGGCATTCAAGACATGATTCCTTTGGTTCTGTCAGAATCATCTACCAGAAAGTTCATTTCACTTGTCTATTTTTCTAGCCTCTATGAATCCAGGCCCTTCCACAGAATTTCAGTCGAGAAATGGGACTGTGGAGATTTTTGTCTTTTCAGTTCATAGACTACTTATGAGGTCAATGAAGCTATTGATCCCACTCACATGCATTTACCACTTGCTCCCCTTCTCACCCTCCTCCCTTGAAGTTTACGGATTCATTCCAGAAACAAAGGTGGAGGCATTGTCCGGTTGTATACTTGAATTTGAACTGACCCACAGTTAAGCTTGAAGCAAAAAGAAAGCCTCTTTTGCTGGCGGATAGTGCAGGAAAGTCTAAACAGAGAAGTCTGTGGCCAGGAAGAATGCCTCATGGTGACCCTTAAGACCAGCAGATGTTCAAAGTGGGGAGAGTGTCAACTGAAGAGAGTTAGTGGCTGAACCTCTAACTTCCTGCAAACTCTAACTCCAACCTTCTATTTAAGAGGAAATGAGGCCTGAATGAGAGTTCTTCTCCCCTTCTGGAATCCCCAAATGTTAAAGCTGGAAAGAAGGTGAATACACATCTTTCATTTTACAGGTGCCCAGAGATAAAATGACCTGTCTGTGGTCATGGAGCTGCTTCACAACAGACCCAGAAGCACCCTGTGATTTTCCCGAGACCCAGCTCACTATGGTCCAGTGAGAGATTCTCTCCTTGACCAAACTCTATTCAGGCTTCTCTGAACTCACTTCTGAAATAGGCCTTGACTTTTGGGCTTCTGTGATTGTCTCTGCATTGCCCAGTTTTAGTAAGAAATCTTAAATCATTTTAACCAAATCTCACACTCTGTCTGATCTCCCTGGCCTACCTTTCAGCAAGAATCCTGTTAGGATGGTTTAGCCAGAATCCTCCCTTGCCCTTAGTGATTTCTATTCACTGACTACTCCCCCGCCCCCAACTCTGCTGCTGGACTACAAATTCCCACTTTTCCTTGTTGTACTTTGAGTTGAGTCCATTGCAGTGGTCCCTACACCTATCATGATGGTCCTGAATAAAGTCTGCCTTGCCATTCTTTAACAAGAGTCATGAAATTTTTTTTTCTCTAACACTGGTCTGGGGAACCATTTATTTTCTAATCATTATATGGGGGGTGGGGGGGAATATGGATTCTCCATTCTCCGTTCTTACAGTTACAGGGGGTGGGGGAAGAGGAAAAAAAAATCCTTAACTAAAAACAAAGAATTTAAGATTTCTATTAAAAATATATCTTGGGCTTCCCTGGTGGCGCAGTGATTGAGAATCCGCCTGCCGATGCAGGAGACACGGGTTCGTGCCCTGGTCCGGGAAGATCCCACATGCCGCGGAGCAACTAAGTCCGTGAGCTATGGCCGCTGAGCCTGTGCGTCCGGAGCCTGTGCTCCGCAACGGGAGAGGCCACAACAGTGAGAGGCCCGCATACCGCAAAAAAAAAAAAAAAAAAAATATCTTGACTGTTGAGTAAAAGGTTTCTTTTTTTTTTTTTTTTTTTTTGCGGTACGCGGGCTTCTCACTGTTGTGGCCTCTCCCATTGCAGAGCACAAGCTCCGGAGGCGCAGGCTCAATGGCCATGGCTCACAGGCCCAGCCGCTCTGCGGCACGTGGGATCTTCCCGGACCGGGGCACGAACCCGTGTCCCCTGCTGCATCGGCAGGCGGACTCTCAACCACTGCGCCACCAGGGAAGACCTGTTTCTTTCTTTTTAATGAAATTCTGTCTTATTTCTAGAGGATGGCTAGATGACACATAAACTCTCAGAGGGTCTGCTCCTGATCCCATCCCCATGATTCTTATCCCCACCCTCAGTTACCCTGTGAAATTTCCCAATTCTAGTAATATTACTTTTGAATGCTAAGGACATGCAAATTAATTTTTAAAATTCCTGTACACATTAGCAAAATATTACTAAAACTATAATTTAAAAACCTCACCAATCTGTTTAAAGAGGAAAAAGGCAACTGAATTATTATTTCGAAAAAAATTAACATACTAGCAACAAACGAGTTTATAGATTAAAAAAAATTAGATGGGGGTCTGGATAAGAATGAGCTGTAATCAGCATAGGAGCTTTTTTATTTTTCCAAAGGAATTTGCAAAATTTGTTTGCAGATGGAGCACAGTCTTTGAAACCTTTGCTGCACTATTGTCCCACGTAGCAGACACAAACCATTCTCACCTCCACCAACTCCAGACTCACACTTGCAATGATTTACCCAGCTCTAAAGAAGTGTCTTCCATTTCAAGAATATGAAAATGAGGTTTTATTTTTATCAGCAACTTATTGAAGCATTTGAAAGTTAAAATGTACATAAAACAATCATTTGCTAAATGCATCAACCCCTTGGGGGCTCTAATTAACAGTTGTGTTGATCTAGATGCGTAAAGCTTTCCATTTGTTGTCACTTCCAAAATTCTTGTCAAAGTTGTCATCAGACTGAAGGTCTGACTCATTTTTAGCTTATCTGAGCAGGCTGCTCAGATCTGTCAGTTATAATTGTCCTTCTTACTTCTCTACTCATTTTGGTTAAAATTCTTGCCTGCACAGCCCACCAAACCTCTCCTCTGCCAGTTGTCCCAATTGTCACAACTAGATTTGGTATTTGCTAAGATTTCCAGTTGTAAATTCTCCTACTTCATTCTGGATCTAGTCAGTCATAAAACAGCTTCTGCGCTGGATCAGCCTAGAGTGGGGCGAATTTTCATCCTTTTAAGAGTATTTTATGAATCGGTAAGGCTTCCTCTAGATAATTTATTTTCTATATATTGATAACCTTTTCATTAATAAAATAACTAATAACTCCCTGGTGGATATTGCAGGATGTTCTGGGAACTTTATTAGCTAGTTTCCAAAACCTAGTGTGCACTGTCACTATATTGTCCTCTAAAGTATGTTCTACCTATTTAACGAGAGAGAGGTGACACGGGAGCTACTCACTGTTTTTTGGCATTTGTTGTTGCTGCTTATCTTTCTCTTCCTTTTAAGTAGTTAAAAACTACAGGATGCCAAATAATGAGTTTTCATTAGAAGCATTATGAAGGGTGAAAAAATACACATACTGGCTCTTGAAGGAGATCGATTCCTGATGTAAAGAAAAACAAACATCATGATGAACCAGGTTCTGTGAAAAATGGTGGAAATACAAAGATGAATTCATGACAGTAAGTCTTTGAATGCCAAGGGCTTTAAAGGCACCAACCTGTTTTCTTTTAGTTAGATGATGTTATATACCTGCATGAAACAAAACAAAAACAAAATGAAACAAACAAAAACCCAGCATGAGCCAGAGGTTGCATTAGCAAGCTGGGCCATGAGGCAGTAGCACAACTTCATTCATTACTCTTGTCCCACTGTGATATGTCCAGGTAGCTCTCCTTCATCTGGTAACTAATGCCACTGCAAAATGTGATCCCAAAGTCACCCTAACAGGGAAAGGGGAGGAAGGAGGCTTAAGCAGAATGCTTTCAAGGGGTAAATTGAGAAGCGGCTTACTTCGGTTCTGCCCAGTTTGTTGGTCAGATTGTGACACATGGCTAACTGCAAGGAACCTTGGGAATAACTGTCTTCCCATGTGCTGGGGAAGAGGAACTGCAGTGGTGAGCACTTAGAGCACTGTTTCTGCCATGTAGCCAGAGATCATTTTCTTTGGAATCCTTCAAAATAGGTATCAACATTGAAAATAAATGCCAATATTTCTCACAAGAAGGAAATGAAGGTTTTTAGGATCATCATGATACTTCTCAAAGAGAGCTATTGGTTTCTTTATGAATCTGTCATGTCAAGGAAACAGTATACATTAATATAATTTTTATCTCTGGGAAGATTAATAAAGTCAATAACTAATATTCATGTAAAAACATATCTGGATCACAGTCAACATAATTGCGTTTTCTGCATCATATTATAATAGTTAAAGCAAGACTCCTTGGAAACATATTCTAATCTAAACTTTTTATGGAGTGGGTTGGATAGTGTCTCCCAAAAAGACACGTTTAAGTCCTAATCCCTGGTACCTGTGAATTATTCGGAAATAGGGTCTTTGTGGTATAATCAAGTTAAGACGAGGATATTCTGGATTAGGATGGGCTCTCCATGCAATGACTGTTGTTTTTATAAGAGAAAGGAGAGAGAAATTTGGACACAGAGACACAGACACAAAAGGAAGAAGGCAGGCCATGTGAAGTCAGAGGCAGAGATTGGAGTGATGCAGCTACAAGCCAGGGAATGTCAAGGATTGCCAACAACTACCAGAAGCCAGGAGAGAGGCATGGAATGGATTCTCCATCAGAGCCTCCAGATGGAACCAGTCTTGCTGACACCTCAATTTCAGACTTCTAGCCTCAAGAACTGTGAGAGAATAAATTTCTATTGTTTGAAGGCACCAAGTTTGTGGTAATTTGTTATGGTAGCCCTAGGAAACTTGTACACTTGATTTACAAAGAACCTGGTCTTTAGGAGAAAGGTACCATCTTTAGGCTCCTACTGTGTACAAGGTACTGTTAGACATTGGTGATACAAAGGTGGGTATAAGGAGCTTGCAAATTAGTGGAGGTGAAAAACATGTCAAAAACATATTTGAATTCGACTGTGGGAAAACATTTTTGTCTTTTAGAATCTTCAACAAAAAAAAGCTAACAATATCAAAAATTATGTTTTACATTGTCCTTCTTATTCCTTCTCCAATAGTCAAAACATCCAGTTCATTTCAACAGATGTCTGGGCTTAATGGTGCTCTTCTAAGACACAAAGTGTATTACTGATATTGTACAATGCAATGGTAGCCCATTTGTTTATCCTGAAGTTGTAAGGAAACGATTATTTGATGTTTTGGTTATTTGTTAAGACTTATGTTTTAGAGTTTTGCTTTAAGCTGAAAAGTATTCAGAAGTCCATAATTCTTGGAAATCATTTCATATCAGAAAAACAAGGGCAAGTGAAAACCAGTTCTTCATGAAGCAGGTTGATTTCTGATGCCAAACAAAACAGTTGTTTTGTGTTTGACATGGAACGTCCAACTTGGAATACCACCAACTAGAAATCATTTTATGAGGAACAGCAAGTGTCAGTAAACCCCTGACTACATGCTGGGAAGTACACTCAAATAAATAATGATGCTGATAATTGTCTGACTGCTTTTGGAATTATCCTTTGTGTTACATCTGCTAAATGTGAGACCAAATAAATCATTGTCAGTTCATTACTGAAGAACCACTGTGATACTATAATGGGGTCCAGACTCCATGACTGTGTAACTCATGGCTTTTTAAGTTTTCATTATTGACCTAACTTTGCTATAGAAATGATTAACTGCTGTTTTCAAGTCCTAGGATTCTCTAACGGACTAAATAAAATGACCTCAATGAATCTCATTGGCTCAATTTTGGTAGTACAGGTAGAAAATGCCACACTAAATTTGTCATGTTCAAATATTTATGTGCTGTCATACAGTTCCCTAAGCGAGAAAAAATAAAGAGGAATTTTTTTAACAAGTTGGTTCTGGTTTGGTACATAAAGTCAAATCTAGTTCATCTCCATTCATGGGAGAATAGAGAGTCAGCTACAGACAATTTACAACAATAGGTAACACTGAAGTTCATTTGTAGTCACAGGTCACCAAGGAGGCGCTACAAACCTAAATTACAAGATGGCCAAGCACACAGCAGATACTCAGGTCAAAGGATACCAAGAGAAAACTGCCCAGTAGCTCATCCCTACCTTCTCTCAGAAGGTCCCCAAAGTCATTACATCTCAAAGAGAACTTTATTGCCTTGTATATGGTCATTCCGCCTACTCTGTCTACACTTGCCACTATATGAACCACTTTTTGAAGTCTGCTGCCCTTTGCCAGAGGGGCCTCACGGATGCTTCTAAATACCTTGCAGAGGTCTGTATCTTCCCTAGGCTCCCTAACACCGCCCATCTTGGGCTACAGCTGATGACCTGTTCTTGCAACATAGGTAATCTGGCTTAGGCAAGTATTAATCTGAGGGGCTTCACTATCAGAGTTCATCTCAACGGTTATAACTCTCTCTCTTCCACAGGAGGGAGGATAAACCATTCTGCTTTTGTAATAATCATTGAGAGCTTGGCAATGATATCTCCTCCACTCCTTTCCAGCTCTGGTCTTTCTTAACTTGGCTGAGATAGTTTGGGTTGATGGTGGGGGGCAGACTGAAGGTGAGATGGCAAAGAAACTGTGCAAATATTTTTAGGTATCAGCATCAGTTCTGTGCTAAATGCTGTGCTCACCTCTTTTGTTTCATTCAATTGGGACAAGAATCCTGTAAAATTGTCGTTAGGCCCACTTTCCCATTGAAGAAATAGGGGTTAAATAACTTGCCCCAAACTACATTGCTATTAAGAACTGAAGCAAAGACTTGAGTCTAATTTCAAAGTCCTTAATTTTTTTTTTTTTTCTACTACTTTCCTTTTTTGAGACACGATTATTTAAGGATGCCCAGCCTCTTCAGTTAAGGTCACCTCTACCTCACTCCAGCCCTGGGGCCCTTCTTCTGTTCCTGGGAAGATCACAAGGCACACTTCTCTAAATGACTCTGTCCCATCTCTCGGGACCAAAAAGTCATTCTAGTAATCCTTCTGGATTCCCTTAGCATATGCTCACGTGACCCTGGGTTGCATTTAGAGAGATGAAACCAAGACCTTGGTAATAACTTCATACTCATACCTATCTTTTCATTACTGTACTTACATAACTGGGTGCCTACTGTTCTGAAAATGCTTTGAACAAGATTCTGAAGTTGTGCCAGGGAGCACTGGCTAGGTATGCTGGGAGCTGTCTGATTTCCTTGTCTTGGATTCTTGCTAAACCTTTTCTCGACAATTCACACAATGAAGAGGAAAAGTGATACTAATGAAATATTTATCCCCACTGTTGTTCCTTTACTCTTCTCCAGAGCTGGGGAAATGCAACTACAACTTTTTTCTTTTTCTACTACAGCCTTAAATAGCCTTCCTTCAAGGCTGGTTGGTAAATAAAAGGTTATCAATAAACAAGTAGGTAAAATGGGTGCAGTACCCAGGCAGAGAAGTTGTAGAAAAGCGAGCAAGTGCCACCAATGAATTTTAAAGTGAGATTGGTAGATAGGCTCCAAAGTCTTTAAAGCAACAGCATTTATTGAGTTTAATTGTTGAGTTTCACTGAACTCCAAAGAACAATGCGATTAAGTGGTTACTTTGGGGAAGGATTTTCCAGGTGAAATGTCTGAGCTATATGTTAAGGAACCATGTGATTACAACCAAAATGGATCGGTTTCTACCTTAGCATTTTGCAAAATAAGGTATTAGAAATCATGGATAGAAAATACAAGAGTTGTAACAAGAGACAACACATACCAGTGCTTTAAAGTGGAGATAATACATAGAAACAGAAAGCTACATTTGCAATAGTTCAAGTGAGTGAGACACTAAATTGTCCAAGCTCACCCCTCTTTATACTGCATGGGCCTACTTTGTGTAAGGAGACATACATTCTAAACAGTGTTTTCCAAAACTGATTAACAAAATCATGTATGGGAGAGCTGTCAAAAATACAGGTTCTCCCAGATATTCTGATTTAGTGAAAATGAATTGAGACCCAAGTATGTGTTATTACTGCTGCTGTTGTTGTTTTTAGTTCACCAGTTGATTTTGGTGATCCACAGGTTTGGGAATGACTCTGCTAAAAGATTTAGGCTACTTTGCTACTCTTAGGCATGATTTAGGCAACTCTCACCCATTTTCTGTGTCTGGATCAATGGATTGGGAAATATGCATTGGAAGAGTTTCAAAGATTGATTCTAAGATATTCTTCCAGCAATAACAGGCTGGCATATGGGTTCAAGGAGATAATATGCACCAGAAGAGGGATCACTCAGTAATAAAGTGCTGCTGCCCTGAACTCAGAGTAACTTTCAACTTCTCTACTATTTTAGCCTGGAAAGTAATAGTATAGAGATGCTTTAGTTTCTCTCCAACACACATAACAATACCCTGACAATTCAGCCAATGCTGTGAGAGGACATTTGGACTTAAAAGGTTAAGACCACCATCACTGTGTAAGATAACATGTTTGAAACTCACATTTCTTGGTTTGCAAGAGTGTGTATCATGCAAAGCATGATGTCATAGACCCTGGTCTGGTTTTGAGAAGAGTAGGAGAGGGGTATCAGGAAAATCAAACTAAAATGGCAAGGCAAGATTATTTTTTAAAAGACTGGAGGACTATGTTTGTAACCGACAAATTCACTTTCTCCTTCAGCCCATGGAGCCTTTGCTATTGTTTTTAACAAGAGAAAAGGTACTGTTTTTCTTTTAATATTGTCTGAGAGGCAGCAGAACAAGGTAGATTTGGTATTTCTGGCTTGTATAATAGCTAGCTCCCTCTTAAAATACTCAAGGATCTTCCCAGGAAGGCCATTTAGATTCGGAGTCGTCTTTGAGTCATGGATCAATTTGAAAATCCTACCAAGAAACACAGACAACAGACTTTGCACGCAATTTCAGGGACACGTACATCACAGCTTAAGAACTGTCAGCCTTGCAGAGAGAAAACTAGCAGTTGGATTTTGTTTCCATTGCACCAAATGAATTTTAGTTGATTGCAAAATGACTGTTACACTGCACAGATCAGAATCTGGCCTCTTAAACATCTGTGAATACAGACTTTTTCAGGAGTTATTAGCTGTGTAAGTAATGTTGAAACACCGAGTCTGTATCAAGCACTTACAATGTGCTTGACATTACTAAGTGTGTTACAGTCAACATCATTTTAATCTTTAAAGTTTGCACAGGTAAAGACACACAGTTACTCAAGATTAAGTAACTTTTCCAGAGTCACAGTTTTTGAGTCACAAACCTGGACTGACTTTAAAGCTATTGTCTAACCACCATCCACTCAACTGTTTTCCCACCTTGGAATGAAAAATTTACTCTCCACTTCCAACAGTGACGAATTTTGAAAGGGGTATTGTTTCTGGGAGAAGAGGCTTTGAGTAATGATGTATACCTGATGATATCCAACATTAATTCTGATCACCCATCCTCCTAAAACTCAAACAAACTTGCTTTCTCAGCTGTAGAATCAACATGGCCGATATAGTACTTCAGATCGTTATCTATTGTACTAGTCATAAGCTCCTTGAAAACTGAAACCATGTATGCCTCACTTTTCCTACTCACATAGCATGCCTCAGGCAGAGGCGGAAGTTCAGTGTCAAATATAAGAAGCTATTGGCTCCTCTCAGTTCTCAGTAGAGGATGACATAGTCTTCCATGCAACCCTCTTGCAATAACTTTAATGGGCCTGTTTCCATTTGGTTTCTACGACATGTCATACATCCAGCTCATTGTAAAAAGCAGCCATTGGTCCTTAAGCCTTACAAATACATGACACTGAACAATTAACTTTACTACAAAATCTGAAATGCTGTGATTCAGTACTAAGTATTATGTTCAATACAATCTGGGGCCTTCTGTGTAAGGGCCATACATCACCGGGCAGATTTGATCATTGGTTAGCTGTGACAATTTGTCTAGGGTCCTTAAAGACACCTTTCTTAAAAGTCTAGAGAATTCTTGGTCCCCCATTAACCAAGTAAAAAGTGCTGCCCTTAATCTACTTTAAAAGACTCACTTTCTTTTAATCAAAGACCCAAATTAACATACCTAACATTTGAATGCTAAAGGACCATGTCTGGATATGATGCATGTATTTTGATGCCTGTAGGCTGCACTTTTTTTCTAACAGGTATTATTACTTTGTTAAATCTCTTAAGTCTCATGTTTTTGTCACCTGATATACAATCTTGCCACTGAAAAAACTGGTTATGCTGTCCTAGATATTCAATCTAATTTTCATGCCAACCAAATAAGCCACAGGAGAGCTAAGTATGAAAAATGTGCAAACATGGATAATTTTAGCAGGCATTTAAATATAACACAGATGCTAAAGGGTAATGGGTGGGGTGGCATATTAACTATTCATATTTAAGTATTATAATTTTTACAGAATTACTTTTACAGTAGTAATTACTGCAAGACAACATTAGAAGCCAAGTATTTTTAGTATGTGGGTGATATTTCTAAGTACATGGGGTTATGTCTAGGGGAGGGGTTCCTTAAGAAACATTACCCTAGTAAGGAAGTACTTTTCTCATAGGGGTGGACATGGAATGAGAACACCAGGGTGCATAAGTTTTAAAAGAAATGCTTTAAAAAAATCTAAACCGTATTTATTTGCATGGTATTCTAATTTTCATGTTTGAATGCATTTTTAGTAATGGGGAGGCAAGAGAGAACAGAAACATAGGAAGAATTTGCTACCATTTTTTAATTTGCCATGGATTATACACACAATTTCAATCTGAGAAATTACTCAGACACTAGTGTTTGAGCTCATCTAGGCTAGTTTGGTTTAATTTTTTTCTGGCTGATTTGTAAGCTCTAGAAGAATAAGGGCTTAAGTAATTGCTGTTTTGTGAACAGTTCTTGCATTTAACTAAAATTTAAGAAATGTGTTAGAAAGATTTCTTATTAATTTTTGAGTAGACTAATAGATTACGTTAATTCCTGAATAGCCTTTGTGTTATTAATGATTTCATATATATACAATCTGAGGTTCTGTGGTGATCAATTCAGTCAAAACCATCAGGAAAGAATATATTCAAAACAGATTGTTAACCAACTAGAAAATAACATGACTTCTGTCATCTTTCTGTTCACTTAAGTATCACATGTGAAGTACAACAGCAAGTCAGTACATATACTAAAAAGGAAAGTAGCACTTAGTTGTAGACAAAATTGAGTCTTACATTTATGCCACAAAATGGTTTAACTTTAACTTCTAGGACTAGAACAGAAATATACTCTAGGGGAAAACACAAAACAATGCTCTTTGCTTTTATATGAATTAAAAACCAGAGTTTGCATGTGAAAATAGTAATAAGCATTAAATGACACTTTTGTATTCTGTCGTACATGTACGTTTGCTTTACAGCAGACTGTACAAACATAAGAAACTGCTTTATCAAATTTCAAATTACTTTTCATTAACATGCTATTTCACCCATGGAAACCCATCTATGTAGTTTACGGCTATATCATCTTACTGCTAATCAATCAGAAACCACACCCATCATTCTCTCCAAAATTCTAAGCTGAATTTATGAACAAAAATCACTATGAGAACTTTGCATTCAAATAATTAAGCAAATGAGAGTCAAATTAAGTCTCTGTACACAAATGTTTACATGATGTGGAGGAGTTAAACTTTCCAAATTATGACAGTTACCTAAAATGTATCTTTGGAATGGGGCATATGCAACAGGATGAGAGAGGCTTTGCTTCTCAATGTATATCAATAAACTCACTTTTGAACCCTGTGAATGTATTACCAATTCAAAAATACAATCATAACAGTAGTATACTTAATATGTTGCTATTGTATTACTTAGTAGACGTTTGCCCATTTTTAGTTACTTGCAAAGAACTTCATTTAATACAACTAAAAAGAATGATTCTCATCACTTTAAACTGAGTTTTTAAGTTACAGATCTTCACCTTTTCATTATACAACTTAATGTAACCAATCTTGTTATCAAACAATTCTTTCAAGTTATAGAAATCATTACTCTAGGACATTAAAATTAATAATAGCCCAAGAGAACAAATTAGACTGCAAGAAAATATTTGCAAAAGACACATCTGATAAAGAACTGTTATCCAAAATACAGAAAGAACCCTTAAAGCTCAGTAAGAAAACAAACCTGATTAAAAATGGGCCAAAGACCTTACCAGACACCTCACCAAAGAAGATACACAGATAGATGGCAAATTAAGAATACTAAAGATGCTCCACATCATGTTACTGTGACGAGATTTACTGCACACCTATTAGAATAGACAAAATCCAGAACACTGACAACACCAAATGCTGTGAAGATGTGGAGCAACAGAAACTCATTCATTGCTGATGGGAATGCAAAATGGTACAGTCATTTTGGAAGGCAGTTTGGTGGTTTCTTAACAAAACCAAATATATTACCATACTATCTACCCAAAGGAGTTGAAAAATTTATTCCACACAAATCCTGCTCACCGATGTTTTTAACAGCTTTACTCATAATTGCCCTAACTTGGAAGCAACCAAGATATCCTGCAGTACATATATGGATATAAACTGTGACACATCCAGAAAATGGATTACTCAACACTAAAAAGAAATGAGGTGTCAAGCCATGAA
This sequence comes from Kogia breviceps, assembly GCF_026419965.1. Lineage (NCBI taxonomy): Eukaryota > Metazoa > Chordata > Mammalia > Artiodactyla > Physeteridae > Kogia > Kogia breviceps. Next base: position 75,824,502 of record NC_081317.1, read on the forward strand.
AAAGCATGGAGAAAACTTAAGTGAATATTATTAAGTTTAAGAAGCCAATCTGAAAAGATTACATACATACTACATGACATTTTGGAAAAGGCAAAATTGTGGAGGCAGTTTAAAGATCAGTAGTTATCAGGGGTTGGGGTATTGGAATAAGCAGAGCAGATTTTTAGGGCAGTGAAAATATTCTGTATGATACTATGATGGATTTGTCAATATAGATTTGTCCAAACCCATAGAAAACACCAACGGTGAACTATAAACTATGGACTTTGGGTGATTATGGTGTCAATATAGATTCATCAGTTTTAACAAATGGACCATTCAAGTAAATGTTGGTAATAGAGGAGCTATGTATGTGTGGGGGAAGAGAGTGCATGGGAAATCTCTGTATTTAGCTGTTTTGCTGAGAACCTAAAATTAAGTCCTTAAAAAATTTAATAGGGAACACTATGTGCCATGCATTTTTACCATCCTTATTTACAGATGAAGCTTGGTCCTAGGGTCCACTATCTTCTTAACCAATATGCCATTCCACTCAAGTTTTTTCCTTCACAAATTCGTGCTGTGGGAAACACACTTCTCCTCAAACCAGAGGCCCTAGTTTTGCAGGGAAAGCCCACTGAAGAATAGATTTAATACAAGGACTAGTCCTAGGCCATGTAGCTAATTCATGTCATCAGTGTCTGTCTTCTCAAAACATTTCTGGAGTGGGCATGTGCAAAGTGAAACGTGATACATTCTTGACATGCTTTATATCTCAGTGCACATTCCAAAGATAAAACCCACTTATAGTCTTGCCTGAGAAACATTCAGGTTTGAATACAGGAGTCTAGGTAGAACTGAATCTTCCTAAGCTGCCTTACACACTTTGATCCCTTCTCCCCAATGTTCCAGACAAATCCAATCCTTAAGTCCAAATATGTTCTAAATTAGTGTTTCTCACAAGAAATGATTATGGAAACATTTATTACCACAAACTCATGCTACTTATTTCAAAGACCATTACAGAATGAAGTCGAAAGGTCCATCACCTTCCCATATAAGTCTTCTTTAGCCTCAACGTACTACTCTTGGATTTCAAAACCTTAAGATTTAAAAATTTATCAAGCAAATGTCTGACAGAGGTGGCATTCAGGGAAAATAAGTCTTATTTAAACTTTGAATAAAAATTAAGTTTGCCTTCTAAATACCATAATTTTCAACTCAATTTTGATTCAATATCCTTCATATTTCAGGAGACACTATCCTCATCATACTTCATATAGTATACATTTCCCCTCACCTGAAGCAAAAGTAGCAGCACTCAAAAAACTGTGACTGGTGGTAGAGAATCATCTGGGTATCTCCATTTCAAACTCCAATCATTGAGAAGTTATGATTCTGCTTTTCGGAGGTCAGCATGTCATTGTTATCCCTTGTTCTTCATTATCTCACATGACACCTGCAAAGACCAAGCCCATGGGTCCATCTCAACATTAGGACCAAACCCCAAACAAGACTATGCCTGTTGTAGTAAACACACTGTTATGTCTAAAGTGTCATTTATAAAACAAAAAAATGGAAAAGGGAGATAGGAGGATTGAAAAATTATGACCTAAGTTCTAAGACTGTTTTAACCCTAAAAGTGCCTACTCATTTCTTCACAATTAAATTGCCTATTATGTACCACACTTAAGATGTTTTACAACACTCATCTCATGGTTCTCACTTGAATATATCACGTTCAGGGATGGCAATGGAAAAAAATTTACAATATAGCCATGCAAAGTCTACAAATGCAACTAAAAATTCAATATGAAACATTTTCTAATTATCCCCCTTTAGGATTTCTAACTATGGCTTAAAAACCCAATGAACAAGTGGAAGTTTCCCTCTGTACATGGCTTTTATTATTTACATAATACAATACAGCATCAATGCTGAATAGCATGATTATGTGCAATACATAAATATGAACTATCTGTACACATCTGCAGATCTAACTCAGAACTAAGGTACATAAAATTGAAAGCAAAACTGAATGCTTAAGAATAAAGTAAAAACTAAGACTGAACACTGCAATAAATCAGTAGTGCCTCGTGTATATACTTAACTATTTACAGATGAAAACAGGCATTACCACGACACCAATATAACTATACGCATTTATATATAAAAAACACAAGTTTCATACATCACAAAAAAACCTTCCATTATAACACAGAAGTGATATTACCAGACAAGCATCAGTGAAGTATACTGCCTCTTCTAGTTGTTATTGTACAATGCTGTAGATAATGCAGCCCATGCAATACACCCAAGAACACTAGAGTCCTACACCCAAGTACAATTAATATGATAAAGCAGCCCTCTGCAAGTGGTGCTGGATACCACTAAGAAGTCTACCGCAGCCATGTTGGTTATGATTTTCCATGCAGAAGGGTACAGTTACATTAAGAACTGAAGTCTTTAAAAAAGCTTTAAACATTCTTTCTTGAACCAAAACAATTCAACAAAATATGCACATGAAAAATTAACTATTCAGATACCCTTGCAAATTAAAATTCAGATGCATGTTACTCAATAGAGCTGCTGTATGTGAAAACCAAACGTAGAGTTTTAACTTCTTCTTGTAGACAAATTAATCTTAGTGCAGTTCTGTGCTACACAATATTGTTAGCAATGAGAGTAATGCAGACATCTTCTGGTGCAGGCCAGCACGATAAGCTTCAAAGATAGCTCAAGACCTTGTTGGCTTGATCTGTTTTACTCTTTATAACCAGTTATGAAGTGTACCTTCCAAAGAATGTCTTATTTGACAGCTTTTAGAAGACCAATTAGCCAGGCTTACATATGGCACCAAAACACTGGTTTCACGGAAAGGTCTGATAGCTTTCTTTATAGCTTTCTTCCCGCTTCCAAGGAAAATGTGGAAATTAACAGGGTAAAGTTTATGGTAGAAGTAGACTGCCAGTCCTTTTCTGGTGTACCATTAAAAAAAAAAAATACAGGCACATAACACTAGCCAGAGATTATACCTTGATTACATTCTCAAAGGCAGATATGCTGCAAACATGCAGATATTTCACGTACTTTGTTTGGCACAAGGGAACTAAATTTTGTCCCTATTATCTGTGTTTTCAACTTGCTGTGCAGATTTTCATCCAATTTTATTCAGGGGAGGGCATATACATTTTGTAGGGCTGTATCTATCCAATTCTGCCTGTAACAAACACCCACACATCCTAAAGTATCAATTATAAGACAGACAAGTGTAAAGTAAAACTCTGGAGAACATCAAAGGAAAATGGCCATGCATCTGCTCTTTAATGTTTTCCTACGATATATTAAAATAAAAACAAAGTTATCAGTCTCTTCACAAGTAGCAATTTATATTCTCTGTATTTTTTCAGCCACAACAACTGGATTCTCTTTTCTGATTTTTGCTGCAGCTTCTGCTTTGTAATCATATGGACAGTTGTGCTTGTCAGAGTAACGGTGAAGTCCACAAAACAAATTTCCACACCGGCAGTCAAACCCTGTATATACAAGAGGAAGTAGAGTCACTTGGGAACTTGTAGCAATTAAAAGAAACAAAAGCATTAGTCAATATAGAAAAGGAAGCAGATTTTCATGACTCTTTGCAACATTAAAGAGTCTGTCACTTTAAACTGAAAGTGCTCTTAACCTCCTCTGACATGGTGAGAAATTTAAGTAACTATCCTTCCATAAACTCCTGTAGGTACCAAACTGGGTAGAAATTACACAGGCTCTGGAGTCAGGCTGATGTGAATTTAAATTCTGGTCCTACTGTTAACTGGGTAATGTTTCCTCAAGTGAACGCTAGGAAAAGACAACCACATACAGTTCTGAGATTTAAAGGAAACAATTAAGAAGTATCTAGAACATTTTGTGCCTGGTTCAAAGTAGGTACTTACTATTTAATTCAGCTATCTTTTTCCCAGGAGAACAAAGCAAAGAATCAAAAGGGATTAATTTTTATCAATCCGATAAAGGAAAGTGATTCAGAAGGCCTGAAGTTAGGAAAGGGTTTCATATGATTAGACAAACCAATGGAAATCAAACTCAACTTCTCTTCACTGTCCTCTTTCCAGTCTACTCTGGAAACTTTCTACTTTTGAAAGTCAGGCATTTTGTTTTATGTTTAAGACTGACCAGTCCCTTAGGGAGTAACTAGGAGCTCCCTGAATACCTGTAAGGCCAACTTTCTTTCTGCACATGAAACATCTGTTCTTCTTTGGTTTGGGCAACTCAGGGGCTTTTTCTTCACTTTGAGAAGTACTGGGCTGAGAAACTGATGGACTGGGCTGAGTGACAACTGAAAAACAAGGGTAAAAATTAGAAGTCTGTCAACTGTTTGGCTGATAATTATCTAAGACCAGACCAAAACAAAACAAAACAAGAGAAACAGTAAGATTCTTCCTGAAAATGTTTAAGTAGCCTTTTTTGAAAACATGTACTTTAAATACAATCTTCTACTTTAATATCAGAACTTCTTTCAAATCTGAGAATTTCTTGCCAATTAACATAATACCACTTGCTCCTGTAAATTTTATTAATTATCACTCCACTCAAATTCCTTTAAATTCACTCTAGTCCTGGGAAACAAAATCCTAATTCTAAATTTTAAAGACCTGAGAGATGTGGTCATCTGCTCAGTTTTTCCATATTCCAATTGCCTAAATGCAAACTTCTAAATTAGGGAAGTTCAAATTCATTACTACTCAGGAAATAAGGTTGCCAACTTCTGAGGTAATTAGCTATAAAGTCATTTTGCTTTTATACTGATAGAAAAAAGAAAAATTGTGTAGATAAGCCCAATAAATTTTGACAAGTAAAACCCAAGTCTTTAATCCCCTAATTAACTTTAGATTCCAAAATTTTACAATAATTATTGTGCCATTTTAATAAGTGCTTTATATTGTCTTACATAGAAAACCTGCAGGATTAAAAAAAAAAAAACTTGAAAGATCAGCAACGTTGTCTTTAGGACAGTGTAAGTACTTGTGAAGCTTTGATTTTAGACTATGAAGGATTCCAGAGGCAAAACAATTTTTAGAGCACAGCTTTAATTTACTTTGTGATACTTATCTAAAATGGGTATGAAATTTGGACAGTAAGAGATATGACCTACTTTTAAAAGTCCCTGTTTCTCCACCTAAAAGATCTAAGTTTTAAGTTCACTCATGACATCAATGGAATTTGTCAATATAAAGATAAAATTGCAGATTACTGTTTTAAAGTTCACATTATCACCAGGTTACTAGAAACAAAATAGCAAAATTTAATTCTACTTTTATAAAACTCAGGAACACCAGAAGCACTGTAAGCTGAGTTTTAATATTAATCCAAACCCCAATAGCAAATTAATGTATATAATACTAAAATTATTGCCTACCAACAGGTCAACACTAATGCTATCAGCATAAATCCAAACCAACTGATTTAGTAAGTACTGTAAAATTACCTCCAAATTTATAACTCATTTGCATTAGTAATATATCCAGTGAGATTAACAGTCTAATATTAGACCAACAATAATATTCTAGCTACTACTTATTCCTAATAATCTACTATGGCAACATTAATGTAATTTTTTCTGATGGTGTAACAGTAAAGAACAATCTGTGGAATAGTTCTGGGGAGCTGACAGCCATATTTCCTTGGCCACACCTGAAAACTGGACAGTGGTTCCTAAAACATACAGGGAAGAGGGGCGGGGGTCAGTCAAGAAGAGAACAATGACACAGAAAAGGCAGAGCAACAAACTACAGAAAGCCAACTAAGAAATAATAAATGCACAGAATAGCTATAGAACGAATCCAAAAGAGTACTGTTCCAAGGTCAGTGTCATTTTGTGTTTTAAAAAAACAAAAACAAACGAAACAGAACAAAAGCCTCACAAAAACGAATTTGGTCAGGTCTTCATAAGGATGGAACTTACTTAAAGATACCAAACATGGATTCACCTGCCCAACTTAAGAATTTTCAACTCAACTGTATCAATTAAGAGTGATATGGTTCACATAAGCTCGGCTATGTACAAAAGGAAGCCTCCAAAGCAGATTACATGTCCACTGACAGTATTTTCTCACAATAAAGTTTTATATTGTGTTCACTCAACACTATACCAGGAAATCATGAATTGATCAAATGAACTATGTGCACCATAGAGTATATAGTTCATTGTTCCAGGGTCTAGCACAGACAAATCAAACAAGTCAAATTTCTGGCAACATTAAAGCACTTCTGGCTGTGCTATCTAAGTTCAGCATAGACCCAGTCACTATCTAATGAAAACCAAAATGCCTTTCCACACTGAGTTCTTAAACTCCCATAGGGATCCCACACTTCTTCAATTCAGAAGTTTTTTTTAGTGTTTAATATGTTCTTTTGCTTGAGTATTTTCTACAGTATTGACAATATCAAGACTGAATAGTTAATGCTTTTTATTATTAAATTTTTCTCCACAGCTTTGGAATTTAGTCCGTATAGTTTCTTCCGTTTGTGAACAATACCTTCTTTAATGATTTAGATACTTTAAAAATATATTGGTAAACTACCTTTTAAGTTCAAATTCTTGATATTTTCTTCATATTATAAACTTTGCTGATTTGTGGATGCAGGGGCAAGGGGGGATGGGCAGAGAAGAAGGAATTAAAGAGTGACTATTTTACACTTCAAGGTACTTTAAAGATAGTGTTTTGCTTGGCCTGTATTTTATAGCTCTCTCTCCTCTCTGGTCCTTCAATGGGAAGGAAAGAATCCCTCCACCAACCCTTTCTTGTACTACCAAATCCAGAACTGAACTAGTATTAAACAAAAAGCATACCTGGTTCTGACACCTCTGTTTTCGGGGTAGTTATTTTGTCCTCTCTTGAAATGCTCATTTCTGTCATTTGCTGAGTTACAGGCAAGGCAGCCACAGGCACATTTCTATTTGAGTTCAAGCAAACATTTTTAAAGATGTTAAGGGTACTTCTTGGAAAGATAGTAAGTTGTCAGTTCAACATATATTATTTCCAATGTGATCAAATGGAGCTAAATAATCTAAACAAGATGCCCAGCACAGATGGTTGAGAATAAGGAGAGCAATTTGATGAATGGCTCATCAATTCAAGCCTGCATATTTATATAGGTTACGATGTTCCATTATAGCCAACTAGAAATTTTTAGCTGTGCCTGTAATTTGTTTAAAGGCAAAGGGGGTAGCTTTGCCAGAATGCCTTATGTGGCATTGCAATATAGTCTGCAGAGCCTCATTCTCTACAATTCTTACACCTCAATTACAAGGAAATAAAAGCACATCATTCTCAACACAGTATCCTTGAGGTTGTTCAGGAGTGTGTTGTTAATACACATCTTTACTCAATGACCTACGAGATCATATATTAAAGGACACTGGAATAATCACCAATTGTGCAACACATGTAAAGCCAAGGGCATCCAATGTATTAACATCCTTATTATAATGCAATATGCAGTATGATGTAATACACCATTATTTATTAACATTCATAATTATAATGTCATTTATCTTTATTCCCTCCCTGTATTATTAAAAAACCCAGAAATGTTTAATCTTACCTTGATTTTTCAGATGTGCTGCCAGCAGCACCTTCACAGTTGTTTAAACTAGCGTCTGCTCTTTGTACAGATGCAGAATCTGAGGTAGGACTGTTGGAACCACTAGCTGTCCCTATTTAGAAAAAAGGATTGGTAAGAAACAAAACAACACTACGAACACTCATAATCAAAACTATTAATAAGTAACAAATACTTGCATTTAATTAGGTTAGTGACTTAAGTACTTTCACTGTGCAGCAGAATCTTACACTTAAGTGATATCCAAACAAAAAAATATATATTAAAAAGTCATATCCAGTGAGTACATGTACTCAAAAACGAAAATGAAAAACCTAGAGATGCTTGTAGACAGTCACTCATTCCTCATGTAGTCATTCCAAATACTTGGGCTATTATTGCTTTAAATTTCAAGCTTTTCTCAAGTCTTCTCTCCTTGGACTTTCAGGATTGATTCTCAGTCTTAGGCCCCAACTCTTGGTTCTATATTTTCTGTCCACCAGGTCTTCAAATGGGTTATTTCTTGGAACCAACTTACCCATTGGGCTCATTCTGCCACTATTCTGCTGCCTCTGAAGATGTTCTTTGTAGCAAACAGAACACATTCCATTTGTCCTAGGATTCCCATAAAAGCCACATCCTGTACTACACAGCATGGGCCCTGGGGTCTGGTTAGTCTCCTGAGCCATTTTTCTGCTGTAAACAAAACAAACCCAAAATTTTAGAAACTAGCATGTGGTCAAAAAAATAAAAAAAAATTAAATCACTAAATTAGTATGATAGTCATCATTGTAACCTTTGTCATTTCTAAACACTGAGTCTGTTTCTAACAAAGCCCCAAATTATGTTAATCTTTAAAAGAGTAGGTTAAATTATGAATATTTTGTTGCCTTTATAAAACAAGGGACATGAATGGAACTGTTTTAGCTTGATAAACAATGAACTATTACGACTTCACATTTTAGGACAAAAAAATTCTATCGTTAAACATTAAAATGTATTATTTTACCCGTCACTGTTTCTGTAATTTGTGAAAAGGTCACCCTTCTGGATACCAGAATAATGTTTAAATCAATTTTGGCAATTGGTATCTTTAAATCACTTTCTGCTCTCCTACGCTACAGGCAGATCATTTCAAATAATCCCAATTAACTACTGACTCTTCGTATCTACTAGTGGCTCTTTAAACTAGCTGTATATTGGATGGAGCTCTAGAGCTTTCTTAAAACTAACATCTGAACATACGTGGGCCCTGTAGTAATTCAGTTCTGCTACGGGGCAGAGCATCTGTACTTTTTAAATGCTGCAACACCTTTCAGAAGACTGAAAAGAGAGCTGGTAGATCATCTAGCTTTTCCTGTTACTTTGGCACCAAAAAGTGAAGTTCTTTAAGAATTTAGGAAAAATCTGGTTAGGAAATTCCTTTTGTTCTACATTTGACATGAGAAATCTGGGTCTGAGTATACTTTAAAGTCAGTGCCTAGAAACCTGTAACGTACAAATTATCAGCCATAGACTTCTCAGCCAACGGCTCTATTAAACCTTTTAACAAGCTTGACTGCCTCATGACAGAAAATAATGAAACCTTTCCAAGCTCAATTTCAATATGGCAAAATAAAGCAATATACACGACCTTTAGTAATGGTTAATATTTAATGCTAGGTTACCAGAAAGAGCTTTATATAGCAAGCATATCCTTGCTTTTCCAGAAGCCTTCTTAAAATTAGTACAAACACAGTAATGTTTTGCTAAATTTAGTAAAATTTCCTGAGTTAACAGAACATAAATATTTAAGAAAAAAAATTAAAAACCTGGAAGGTTTCCATGTCATCTTTAAAGTATGTACGAATGTACCAAAAGCCTATTTCAGAGCATTTTATCAAAGGGAGATTATGTGCAATAATTCTGGTCATTCTCCTTTAACTGTACCTTAATGTTGACTATGAAGGTGACTTATAAGTTATGAACTTTTCAAGTAAGTGAAGGAAAGTACTTTCAGCTAGAGCTTGTTACTTCCTAAAATTTCATAATGCTTTTTCTTCCAACCACCATATAGTAGGATACACTCTTTAGTAAGTTATTAAAAGCAATGCTTTAACAAGTATTAACACTTTTTACCAAAATTATATAAAGGGGGGAAGAGGACTAACCAAACTTGACCTGGCCCGAATCCTAATAATTATGCCAACAATCTAAATGATAGTAATCTTTCCTTTTGTTAGCAAAAAGCCATCATATTTCAAGCTTGAAAATACCTCAAGCCAATCAAATTTGTATGGAAAGTGACCAATACTTGCAACTTACTTCAGATAATAGTACTAATTTAGTTGACACTATCTCTTTAAATAGTAAGTGGAATTTAGCTGACTCATTTTGGATCAGGGTAGTGTAAACATTTCAACATCACTTAGGAAGTTTATTAATAAACACTTTCAGCTGGGTTTTTAAAATTTTGAGCATAACATGTGCAAAAAATGCTTCAAATAACAGTGCCTGCATGCCTACCATGCAAAGTATGTGAATCTTTGCCCTACGCAAAAAGCAGGGCCATTCCTTGAAGCCAGCTTAAGAATTATGCTAGCTCACTTGCTATACTAACTTCTAGTATCATCTGACAATGGCTTTAAAAGTAAATTGGCCTAAAAGTCAACCCACATTAATATTAATCTGATTCTTAAAATATTTTGTTTACATAAATGGGGGTGGGGATTTCATCCAATGATTTCACATGCAAAGTATTCCACCTTTCTTCAGAAAACACATCTACCTTCAAGTCACGATAAATAGCCTCCAAACTGAAACACAAGAGACACCGGAACATCAGTCTTCTACATGGCATCTCATCTTGTAGATTTTTTCCCCCCTAGAAAGCCAGCTTTTAAATGCCATCACAAGAGCACAGCTTGCCTTAATATTTCTCAGAAGCTCAGATCACATGGGCAGGCGCTTCAGCCTGTCACAAGGCTGCAATGTGACAAAGTGAGCGGGATGGAGGCTCTCACATAAAGCCTAGTCAACAGAGCCCTCTGAAATCAGCTTCTATTTTTATCTCAGAGCCTGCCAACTCCTACACAACCCCAAGAATTAAGGATGCAGCGCTCATATAAGAAAACAAAACAAAAAGATGCCATTGAGATTGCTAGTTTTTTTCTAACACAGGGAATAATCTCACATTAAATCTAGAAAATGCAAGCGTCATTAATCACTCATGAAGCCAAATGGTCAGGGTTGTTTATGAAAACCAAGCACAGCAAAGAGCATCAAGGCAGAAAGAATCCTCATGATTAGTGGCAATTTTTTTTGAGGTGGATGTGGGGGATGAGTGCCATTAGGTACCGTTACCCCACTTGTATTTTAGAAAAATACAATACCATTATTATTTACTATCTTTAAAGTTGCTAGAAACTTGAGCATTCATCATGTCAGCTCTATCAGGTATACCCAGAATGTTTGTTTTTATAGCTTAAATGTGTATTTTTTACAGTTTGTGGCTTCCTATATAATTCATAGGAAAATCAAAACCAAAAACACAGGAGCATGTAACTGAAAAATTCTCCAGCCTCAACTATGAATAAAAAAGGCTTTTATGCCTATGGAATTTACTTCTCTCAGGTGCACAAAATGTTAAAAGACGTTTAAGAATGCCTGCCCACCTGGAGTTGAGATCAGAGTTCTAGTTTCTAATCTACCTCTAAGCCAGTGACCTTGGGCAAGCCCTTACTCTCCAGATCTCAGTTCCCTCTTGCTAAATGGAGATTAGTGTGATTTTAAAGGCTCCTTTTCAGGCTTAATGCCGGGCCTGAGAGAAAATAGGGAAGAATTAAACATCTTTTTGAGGGGAACATTTTTAGAAAAAATACTTGAAAAATGAAATCGCAGTATTTTCACAAATTCAGTTCTGAAACCCTACTTTTAAAAATAAGGAGTAAAATAAAATTCATTTAGATTTTTAAAAAACTCTGTAAATTACCTGAATGGCCAAGTTGAAGAACATGGCTCTATGACCTATATACTACTTTACCCTAATGTGTCCTTAGACTAGATTATTATTAGGCAGTCAGTCAATAAAGATAACCTGGACCTTTTCCCAAAACACAGTTCCACGGAGTGCATGGAAAGCGAGCAAAGAATTTCACGTTCCTCAGCCTAAATGCACGAAACAAAGGGGAAGGTGCTCTATTTCCTTCATGAAAGGCATCTCGGGCGAGGAACGCAGCAATATCGGTAAAACTAAAACACGACAGAGAAGACCCCTCTCACCCAACGTTCCAGCGGATTTTAAAACAAGTTCGGGTCCCACTGGTGCCCCATCCCTACCGCCATGCCCTTTCATGCAAAGGCCTCGTTCAGGAAAACACTGCAGGGCCTTTTCCAAAAACCACTGAGTCATGCAGAACAGCAGCTCCGCAGGCCAAGCCGGCCCCTAACCCTGCCGATCCCGCGCCGACCCCCGACCCTGAACGGCCCCTCCGACGAGGCGGAGATAGGGTGTGTGGTGGGCAAGGGGCTGGGGGCGCGGCCGCCGCGACCGCCTCTTTGTCTTTCCGGGTTTGGCCGCCCACGCCGGGCGCCACCGCGGAAGGCGGCCGCGACGGACTCGAGGGAGGCCCAGAGCTCGAACCCCCGGAGGCCGCACGCCGAGCATTGTTTCCCCGACCATGAGTGTGCGAGTGAGCCTGGGGCACAGGGAACCAGACCTCCGGCCTCGACGGCAGAATGCCGCCTCCGTCTTTGTGCTTCCTGAGCAGGCTGGCGGGCTCTCCTCCCCCGGACGCCGCCATACGCGGGCCGCTCGGCCTTCGTCGGAGGCCAGCGGCGCCCGAATCCCTCACTCCCACCCCCGGCCGGGCACGAGTAGCCGGGCGCCCTCCCCAAGCCCTGTACTACTCACCCTTCGGCGGCAGGAACCAGGCTGGTGCGCGACGCCGGCGCGGTGGGACCGGGCCGAGCCCTCAGGAAGGGGCGAGCCGGAAGCCCTGAATTCGCCGCCGCCTCGGGCCGGGAGCGGGTCAGAGCCGCAGGCGGAGGTGGCGCCGCCGCCGCGGGGTCTTCCTTTGTTCCCGCAGCAGCACCGAGCGTGGCCGGGACACGCCGGAGCTCGGGAAGTGGGAGGAGGGAAGCGAGGGGGGGCGGAGAAGGAGGCGGAGGGAGGGCCGAAGGCCGCGGCGGCTAACACTGCTCGCGGCGCCGGCCCGTCGTCGCCTCACGCCTCCACCGGCGGCGTCTTTGGCCGACTCCGAGGGCGAGCGGGGCGCGCGCAGCTAGGCCTGAGCGCCTCAAGGGCCCGCGGATGGCGCTCTCTGTCTCTTTGCTACTGCCGGGGAAGGTGTGCGGCTCCAAGGAACAACGAACCCCAAACGGATATGCACGTAGGCCTGCGCTCCAGTCAACTGACGCGTTCTCTCCACCCGGCGCTCAGGCTGTGAGGGAAAGGGGAGGAGGGGCGGGGTCTGTGCGTCAGCGAAAACCCCGACGGCGGCGGCGACGGGGAGCGCGTTGACGTCACGTGCTGGACGCCGCGCCTCCGCCTTCAGTTACCCGGCCGGGGAGGCGGGCCGAGCCTGAGCGCGCTACCTTTGCGCGGATCCGTGTCACTCGCTCGGCTGCCGGCCCCAGGGTGGAGTTGGAAAGAAGTAGTCCTGTGGAGGATGCGTTTCTATTTTTAACCGGATTGTCCGCCTTCAGCCTCTCTCCTTCCGCTTTTCTCAGTCAAGCCGACTTTTCGCCATCTGAGTTCTCACGCTTTGTCTAAAGCCTTTGGCAGACATTTCCATTTCCTCCTTACTCTCCACCCCTTCCCCACCCAACAAGAACGTGTTAGAAGGATTCGGCTCGAGAAGAGGAAATGAACTGCTGTTTAGCTTCTGGTTCTTCTCGCCTGTTTATGAAGTTTCCCTCGTCCGGTTCCCTCACACTCCCCTTCGGTTCTAAAGTCCAGCCTGAGCATTGCCCTGATGCTCCCGGGAAGGAGCGGGGGGCGGGCGGCGCTCGCTCGCTCGCTCGCTCGCCCAAGGTCACGGGTGGTTGTGCAGAGTCAGGAAGTGCTCTGCCGACTTGCTGCCAGTCTTCGGCCTGGGCGACACCGTTCTGAGCAAACTGTTTTGGCCAGCCTGTAAAATCCCTGGAAATGGACTATTCCAGCAGAACCTCGTGAACTGGGAAAGCACCAAATGTTCTACCCAGGATGAAGTTAAGGAACAAACAAGCTAGACCCGAGGGAGAGATCAAAAAGGAGACGTTGCAGGAGGAAGTTCAAAAGGGGGCAATTCAAAAATGAGGCACAGGCCCCGCCTAGTTTGAAAGGGTGAGTTAACTAAAAAGAGAAGCTTTTCAAAGCACCAACAAAAAAACCCACTTGAAGCTGGCCTGTACAGGTGACTTTAGTTCAACTCAAAATACACAAGTAGTAAGACAGAAAGGACTTAGGAAATTTTCTAGTAAACAATGGCATAATGAGTAAATAGAAACGATGTTTAGGGCTTCTAATAGCCACCATTAGACTGGAGTGAGAGGTCCCTTCGTTGTTTCCCAAACTTGGTGATCAGAAAAATCACCTGGAGTAATTGTTTACTTTTAAATAATCACCTAGGCTTTTCCCTTGGAGTTAGTTTTGGTAGTCTGGGGTGGAGCTCAGGAACTTGAATGTTTAAGTAGTGCTCCAGGTGATTCTTCTTTATAATTTTGTGGATTGGTGAGAATGCTGTCCTGGTGCCCTGTGCCAAAATTTCCAAATCAGACAGTTCTCTGCCACAGTAAGTGGAATCCCTAGAACATAACTGAACATTTTTCTTTACAATTTAGAGTTATTGCTGTAAGCAATTAAAGTGTTAGAAATATAAGTATTGATAGTTTCAGACACTGGTCCCAGGACCATTGAAATTTACTTTCTCGAGTGGATATACAAATTAGTAAAAACATAGCAGCTACCATTTACAGACCATTTTGGGGGCTAAGTATTTTTCATTTAGGGTTTCCTTTAATCCTCACAGCAATTCACTGAAATAGGTACTATGTATCCATTTTTTACAGTTAAGTGAATAATGACTAAAGAGGATAAGTGACTTCCTTGAGGCACTAAAGGACCGGGAATCAATGGAGGTGGTTCTTACTGAGGACAAAAATAACTTAGAGATTTCCCCCTCCTCCCATTTTAGTTATTAAAAAGTGAAACAAGATAATTCCTGAAGAAGTGAAATTGAAAGAAAAAAAAAAACAGCTAAGTAATAAGGCAAGCTGGTTATTTAATAATGTATTGCATAATATGTAACCCCTTCTGATAATTTGTCTTCTCTACCAACCATTTATAATTTTCTCTATGAGACTATTTCAACCAGGAATATACCTGGTATTGAACCTAGTTTTAGCAGGTTACCCTTCCAGCACCTACACTAGTCGTTCTCAAAGTGTGGTCCCCAGACCAGCAGCATCAGCATCACCTGGGCACTTGTTAGAAATACAGATTCTCAGGCCCCACACCAGACCTATGGAATCACAAACTCTGAGGGTTTGTCCAGTGATCTGTGTTTTAACAGGTTCTCCGTGTGATTCTGATGCACGCTTAAGTTTGAGAACCATTGACTTACCCCACCATGCTGTAAGAGATCTCTCAATCAAATGTTCACACCATGTGAAGGGAAAAAGTTAAAAAAATTTTTTTTCCTCATATTTCTGGTGTAACAGATTAGGGGATATGCTTCTAAGGAGTATTTTTGGGTTTTTTTTTTTGTGTGTGTGTTCTAAATTTTCAGTTGGTCTGGAAAGACAAACTATAGAACACAAAATATATAGCAGAATGCTGTGAATATAGTACGCAAAAAGGCTGTCACCATGGTCATCAGAGAAGGTTAAAACCAGCCTCTGCAAAAAATACCAGAGAAAGTGATGTGTGCTCGAAATGTTATTGATTGTTCAAAAAATACCTTTTGTAGAATTTCATTACATGGAACATACCAAGTGACTGATACTGATCCATTCCTAAATACTCCTTGAAAATAATACTAACTCAATTATTTTTTTATTCATTTTTCCATAAAAATGTTTTGCACACTTGCTACATTCTAGGTACCCACTAAACTGGGTGCTGGAATACATTGGAGTGAAAAAATTGATATTACCCTTGTTCTCATGGATCTTACTGTCATATTAGGGAGAAGGACGTTAACAATATTATCATGCAAATATGTAATGAGCTGGTAAATATTTTGAAAGAAAGGTACAGAATGCTATGGGAGCATATAACCAATGACAGTGGATGCTGAAAACTCACCCAAATCTGAGTTCCATTGCCAATCATCTCCATCACCAGTGGAACTAGGCTTATTTCCTTAAAGTAGTTAACTATAGCAAACTGGCATGTCATATGAGAAAGTTGGAACAGTTTGTATTCTGCTTAAGAATTCAGGTAAAGTCATTACAAGTTAGCTTACGTTTTTCTTTATAATCTAGGGATGAACCAAAAAGGGGATTGATAATTGAAGAAGAGCAAATTAATTCAATTTCTTAGAAAGTAGAAACTGACATCTTTTAAAAATAGCAATAAAGGTTATTAGTCCACTGTAAAATATAAAAGACCTGGAGTTATTTTAGTTTGACATGGAGCTTTCCATTATGGAATAAGAATTGCTTCTATGTATGGCATGATTGTAACACCCTGTCATGGGTATTACATTTTTTCTTTGTGCTTGAGTAGAGCTTGGTGAAGCACAAAGTCTTTGCTGGGGCTTTAAAAACCGTTAGGTGTCATTTGATGTTCACATAGTACCCTTCTTCTCTCTCCTTCTTTATCCCCTTTCCAGATCTCAAAGATCAAGGTAACAAGATTCAATTGTATTTTTATAATTTTCAAAATGATTGGCTGAAACGATATAATATTGTATTTAGAGCAAATCAACTAATTAAAAAATTAAGAGTAGAACATACCATTATTTAATTTAAAAATTTTCCTCTAATAATTAGTAATTAAATAATAATTAAAAAAATATCAGTGAGTCCAATAATGGATTGGTTTTAGCCCTAGCTCAACAAGTGATTGGCTGAGTATTTTTCCCTAGGGAAATGATAAAACAAGTAGCAATTTAATTACTGTGTAGACCTTTTGATAGTGTTAAAGCCATACTTATTTTCAATGAAAACAACTTGATCAAAGAATCTTCAAATAAAAGACATGGATGGCTTACCTAATTAGAGAAGACTTTTAGACACAATCCAGATATTTTCATCATAACCATAAACAATTTTTATGACTATTTAAATGAACAAAAGCCTTTATTATTTATGCAAATTAAGAACTTAAGGTGAAGGAATTTGTTGAATATCTATGTGTGTGTGTATGTATATATATATATATATATATATATATGTATTGCTGTGGATATCACCTTTGTAAGACACAAGGAACTTTGGTCTCAATAACTTCAGGAAATCTTTGTGACTGAGCAAACAATCTAGGTATAGATGTTAAGTATGTGATTTGAATCTCAGTAGTTGCATGTGGGGTTGTCTCTGAAACAACACTTTGGAGCATGTCATAACTTGGGCTCATAGGTGGTGGGTGGGCCAGAAAGACAGTCAGGAATGGGGTCAGTGATTTGGCAAGTGCCCCACAGCAACCAGAATGGTACAGAGCTGGGGCAGTGGCAATTGGCACTAAGGCCCTAGCTGTCAGGCAACAGGAAAAGATCACAGAAAGCAGGTAGATACCATCAGGGAGGTCAGGATTCAATCAGAAGACTGGTAAGAGAGAAATGGGTAGGGTGGGCCCTCGTCCTAGAAGAATGTAAGTTCTAGGCAGAGAGTTTGTGTAACATTTTTTCATTTACAGCGTATATTTGAATACATTAATTCAGTGAACTCTTACAACAGCCCATTGAGATAGGTATTATCATCTCTCCTTTTGCAGAGGAGTTGACTGAGGCTCAGGGCAAACTCATGTGTCCTGTCCAATGTCATACATCTAGTAAGAGTCAGAGCTGGGAATTTAACTCTAGCCTTCTGTCCCTTGGTTCAACGTTCTGCTGCCTCTCCAGGAGCATTTCCTCTTTTAATTTATGTCATAATTATATTTCCTGTTATAATGTGAACCACCGTTATATATCTTGTATATCACTCATCTCACCCAAAACTGTGACCTTAATAGAAACTCTGATTAGATAGTTTCTTCCAACCTAACAGGCAACTCCTAAGTCTCATTTGCCGGTTCTAACCTCTCTATCCAACTTCTAAATGTAGCATTCCTTAAGTCTGGCACCCAAGCACTCTTTGTTTCTCTACTGCACATACTCTCAGAGCGATTTCACTCACTTCCATAGATGTAAATGCTATCACCTGGTGCAATGGTTCTGCTAGAAAGAGGTAGGTGCTGATACTTCAGGTACACTTGTGGCTTCTCTTCTAGTCCAGCTCTTCCTTTCAAAAAGACTTCTGTCCCCCCATTTTTCTCTGGCTTAGAGGTTAAGAAGCATGCTTCTTTTTTAGAAGCCTTCAGGAGTAGAGTATGAAATAAAGAATTCATGCAATAGGAGTTAGATTCAACCAGATTACTTCTTCAGCCCCTGGCATTATAAGACCCCATGATTTCTTTGAGTGCATATTTGAAGGAGTAAATTTCTGTTCATTAAATGTTTTTAAAAGCTTTATTCTTTTGTAATCACTTGACCTTATACTTAAGGTAGAATTTTTAAAAAGGGTAAAAAGCCAGAAATTCATAATAAATTATTTTTAAAAATGAAAACCAGTACAACAGTGTAACTGCATAAGGATTAAAGGAACTATATAAGTTTCAGGCAAATATATTTAGTATTTATTTTGTGCTTACTTTGTGCTTTTATATACCTTATTTCTAATTTTTACAATAATCCTTTGAAGTAGTGATGATTATGCTTTTTGACAAAGGTAGGGCAGAGGTACAAGGAGATAAGTAATATATCTCAAATCATATAGTTGTTATTGAAGAGTGAAGTCAAACCCAGGTCAGTCTTTGAGGCTCAAGTCCTTTCCAATGCAGTAATACCTTTCCTAAACTAGTCATAGTTACAAACTTTTAGAGGGTCCTCTTCAGCTGTCCACCCAGCACAGAAGTCTTCTAGACAGCATCTTCAGCATTCAGGTTATGTGCTGATACCGCTAATGCTACGAAAGGATGTGCTCACACAGTAACCCATCCCACCCTCCCTAAAATCGTGATACAAGATTTAATCCAGATAATTACCATTATCTAGTTTGCAAAGACCTCAGAAAAACATAACTTTAGTCTTCCATTTAAATGTATTCTATGACTATTAAGATGCCACTGGTTAAAAACAGCCATCAATTTTTTAGAACTTATTGCTAAACGTATTCAACAGGGCAGCTATTTCTTTCAGTTTGTACTTGGGTATAATTTTGTGGGCTCTTTACTATTGTCAACTCTCATTATCAGTTAGTGAATTATATGCCATACACCTCATCTGCAGTAACTTGGTTGCTTTGCCATTTACAGCAAATTTGTTTTCCTATTTTGGAGGTATATTGAGGATGAAGGAAAAAGAAGAAGGAGAAAATAACAAAAGAATTTTGGGGTGGAATTCTATTCTACATCTGTTTTATTATGCTATTTAAAGAAATCACAAAGTATTAATAATATATGAATATATTCTCTTCGGAGAATGAATTTCAAGCAGCACATGATTTTAACATAAAAATGAGTCTCCTGTTCAAGCAACCCCCAACCCATTCCCTTCTTCTCAAAGATAATCCTTAGGTACTTATGTATCTACTTTCAAACCTTATTTTATGCATTCATATACTTATATTTATATATATAGAGAGACAGACATCTTTGTGATTTGTTTACATACATGGAATTGTGCTGTATATATTGTTCTGCAACAGTATGCTTTGGGGATCTTTTCCATATCAGTGCATAAATACTGACCTTATTTATTTTAACAAATTCAGTTAACAAAATTTGAGTATGGATGTAACATAATTTATGTTAATCATTATCCTACTGGTGGATGGTCATTGTTTGCATTTCTAAACTATGATAAACAATGTTGATAAGAGCAGTAACTTATTCTGAAAATGCCATGTATTAATACCAATTGTTTGCATTTAAAAAAATATTTTTCATATGGACTTTGACCTTGGTCAAATGTCAGTCCTTGAGGGTAGAATTACTTTTTAAGAAAGCAGATAAATCTTAACTGACTTTACTAACCGTAATCTCTCCTTCTTTCCTTCCTTCCCTCCTTCCTCCCTCCCTCCCTCCTTTCTTCCCTACCGCCTTACCTTCCTTCTTTCCTTTTTTGTTTCCTTCCTTCCTTCTTTCCTTTTTTGTTTCCTTCCTTCCTTCTTTCCTTTTTTGTTTCCTTCCTTCCTCTCTCTTTCTTTTTTCACTTTTGAAAAGATAATATGCATAAGATGGTTAAGATTCACTAGGAGAGAATCAACTACAGTGTGAAGTCCTGCATCATTTCTCTCCCATCCAGAAACTAATGACCATGATGACAGTAGGTAACATTTGTTAGGCACTGATTAAGTGCCAAGCTTTGCTGTAAGCACTTTATACATATTAATATTAACTTAATTAATTCTCATAGAAGAATTAGGAAGTAGGCACAATTATTATCCCCATTTTGCTAACGTGGAAGTTGTCAGAGGTTACCCTGGTACTGGATCAATGAGAGGACTTCTACATGGTGTTCCTCAAAGGCCTGGACAGTGAGGCCTTACCCTGGGTGTGGTAAAAGGGAGCAGTGCAACTCCACCAAGGCCCACTGTCCACAGCTCCCAGTCAAGAGCTGCTTCACACTTTGTGGGGATCCAACTTAGGGTGAACATCTCCTCTGCTTCGCCTGGTACTTTCCCAGTTTTAGCACTAGAAGCCCCAGGTCCCAGTCAATCCCTCAGTTGTGGGCAATCCTAGGTTGGTCACCCTAGTCCAAGTACTATTTATTTTGAGGAAAGGTGAGGGAGATCATACCTGGAGCAGGTGAGTGGATGACCTGCCTCATGGTCATCAAGGAGTTCGGCAGGACCTTCATTGTGAACTACTGGCAGTGAATATCTTTTCATAAACCCAGCTGTATAAATGGTAAGGTTAGAGCTGCTGACTTACCCTATCCACAGGGTCAGTACCTTTCCCTGTGAGACAGGAAAAGGTAAAAAGGATAAGAGGCCTACCACTTGGCTTGCATTCTAATATATCAGGGCACAAAGGATGCTGATGGGGAACCAAACCAAACCAAACAAACTCTCTGACAGCAAAGTTCCTATCCTTTTTGACTTTTAATGTCATGCAGTTTAAATGTAATGTCCTGCTTCTACTCATAATAGGCTTACATAATATTCTACTCTTCCTTGTTTCACCTGCAGTCAACAGTCTAAATTACTTCATTATCTATGTTGCACAGATTTATGGCTTTTTTTGGTGTGTGGTCTGGAATTAGCTTCATTACAACAAAGATGAAATGTCCCTTTAAGAAAAAATCTAAAAGCAAAGATTGCATTTTTTTCTTGAACAGTCTGGCAATCTTGATATATTTAGAGTTGCAAATAGAATGACGTTTTTGCTGTTATTAACTCAGTCACAAATTGCAAAGGGGATTAGAAAACCAGGAAATCAGTCATGTTTCTTGGCGGATGGTGGGTCCCAAGAGAGGGAATGATGAGACTATTGCTATCCTTACAAAAAGAAACACAAGACAAAGCCTGTCATAAAACCTCATTTGAAAATTGCTCCTCTTAAGAAATTATGCTGAAAGTGGCCTGCTCCCAGAAATACAAGTAAAAGAGTCAACCAATTTTTACCTCATAATATCAGTTTAGCTCTGGAATTGTGCTTAATGCAGCTCTAAGTGGCTGAGGGAGTGACATCATTGACCAAAACTACACCTGACAGAAGTTCTGTGAAGCTCAGAGCTACAGTGCAAGGCCATTGATTTTGCAACAGTTTGTTTCTTTTCTGATATAAAAGTGATTTCTATGTGCCAGGGGATCTAATCTATTAATGTTGTTCATCCTTCACTAGTCATCATTTTCCTTGGAACATGCCATCCTATGTAATCCGAGCAATAAGAACATCAGAAACTGACTTTGGTGGGAGACGTGGCCCTGAAAACACTGAAGGCTCTTTGTTCCCAAGGTAGGGGTCACTAGGGAGGGAGAAGATGTTCTGGACTCTAATCAGACAAATGCATTACAAAATTTCCACCTCAGACTTTCACACGGAAGAACTAAGAAATTATATATACTCCTTAATTTGTTCTTGTTATTAAAACAATGGACTTTCTGATTCTCTCCAACACATGTTTATTGACCACCCACTCCATCATAACTTGCAGCTGGCCCCTGCAGAGCAGCATTGAGGGTGATCTCGCCTCTTCCCCCGAGGAGCTGATATCCTTCTGACCTCATCTTCTACTGCTGTCACTCTTCATTGCTTTGCTCCTGTCACTCTGGCTTCCTCGCTCTTCCTCAAACATGCCAAGCACTCACTTGCTTCAGTGCTTTTCTACTTACTGTTTCTTCCACCTGAATAGCTCTTCCAGATATTTCACTTTATTGACTCCCCGATTAAAGGTCACCCTCACAAGGGAGGCCTTTCCCAACTCACCACATAAAAGAGCAAACACACACACGCACACGCACATGCACACGCACATGCACAATCACACATGTATACCCTTTTACTATCCCTTATCCTATTTTACTTTTCTTCATACCCATTTTCTATCACGTCAAACATATATACTTTTATTTATGTCTTTATTAAGTGTCTTCCCCCCACTATCTTGTAAGCTCCATGAGAGCACAAAATTAGTCTCTTGTTTCCTGCTATATCCCTTGTGCTAAGAACAGTGCCTGGCACCTCGTAAATATTCAATGAATAATTGTGGGAAGAATGAATGAGTGAAGCGATCAAGTAGACTGCTCTATTATTCACACCCAGGAGGTTGGTCTAACTCAGTGTTTTTATGCTCCTAAATCTCGAAGATCATGCCTCAAATTCTAAATTACCTCAGAAATCTTTAAGGTCAACTGTTTTATTCTGTGTCCAGCAAAAGGCCTTGGGCCCAAGGGAGGATAAATAATCAGGTCTCAACTCTTTTCCTGTCTCCTTAAACTACAGCTCTGCTTTTAGCAGTTTTATATAGTGGACTTCAACTAAAGATTTCTTGTAAAGATAGGATTTCTCGAGCTAAAATACAATAAGCAAACAAAAACCAGAAAAAAGAAAACTACTATTTGAGGGAATTGGGATCAGGGATGTTAATCCTTTGCTTTAACACTTCTATCAGCATTACTCAGGGACCCTGAAGAAAGTTCTGAACTAGGTGAGTGAGTCAGTGCTGGAGTCTTGTGAAGACAGCTTACAAGACAGAACCTGGAGGGGGCCTTGAAACAAAGCTGGAGTTTAATGTTTTAACTATTTTAGAATAACCTTTAAAGGTAATATGATGTCAGGAAATTTTCATCTTAGTCACTTTATGTTTCAGCGTTAGAGAAGTCGAATCAAACGCGTCTTTGTTAACATATGCAAGATGTTTTCCTGAAAAATCCTTATTTTGAGAGATCAAATTTTCATCGTTAGCAGGGAAGCTATTGGAAAAACAAGAGCACCTAAGACTAAAACAATAAAAAATTGTTTGGATTCTTACCAGTTGTCCACTCTTGACTGTTGAAATGAACAGCTGTGAGCTTTGTGCTTCCAGTTTTCACATGGCCCACATGTCCTTAGCGGAATCCTACAGTTGTCATTTAAACAAACATATCTTTGTCATGTTGGAAGAGGCATCTGATTTCATTCTGTTGGAGTGATGTGATCTGGGTCTGCAGTAGGCAATTGGAAGCAGGTAGTACAGTTCAGAACACTGTAGGGACTAAGGTTCTCCCGGTCTTTGGCATGTAGTGTTAGTGCCCACGGAGAGGAATGAATGCCCCAGGCACCTATTTGGCAGCGCTCCGTGCCTAGGACAGTGCTCAGTACCATGGGGGAATTTTAAAGAAATTTGAGATCATCTCCATAATCCTGTTCCCGCTGCCTTCATGGCAGAGTCAAACTTCCTAGAAGAGAAGAAGCCTGCTCATTGGTTTTCGATTACTTGGCTAAACGCTGGCTCCTAAAGCCAACTCTGTCTCAGCAGTTCCTTTGTTCTTCAGGAGCTGCCCTACTGTCTTCAGTATCCTCTCCCTTTAGTGTATTTTGCACATGACTTCAAAACATCAGTCTTCCTACAATGGAAGTAGATTTGAAGCAGATTGAATTTGAAATCATATAAGACCTGGGCCTATGTCTTGTTTAAAGATTATTCTACTGACATGTAGTAATAACACCTCCACTATAGAATTGTGGCGGGGATCAAATGAGATTATGTATGTAAAAGCAATTTGTAAAGAATAAAGATCAAGGGACTTCCCTGGTGGTCCAGTGGTTAAGACTCCACACTTCTACTGCAGGGGGTTCGGGTTTGACCCCTAGTCGGGGAAGTAAGATCCCTCATGCTGTGCGGCATGGTCTAAAGAAAAAAAAAAAAAAGATCAGTACTAAAGTAAAATATTATTGGTATTAAGTTCTATTTTATTACGTATCCCCTTGATAATGAAAACCTTCCAAGGTTACTTATTGCCTATGGAATAAAGTCCACATGCATTAACCTGTTATAAGAGGCCCTCTCCTTTATGACCTATTCTTCATATCTTCTATACAGAGCCCATTCTTCAGGCAATCCAAGCTTTTCACAGTTCCCAGAACAAAGCATTACTTTCCTATATCTGTTACCTTTGTGAACTTAGTTCCCTTTTCTTGGAATGTTCCTCTACTTATTTTAGCCAATTGAAAGCCTACTCTTTTTTTTTTTTTTCTTAAAAAAATTTTTTTTCTCTCTTTTCATGAAGCTTTTATCCTATTCTTCTAAGAGATATGTAGTTTTAGATCTTATATTTATGTCTTTGAACCGTTTCAATTTTTGAAATATGGTTTAATAAGGGTCAACTCTGTTCTTTGGGATGTATGTATACAGTTTTCAGCAGCATTTATTGAAAGAAATATTCTTTCTCCTGCTCCATTTTAAAATAAGCAAATATATGTATTTATTTATACATTCCCCTTTCCCAAATGGTAGCATACTAATGCATATCTTCACCTAGCTTTTGTTATTTAACAACATATTCTGGAGATCATGTACTAGAGACCTTCACTCTCATCCCCTTTCTTTTAATTGGTGGTGTGATATTCCATTTTTTAAGGTGGACCATGTTTTATTCAATAAGTTTCCGATTGATGGACATTTGGGTTTTTTCCACTTTTTGATATTATGCATAGGGCTGCAGTGAATAGACTTGTGTATATGTCTTTTCACTTTTTGATAGTGAATCTTGGATACATTCCAGGAGGTGAGATTGCTGAGTCTAAGCAATACAAGATAAAGTTATGTCTAATTTTGTTAAATATTGCCAAGTTCTTTGCCATAAGGTTTGTACCATCTTACATTCTCAACACCAATGTTTGTGAGACCCTGTTTCTTGACATTGTTTCTAGTAGTGTATATTGTCACACTTTTGGAATTTTGTGACTCTCATAGGTGGGAAATGAAATATCACCCACTAATTTTTTAAGGCTGAAGTACGATTTCTTATTAGTTTGCAGCAGGCATATGTAACTTGTTATACCCAATACTGTACTATGGGTATGAGGGTACATACATGATCTCCCCTACAAACAGGAAGCTTTCTGAGTGAGTGAAAGTAGTGGGTCTAACTGATGTTTTAAAAGAAATGTTTCAAGGGCTTGGAATATTGTTGGCATTCATTGTATGTTTGCTGAAGGACAGGGTAAGTGAATAAGCTCAGAATTAGGAACTTGTTTTTATATACCATTTTTAGAGTCTATAATTATGTTTACAATCATCTCCAGTGGGCGTGTTTATCTATGTGGTGGAACCCATGGAAAATTCAGGTGATTTTTGAGTGATTTTTTTTTTTCCTTGTCTGAGAAAAGATGGTCACAGAGATGTAGACCTTTTTTTTCCCCTGAAAGATTCTGTTGAGTTCTGCACAAAACCTCCCTTGGAGAATATAGTCATTTGGAAAGTGTATTTTATTTTCTATTTACATTGCAATTTATAAAGTTCCTTCATGTCTATTGTTTGTTTTCAGCCTCATAACAGTGGTGAGACAGACACATGTCTGTTGATGGAAGAGAAATTTGTGACTCAGAAAAGTTCAGTAACTCGATCAAAGTTACTGAGACAACAGAAACGGAGCCAGGCCTCAAACCCAGGTCTTCTGATGCCAAAGCCAGAATTCTTTCCTGTACACCACAGCTGCCATCTGGAACTTGGTAAGAGTTTTATACTTTTTTTTCTGTTGTTTTTCTTTAGATAGGAATAGCTTTGAAAATAAATTTAAAAAATAAAGTCACTGAGGTCTTTTTTTCCTTTTAATATTTATAATGTGATATCTTGTGTATGTAATATGATAAAGGAAAAAGTGTCATATAAGGCTCTATGTGTATACCTCTCCTAAGATGCTCTTGTCCTGGAACTGTGTAATCGAGGCTCAGGGAATGCATTCATTGCTGGGTGTCATGCCACTGATATAGTCATAGGAAACATACTGTGAAGATAAAAGCCACCTGTCTTTAAAATATTTTTTTAATTCATAAGGGCAGTTTCTAGTTCACGACGTCAAGGCGAGCACATTTATTTATTCCTCTCTCACAGAAATAATTTAAAATAATATGAGAAGAATAAAAAAGATTTGTAGTCCACAGAGATGGGGAGAATTATAAGTGGTCATGAGTAGATGAGAAGAAGGTAAACATGCTTTATTAAGTTTATAGTGGAGCAGAGAGGAAGAAGAGGAGAAAACAACACCCTAGAATATAAGAGAAGTGGACTGCAAGGATAGAAGTCACTAAGCTGCCCTGAAGAACCCTGGAGAAGCTTTGGACTCAGAACTGGAAATCAGTTCAAGATGTCTAATAGCCAACTAGTAGGTATTCTAGAAATACAAAGCACTCATGGTAGAGGGAAGGAATTGTTAAAGAAATAACATCTCCAGAGCTAAAGGGATATTTTAAAATTCAAACAGTCCATAAAAGCCAAGTCAGATAAATTTTTAAGAGGCCCATATTTAGAGATATCATTGTGAAATCTCAGAACACTAAAGATTTAAAGTGGAAATTTAGATCTATGAATATTTACTTAAGGGTGTACTCCAGTAAAAAAAGGGTGAAAACCAAGAAAGGGGACGATGTGGGATTGTTTAATAAATAATTTAACCTTACCCCACAAGAGGTCTGGCCTTTGCCACCAGCTTTCGGGAGATAATCTCTAAACTCCTGAAATGTCATGCCTGATGGGGTGTTATTGTCTTCCTGGGGGCTTTGGGGCAGCCAAACTGTAATGGATGTG